>NW_020884882.1:12133687-12558218 GCF_003945725.1 Corapipo altera | reverse complement strand
TATATATATATATATATCACATATGTCAAGGCAAGTATCCTCAGCAAAGTAAAACAGAGGCAAAAGCCATGACCATCTTCATCAAGACCAAGTCAAAGAGTAAGAAGGTGAAGTGGTCAAGCTAAAAAGCCAGTTTCTGTTTGCAGGCATCTCCCAAGTGTCCTGCTCAGCTTCAATGACAATAACCCCTCACATGAAGTAATCCTTTCTCTATTCCCTGTCCTACTTCCACTGTCAGTCTAGAGCTTTAGGAATTTAGATTCAATTCCTTGGTTAGAAAACTCCCATTCCATGTAGACACTGGGCTGAAAGGTAAGTTAAATTTCCCTTAAGCTGTTTTTCTCTCTAGAAGTGCTACATTATTGTCATTATGCTAATGAAGTCCACTCAGGTTGTGTGAATGCTCTCCTATTTTTTTCATGAAACATATATAACAAAGAAGGAAATTTCTGCAGTGCTTGATTGACAGCTGCCAAGTAACACACAGGGCAATTCAGCTACCAGGAATTGCTGCTGTTTATCTCAGCACCATAAAAACCTATTGGAAAAGCTGATGTTTGTGAAAGGATCTTCTGAAGCAAGAGCTTGGCAAAAAATTATTTTTGTCATTTCATTTACTTTCCCCTAGTTTCCACAGGCAAGTTAAAGTTAGCAAGGCTATGCTGTTCTTTTATGTAAAGAAAATTTAGTACCAGTCTGGAGTATTGGCTGATTTCCTTGAGCCAAACCTTCATGCTAAGCAGTCCTTACCAGAGTTTTACACACAAACACTAACTATGCCATGCAATATTCTTATGACCCTTTCTGGAAGTATTTAATAAGTTTGGATGCAGCTCAGTATCTGGCAAAAATCAGCATTTCACTGCAAATCACCTCATAGTAGTGAATACTTTGCCATTAAAAAAAGCATTATATTTTTCCTCTTTGTGAATTATCCTCAAGCAGATTATCATTTAAGCAAGTATATTTGTTGTGCACAGTTATTTACCACATAATTTCTGTAAATAATTAGTGCCCTAAATGTTATTTGGAAGTGATTAGATAGAAGCTTACAGTATCAAAAGTTAAGGGGAGTATGGTTAGCACATGCTCAGTGGGAGGTAGCTAATGTTCATGTTAGGGTTGTGTGAATCCCTGTTCTCTTTTGCAAATGAAATAATTTTCTCTTCCCAGAATCCAAACATAGTCCAACACACTTTGCCATTTCCAGAAATGCTCTCTGCCTTTCTGGGGACTAACAAGGGTGGCAGCATTT
Organism: Corapipo altera; assembly: GCF_003945725.1. Classification (NCBI taxonomy): domain Eukaryota; kingdom Metazoa; phylum Chordata; class Aves; order Passeriformes; family Pipridae; genus Corapipo; species Corapipo altera. Next base: position 12,556,963 of record NW_020884882.1, on the reverse strand, counting down.
GGTCACAGTCCTCATCTGTGATCTCAGGCAAGTCTATCAGCCTGTTTAGGTTCCTAATTAAATTTAAAGACTCGAGCCTCAGGGCACATCTATATTATAGCTAATATCCAATGCATTGATCCCCATGCTGAGGCCAAGCAGCTGAGTTAACTCTGCTCTCGGTGCCTGCTGACACGGCCATGCAGCTCCTGGGCCTGAGCCAGCTCCCTGTGCTGGATGGGAGAATTGGGAATGTTCTCTCACTCCCTGACTGTCCCCAAAAGTCAGGGAGGGGACAGGATTTCCTTCTGCACAAGGCAGTTGGAAGGATGAAGTAGTGGGGTGCTTGAACTGCGGCCTGATGGAAATCAAAGGTTCAAAAATTCCACTATGTTCTATTGTTTATTAAACCATCCTATTAAGTTGTTACAATTTCAGTTCTTAACTATAAAATAGACAAAATATGCACATGTATATAGATCTGTATACCAAAGCAATATTTCATTGCAAAAAGGATTGTTTATGTAAAAAACTCCTCAATTAACACTTTTAAACATTAATCTAAATTAAATCTTTTATTAAATGGATCAGAATCTCAACTAACCAAAGCAAATATAACACTACCTTGATCAGCACAGGAATGCTGATTTACTTTCTGCTTCTTCCTAATGATTTGGAGCTGTCGAACATGACACTCCCACACTCTGCTTGTCAAAAGCTCTGATCCAGGAAACATTTTGAGGACTGAAAGTAGAGAGAGGACTCCCAGCCGTGCTGGGGATCTGCCAAAACAAGTAGTAGTGCTGTACAGCTGGGAAGACTATGCTTAAAAAATTTAGCATTTGTTAGTTGCATTTCAGACTTCTAAGAAATGAATAGTGTAAAGTTATTTTCGGCAAATGCAGTCTAATGATGCCACATGAAGTTGGTAGCATAGTCTCAGACAAAATTTTAAATGAGCTAGAAGAAAAACATGGCATTACTTATTTGTTCAGCCTCAAAACAAGAAGATTGGTTGTTGCTTCAGCCTTTTACAAGTCTCATCTTTTCTGCTGTATCATAAGAGAGCGGCTAACAAAATAAATATGTCTTTTAGACCTTTTTTGCATTTCCGACTTAATAAAAGCTTCCACTCCAATGTAGTCAAAGGAAGTCATCCAAACTGCCTTCATTTTCTGTTCTTGAGAAAGATGCCAAGGTCATTAGGTGCCAAAAGATACATTTAAATGCCTACAGAGGTTGAGCTCTTAGGGAATTGGATGCCTAGCTTAATTACTAGCCTTGAAAATTGCTATCTCTATCTGAAGATGCTTTTATAACCTTGAAAATTTGGCCTTAAACTACTCCTGAAAATGAGATTTAGAGACATAATATACTGTTGGCATTTTATCTGGGATCTCAATACCAAAGAATGGGTGCCTATTATTGAATAATTAAGGAAAAAAACATAAATTATTCAAAAGAGCTGCGTTTTCCTTCCCAAAGGAAGCGATTATATCCCAAATCTGAGCCTGCAGACAAAAAAGCTTCTGTCCTGCTGAGTTACAGCCACCCCAAGCAGTACAACAGCAATCGCTGCAACTGCTCCACCTCCCCTCGGCAGAAATGAATGTGTGCAGGGGCTGCTGCTCCCAGGAGGGCAGCACAGGGGCTTGGAACCAAGGGTTTCTGTCCAGTTAACTCCCCTCTCCTGAACTATCCTTTGGATAGACTTTTCTCTCCTCACTGTCCAGACTGCCTGGAGGGGCTTAAAATCCTTTATCTGGGGTTAATTCTGCCCTAAAATGATCCAGTCTCTGTCGGACAACCTTCTGCCCATCTCTGCAAGGGACAGTACCTGACACTCATTCCAGCTACAGCCCTTTTACCTTGGTTTGTGTTTAGTTTCTAAAAAGTCAGTTTTGCTGTTCAGCAGATGAGGTGTGGACATCAGCCTCCCCAAGGTGACAGCAGCCACATGAGCTCCTGTATGATGGGTGCTGTAGGAGAGTACAAAGTTATTACAGAATCACAGAATGGTTTGGGTTGGAAGGGAAGTTAAAGCTCATCCCATTCCAACCACCTGCCATGGGCAGGGACACCTTCCACTAGCCCAGGTTGCTCCAAGCCCTGTCCAGTTTGGCCTTGAACACTTCCAGGGATGGGGCAGCCACAGCTTCTCTGGGCAACCTGTGCCAGGGCCTCACCAGCCTCACAGGGAAGAATTTCTCCCCAGTAAATCTCTAACCCTGCCCTTAAAGCCATTCCCCCCTGTCCTGTCACTCCATGCTCTTGTCCAAAATCCCTCCCCAGCTCTCTTGGAACTATTTTGGGTACTGGAAGGGGCTCTAAGGTGTCCCCAGAACCTTCTCTTCTCCAGCCCCAACGCCTGGCTCTGCTCACATCGCCCTGACCTCAGCTACACCAGATCTAGTTTGAACAGTGATAGAAAGAACATTTCCCACTCCCCTACTCTGCCAAACGCAAATGGAAAGGTCCTAGAACAGGTCCCAAAATAGCAGATTTTTCTCTTCTCACCTGCAGGCTTGATGACTTGTGCCAATACTTAATTAATTAATTAAGGTTAGTTGAGGTCAGGGCCTGGAAGCTGAGCAATTAAACTGTTTGCTCCCCTGCTAGAACAAACCACGTGCACAAGGCGAGCTGCCAAGGTTGGTGTTTGTGAGATTTGACTCAGGGAAGGAGGTGCCCTGGGCCTGCCCCTCATGGTGCTGCTGAGGGCTGGTTCTGGATGTCAGGCTGGGCCGTGGGCTTGGGGACACCACGGAAGGTGTAGAAAAAAAAACCTTGGTAAGTTTTGTTTTAAGGATGACTTTTCCTGTCCTTATCATGAACTTGAACACCTGGTATTTTAATTTTAAAGCTTAGCTCTTGAAATGGAGTGATTAGATACAATATCTTGCCTTTGACAAGAGAGTCTTTGTGGGTTCAAAGATGAGCTTGAAAAGGAAAACTGATTAAAGCCTGAAGGGTCAGAGCCAAGGATGGAAATGAGAGTTACCTGACATGGATTTCTCTTTAAAGATCACACACATTTAATCCTACTGCATGATTTCTGACTTACATAATTTAGTGGTGCAGAAGCAGAACATGTAGTTCATGGAGGGACAAAGGTGACCTGGGCTGGGTGAAGGGGGGGAGCAGGGACTCTGCTCCAGGGACTTGGTGATGGAGGTGCCTGCTGAGCTGAGCTGCCCCCTGGCCCTCAGGCATTTATCACTACCTGGCCTGCTATAAATATATAAACAGACAGATCGCTTGTGCTGTAAATAGCAGAGAGCTCCCAGCTGTGAGGATTGTACTCATCGCTTTAAAAAATTAATAGTGTTTTATTGTGAGCATTTTTTTTTTTTTTTTTTTGCAAAAGCTCTTCATACTCTTCAGGAAGATAAGCTGGAGAACATCTAAAATGCTGCTATAAACAGAAGATGAGCATGCAGCTATTGGACATCACAGGGTCAGAGCATGACAAAGCCCTCGGCATTTGGATCTGGATGGATCATGATTATTATTGCGTGGATTTCCTGTCATTCCCAGGAATCTCTGTATTTTGCACTTGTTAATTAATCTACACTTGTTGTTAAGTGATCCAAACTTGTTAAGTGATGCAGAAGGTTTATAGAAATAAAAGTCCATTCCCACCTCCCAAAGCACTGGACATTTGCTAAGGGTAATTCTGTGAATGGCTAGAAAGGTTGTTCTCACAGGATTTAATTCTTATTATTGCCTTTTAGACTTCCTAAGATAGAATAGATTAAAGGTCATTCAAATAATTATAGTTGATATGAAATTAAAATGGCCTTGACGGTACATCCCCAGACATATAATTTTAAATAAAAAAACCTCAGAGTTATTTGCTCTGAAAGATATACATGACCCACTAACCCCTGCAGTGTCATGCATCTTAACTAATTAACTATGCTCATTATTGATCAGAAAAAAAGCAAAACAAACAAACAGCAGAAAAAACCCACAGGGTTTTTCTAAATTAAGTAATTATTTAGAAAATGGTTTTGATCAGTTTACAAGAAGAACATGCAGAGCCTCAGTGAACCCAGAGCCCAGAGGCCTGCCATGGGAATCTGCCTCCTGGGCAAAACTGACTTGGAAAAACACTTTCAGAAACTCACAGTTTCTACCACCTATTTTAAGGGCCTCCTCTGGCCCCAACCTGGAACTGCTCTGCTATGATAGCACAGTTTTCCTTTCTCCCATTTCTTCAGTGGTCTGCACTGGGATGAACAGAGGCAGAAAGAACCCACCAAAGACACAGAGTTCTTCTTCACGCCCTGAGAGGCCAGTTTTAGAGGGAGAAGGAAGAAAATGTATTTCTTCCTTCCTTTATCTGACAAACAATGAAAGGCTTCTGGTCATCAGGAAGCATTTTTAGAAGTAAAATCTGCTTCTGTGTGGATTTCAGCTCTTGCATCCCTGAAGACTATGTGAGGTTAACACACTTCTGCAATGCAACACTACCACAGGCCCATTTCCTTCCCAGTTTGACTCCTGTTCCCCAAATATTGATACATGAGGTGTAACATGGAGACAAGACAAGGACAGGTCTCCACATAAATGCTGCTAATGAACAGCCTCCATTGCTCCTCAGGGAGCTGCCGTGGTAAGCTGAGACTGGAAAAACCTGGTGATCACCCTCCCTCTAGGAAGGATGGTGATAATGATTTTTAAGACAAAGAAGACCTTTTGTAGAAAAGCCATTAAATAAAGTCATAGATACAGTTCCCTCTTGCATCTCAGTCCACCCAAGTTTTTACCCCATAAATTCTGCATTGTCTGTAGGCCCAGAAATAACTGTAGGGCAGAGCTTGAATGCTTTTCACCCTACAGTGCTCTTTGAGTCTAGCATAGGCCTAATGTCCCTAATTCCTTCTTTTCTCATTCTCTATACATGAGAGGCCTTGATGCAGGAAAACTTGAGGGGCTGCTTGAATTAATTAGGCATATTCTTGTAATCTTGAATGAACAACTGAGCAAAGTTAGATTTAGGAATATATTGAAGTGTGGGACCAGAATGAGGAATGCAGCTGTAGCAAAACATGGTGAAAACATGGTTAAAACTCCATGGCAGATACCTGTTACAAACTAGTAAACCATGATGGCCAAGTTGTCATCTGTACAGATGGTTTTTCTCAGCCAGAATTTTGCTTTATTCTGACACATAAAAAATTAAACCACCTTGCTAAAGAATCCTCTGGTTTACAAGACAAGCTGTTCTGCATAGAATATAAATGTGTTGGCTGCTTCATTGGCAGTCTATGCTTCAGATTTATTTTTTTAAGATATAATGTCTGAAGCCATATTTCCCTAGTGATAAAAATCCCGTTAGTAATCCTGACAAAATCCTAAAGGGCTAAAAAGCAATGAAGAGGATTTCTGATGGTAAGTTATAAATCCTTTTAGAGAATATCTTGGTTTAAAATAGTTCAGGGGAAAAAGAATCTTAGGAATGAGGTAGTTCTACTTAAAAATCCTATGGTGAGATCAAGGACACTTAGGAGGACTCCCACTTCCTCAGGCAAGGAGGTGACACTGAGCAGCAGCTTTGGCTGGTCACTGGGCCAGTGAGGCACCAGGTACTTGAGGCAGGGTCAGAGAAGGAGGGATCATTTGTTCAGTGCTGTCTGTAATCCCACCTTCCAGGAAATATTTTGAGTTCTCCCCGCCAGGTCAGTCAGAAGAAAAGTCAAGACCATGAGTGCAAGTGATGTGTGCAGCCGCAGTAAATGGGGTCTTCAGAGCAAACGGGGATGTTGGAATGGAAAAAACCAACCATCAGAGTGAAGCGAATTTGGCTTTATTTCTTCCGTAATGTGGGCAAGGCTTCCCTTGGTTTAAATTGGTTTAAACCAGTATATTTTTGGACCAGGGATAATTTCCAGTTACACACGTTGTTCAAGATCTGATTTTCAGCCTTTTTTTCACGCACTATTTTTGTCACGTAAATATCTGATTCATAACTCTTTAGAATGCTTGTATCTTTTATCCATAATCTGGAGGTGAATGAAAGCTCGTCTTCACACACAATGGTAGCACATATGTAGTGGAACTGACACTTGTGGAATAAAACACTTTTTTGCTCAAAAAAAGATATGTGTGTTACAAAGAAAACCACTGAAACAACTTCAGTAAGCCTCAAACACTGCAAATATATAGTTCACTCTACAAACTAAATGGACAATCAACGTATATAATATTATTCTTCTGCTAGATTTCTAATAAACCTGAATTTGGTGTGGAAACTGCTCATTGAATGAAATGGGGGTGGGGAGGAATTAATTGGGGTCTTTGCACCTTGTGTCACCAAACACAGAACAAGAGCTCTGATTAAGAATTCATTACATTCAATTATTAATTTATCAAAGGGGCTGCATTCTTCAGTCACATGGGTTTTCACCAGAATAAAATCAATTGGATTCAACAGGAATCGATACAACTGCTACATTTAAATAAATAATTATACACCTTCTGGAGATTTTTAAGCCCATTTATAGCCTTTCAGAGCAGAAGTGCAACACTTGTTAAATTCTGCAGGCTGCAAAGGAATGATTACTGTGCTTTATCAGTGGCAATGGTACTACTTTTTTACACAGTGAATAATTAGAAAAGAGAGCCCACTGCTGAACATGCAGTTGACAAGAGGCTGGGGGAGGCAGGGAATTCTCTCGGGGACAGGCTTAGAAAAGTGATCTTGATAAATTGCAGAAACGGATGGAAATCGAGAAAATGAAACTTGTGGAAGACAAATGCAAAGTACTGAGGTGTGGAAGGGAAATCAGATGAGTCAACACCAACTGGGACACAGCTGGCTCTGGAGGCACAGGGCAATGCAAATGGGAAATGAGGGGAGACTGAGGTGGGGTTTGTGGATATCTGCATGAGGGCAGGACCAGCACATGCAGAGCTGTGTGGAGTGAGGTCTGAAGGATGCTCACCTGAGCAGACCCTGCCCTCTTCCTCACGTGCCTTCTGCTCTCCTTTAAACACAGTTTTCCTTATGTGCTGATAGCCCAGGCCCCAAATTTGATTTAGCATGAAATACTTTATTCAGCAGATTTGATTTTAACCTCTCAGTGAGGAATTCTGGGCTCCAACATTTCTGTATGAATAACTCTATCCTTCAAAAAAATTTCCCTAACCCTAAATCTAATCTTAACCTGGAATGCTCACTGTGCAAGCCACTGAGTCCTCTCCAGGGGGAAAGCCACAAGCAGGACATGCTATAGGCACCAGGACAAACCCACATCAGCTGCAGGGGAAAGCGGGGGGTAAGAGAAGAGCTCAGAGTGACCTTGTTATGGGATTCAGCCTGTCAGAAACTAAATCAAACTTGCAAGGGGCTACTGCAGGACTTCCTCAGGCTGCCTGGCCAGTATTTAAACAGCATGGTCACTCTCTCCTCTGCAGGAGATAGGTATGTAAAGAAGGAATTCTCATCTAAAAGTAAAGTTTCATTTATCCTCTTTGTAGCTGCAACAACTCCTAATCAGACATTCCTCATACAGCAATATATGGCACAATGTGTTTTTAGAAATGGTTCTCAGTCACACCTTTGCTAATTCAAAATGAGAATGTAATGGTATGGAAAATTAATACTGTTTCTCTGCTGTGTCACATAAAACTTGTTTCATATTCATGTAATAGCTTATTACTGATATGATAAAATAATATGGACACTGAAAAGCCATTTGTTTCAGAAGCTCTGTGAACATTAAACCTTACAATAACTATACTGGCTACTAAAACATACAGCAACACTTACAAAAACCTTGTAGGAGGAACTGCAATCACTTGCTCAATAGATTGTGTATTAAACAAAAATAACATCTGGCAAAATAAAAGTGCTTTATGATAATATAGAAAGGCTTCCTAACTGCCCATGGATAGCACGTACCACAGAAAACTAATTAATCAAGTAAGTCACCTACTTAAAAATTACTCAGGACTCATGGATCTCAGAACACATCTTAAGCAGTTAGAATCATTTTATATATGCCAGTCTCTTCCACCTCTTTCTACCTGGGAAAGTTTGCCCTGCCAGGAACCCTGCCTGGGAGCAGTTTCTCTGCCCAGAAGAAAATGATGATTTCAAAGGACTGTGAAGAACTGCTCATGAGGCATCTCTCACTTCCTTAGGCTTTGGATTAAGGTTAGACTTTGGATTGTTACTGTATATGATCCACACCCAGCCTTTCTTTTAACATTTACTTGACTATTATTTACAGATAAACTTGGTCAAATATCTTTATTATTTACAGGTAAACCCTAATACTTGAAGATAACTTCAGGGTCATTGATCTGAACATGTATCAGGCCAAAATGAGGATAAATTTGATTCCGGAAATCAAAACCTGGTTCATACAGAACTGACAATGGTCTCCACGCTTCTGAAAGAGCTGCTATCAAGGTGAGGCTACAAAGGCTACTGATATCATATTCCTATCACAGTGTGAACAGATACAACTTTATAACACAGACACATTTGTAACCCAGTCAGACTCAGCACACTCATCCTACTATTATATATAATCAAAAAAAGGGATAGCTCCAACCTACACTTGAAATCTGACCTTAAATCATACAGTGTATTAGTTGGCCAGAATTTTACTGGAGTATCTGTCTGTGAGGCTTCTTGCAGCATATGAAAATATTGTGCAGGCAACAAGAAAACCTACTACTCACAGGAGTTTGTATTGGAAGATGTGACGGACTTGTGGTTGTTGGCTAATAAAGACTCAAGAGAAAATCATTCATAAATACACAGCCTATTTCAAAGCATCACAAAATGAAGAGCCTGAGACATTTTAGCAAACCTCCAAACTATGTTTTAAACTCCCCAGTTATGAAACAAATTACTCCACATTGAGTCACTACCGAGAGAAAACTACCTTTAATGCTGGCAGAAAGAGAAGTGTATTGCAGAAATCCCTCACATCTGCAAAGTACCTTACTTAAATGATAATTTTCTTCTATAAAGTGCTTTTACTCTTAGTCACTATTTACTTTATCTATTCTGAGTCATATTAAGCGTAGTGTCTCAGCTGCAGAGAATTTCATTATGCCATTTGTTAAAGCATCCTTAATAGGCCAATTTCAGCATCCGTCTACTGTATCTTACTAAATGGTTTTTATTTGCTAAATGGTACAGTTTAGATGAAACAGACTTCAACAAGAAATGCAGTTGTACTATGACAGATGTCACACTAACAGCCAGAACACTTTCTCTGAGATCACTGTGCCTACCAGGGAAGTGAGGCTGCAATCAGTGAGCTCATTTTCGAATCCTTACACTAGTAAAACTTCCACTGAACTGCTTGGGAATAGAATCAAAATTTGAAATTAAACCAGATTTTTGAGCTCTATTTAGCAGAAATAAAAGTGTTTATTTGATGTTTTAATTTGTAAACTCTAATGGATTAACAATACATATATTAAAAGGTGAAATAAATACTTCAAGGACTTTATTGACTATTCAGTTTCAGCCAAGTATTTTCAGTCATACTTTGTATGGAACTGAGACATTCAAACAAAACGTATTTACTTTGCATTGTAAATAAAGCAGAGCACAGCAAGTCTTGCCAGTGCTGTTACCTGCTCTGATTCTCCACACATCTCTCCGTCTACTTGCCTGCAATCAAGACATCCATATTTTCAAAATTACATACTTTAGGCATAATTGTAGAAAAACCATCAAGTCCAACTCACACTAGAATACTTTACTCATGTATACCTTTAGCTAAGCATAGTATAGGGAAAAGCCCAAGCTTCAACCTTGGTGGTTTTTTATAGCAGTTCCTCAGACTTGTGTCCTGACTTAGCCTGGACTAGACAGGTCTGCTATGGGCAGGCTCCAACCCTGCACAACTGATCTTTAAACTACACTGTGTTGATTTTGTAGTGGTTTTGATTCCTGCATTTATCTTCCTTTTCCTTCCTAAATACCTGATAGTTTCACACAACTAAATCCAGGAATTCAGAGTCCTTTCAGTCTCTATTAGGTGAAGGAAAGAGAAATATCACTTCAGCTGACACCACTCAAGTGATGCTATCGGTTACATTAATGCCTGGGAAGGGTATCTCCACTGAGACCTGCCAGCAAGTAAACATGCCTTGAATTCAGCAGGACCCTTCAGGCACTAAGGATAGATAGTTTGGCCAACCTGATTACTTACAGTTTAATTCCCTCATTCGGCACTACCCATCCCTTTCTATCCAAACAAACATCTCTCTCTCCACCTGCAGGAGTCTCTTCACAGGACCAAAGCAGGAAGGATGTCAGTTAGTGAGCCACTCACTGCTATCCCCTTAATTCTTTGAATCTGTGTGACTTTTATGCACCTCAGGCAGGCTCCTATGTCCTGATCATCACCACACATCAGGGAAGTTTCCGACAGCCAATATGTAAATACAGAGTAGAGTTTGGGACTAAAAATCCATAGATTTTTCCTGAAAATTGGAGAAAAAACTACAAAGGGATCTACATTTGCATGCCCTACCACTTTCTTGAATGACATGTTTGCTCAAGGTGAAAAACCTCAGCAGCAGAGGACATTTGCAGGTGAAGTCGAGACAGACTCACTGCTGCTACAGCATCTTGTGGCTGGCACCTGAGATCTAGTGTGGAGAGGTCAAGAGTAAACCCCCACAGTGCCCCTTGCTCAGCTCAAGCCTCTCCATCCCTCTAAGGGGGAAGTAAGAAGTCCCCAAATATGTCTTTAAGGAGGACTGAGGTGCAATTAATGAAAGGAGCAGCCGTAGGGGCAGACGCACGATGAAACCCCGTGTCAGAGGAGAAGTCGATCAGCCCCCTGTCTGTTCATAGAATCATAGAATCTCCTGAGTCAAAAGGGACCCAGAAGGATCATTAAATCCAGCTCCTAGTCCTGCAGAGGACAGCCCCAAGAACCTCACCACGTGCCTGAAAGCTTTGTCCAAACACTTCTTGAGCTCCGTCAGGCTTGGTGCTGTGACCACTGCCCTGGGGAGCCTGTTCCAGTGCCCAACCACCCTCACCCTGTTAATGGAGATGGAAATTCTGTAGGTTTGCAGCTAATGCAAAGGGAAAGGTGGCTGCTCTCTGTTAATCACCTGCCCTGGATTAATGACTGGAAAACCAGCCCAGGTGAATGCCATGCAGGGTTACAGCACCTTGAGTTTCATGCCAGCCTGAACAGTGGTTTCACAGGGTGAGGTCAGCAGCAGATAAGGACAGCAGTCCTGGATGAAAACAGTCAAAGCAGCAGGTGAACTGCAAAGCAGATACCTGCAATTAGCCATCCAGTGGACTTTGGGTTTGTGGTGGGTATTTTCTCCTCATTAATTAATTCCCTCAGGTAGTTAAAAGGAATATGAACTGTGTGCCCAATTTGAAGAAGTCAGACATTTCCTTTCCCCCCCCAATATTTCAGTGCATCACAGCATGTTTTGTAATGTTGTCCAAGGACTGACAGTTGCTTTTCATGAAGCACACTGCTTTACTGACTTTTGATGCTGAACTAAATTATCAGCCCTTGCTATAGCTTTGTACTGTTCCCTTCTGCATGCATTTTCTCTTTAATTAAAGTTGTTGGAGGTCATTGCACGTCATATACAAGGGAAAACAGTCTTCCTCTGTTTTGGTGCAGTTTCAGTCTATGATTTCTTTCTTATTCTCAGTGACTCAATGTTTCCTTAAAGGACAGAACTATAAAATGGGAGGTAAGTTGCAAATGGGTGCAGGTTTTGCAGTATCTTTGCAAAAAATAATGTATTCTCTTTATTGTTCAACCCTGCCAAGCACTTAAGCACATGCTTATATTTAATAGCTCTACTGAAATCAATGAAACAACTCACATGACAGCAAGACACTGATCAGGGGGTTACTCCAATGGATGGTTTATGACTTATGATTAAAAATAATTCCTGCTTGGGAGCTGGGAAAGCATTTGTTCAAGCCTGCTGTTCACTGATTTCTTCCATGAATGTCCTCTTGATTAGCACACAAGCTCCATATGAAATATCTGGAAGATACGTATTTTCTAGGTATCCAAGCAGTGCTTTTCTTTTAAATTGGATGTGAATGCCAAGGCAACTTTATGCTCCTTTTATGCTCAAATGCTCTGCTGCCACAAGTCTATAGTGCTCTCTGGCAGGTCTCACAAGTGCTGGAACTATAAAATACACCTGCTGTGGTCATCTCAGTGTTTTCTTTTCAGTTTTTGTTGTGGTTGGAACACAGTTCTCTGATGCCTGCCTAGTATTCTTCAGTGAACTTCATCTTTACTGGACTCATCTGCAGGATTTTTAACTGCATCCAACTCTTTTGCCAACTGCATAATCTCAGCAATATTTATTGTTCTCTTTATTTAACTCCTAATTCCATATCTTTATCACACATGCTCCTTCCACTGATATGTCTGTTTTTCAGGTAATAAGCTGCAAAGAATAATGTAGCCAAGTTTTTGGTGTAGGTACAAAGGAAAAGGTCTCTAATTGCAGTGACTGTGCTCAAGACTGCCCATTTTCCACAAGAATTTCTGCTGCCTCTATTGTCACAAGCAGGAGGGCAGAGAGAGCCAGGGCTCACCCCTTCCCTGGCACATTCAGGAACAAGCCCACTGGGTTCCACCAAAGCACCAGGTCAAGCTCAGGCTGTGCTGGTCCTTTGGCAGAGCTCCTTAGGGTCAAACTTCATGGGAGATGAGTCTGAAGTGACTAATCTTAGCTATATGTATTTTTATGATTGCAGCTTTCTTCTTCAGAATACTGTTATGACAAATTTGTTACTGAATTTCCCAGACAGGTTTTCAAGCCACCTCCAGGCTACAAAGATGAAGAATAGCTCACATTTAGAAAATTACAATAATAAAATCCATGTACAAGGACTGACTCTATAATAAGACTTTTTCATGTTATTTTGCTGCTGAGTGAGACAATTTGCCAAAACTCCTCTAATAATCAAAGAGGAGGTTTGCTGTCTGTGAGGAGAAGATGCAAATCCTGATTCTATTCTTTGGCAGTGCTGAGAGCAGGAGCCCAGCTCTCATTTGGTATGAATTCAGTTAGTCTTTTATGACATTGTAATATGCAACTCAAAAGAACTCATCAACTTGATCTAATCTAAGCTTCTCTACAGAAAACTCAAATAAGCCTGAATTCTCGGATTAGTCAATGTTTGCAGCCACTTGAATTACATTTTATATATACATAAAGTGAGCATATGAATCTCAGCAGTTAAGTACTCTGCTGTCAATTTCCATTTTTTTCCTTAAGAAAAGAGTAAAACATATTTAAACTCATCACGCTGAGAAGCAGTATCCGGCTGTGATCCGACACAATCGACCGAAAGAAAAGAAATAGCCATATTTACATCCATAATCTTTTTTATCTTGACTCTGAAGGCTAATTGTCATATCAGAAAATGCAGAATGAAATACAGTACATGTGCCTGAAGGTACCATATTTGCAAAATTGCTTAACAGCAGCTACTACTTGCTGGTTTTGACAAAGATTTACTCTTGCTCTCTGATAGCACATTTCTGTAGGAAATAATTTTGAGTAGACCCTGTCAAATAAAGTTAGATTTAATGCAGCCACAATGTTAGTAATAAAGAGGAAGCATTGACATTTTCTTCTTTATAATTAGATGTTGCCACTGATATCCAGTGTGAAGACACTGTTGTCCTGAATTGTGATTGTTGCTGGAATGCTCATTGCATTCCCTGAAATCTGTGTTGTCCCTGCGGGCACAGAGCACATGCACACAAGTGTTGTACTTCTGATTGAAGTGTCATAAATCCATCAGAATGTGATAGAACTCTACCAGATGAACCCTACCTGAACACACAGCAAATATATCCCTTGCTGCCACTGGCTATTTGTATTATATTTCACACTTTAGGGACAATAGTAGTGTGTTATTCTATAGGAAAGTGTCTTTTAACAGCCTAAAAATTAATAGGGGCTGAGATTTGCTTTCATACACCACATGTGCCTGGGGGGTTTTGGTTTTGTTTCTGTCTTCTTCATGTAATCATTTATCTGAGTGAAGTTTTCAGATGATGTAATGGAAAACAGACAAGTTATTACAAGAGTGCTGTCACAGCCTAATCAAGACTGTGGTCCCATTGAGTTATCAATCACAGAATCACAGAATGCTTTGGGTTGCAAGGGGCATTAAAGATCATCTCTTTCCAACTCCTTGGTCATGGCAGGGACACCTTCCACTATCCCAGGTTGCTCCAAGCCCCATCCAACTTAGCCTTGGACACTTCCAGGGATGGGGCAGCCACAGCTTCTCTGGGCAACCTGTGCCAGGGCGTCCCCACCCTCACAGGGAAGAATTCTTCCTAGCATCTAATCTAACCCTGCCCTCTGACAGTTTGAAGCCATTCCCTGTGTCCTGTTGCTCCATGCCCCTGTAAATAGTCCCTCTCCAGGTTTCTTGCAGGCTCCCTGCAGAAATACTCCAGTGCCACGAGGTCTGAGCACTTCCAGAGAGGTGAAGACTCCTTGGCCATTGCTGTGCCAACGAGTTTCCCCAGTGCCAGGGTCTGCCCTTACAAGCTGAAAATAAGCAATAAAGATAGATGCACGACTCTGTTCTTGAGTGAAACCACTGGAGCCTTTCCTATGACAGATACATCCTACAGGTCGGGTCCTTGATCCAATTTGTAGTGTTACAATCAGCTCACACATATCCCACATAAATAAAGCAAATGAGAGAGGTGGAAACAAAGGCAGGCGGAAACAGAACAAAAAATGCAGCTATAAATATTATAAATCCTGCAGCAACCAAACAGCCTCTTTTCATCCCAAAAAGCTGTAGAGATGGAACTGATTAGTGCTCGCTGAGGAAAGGATATTGATGTTTAATACCCTTCTGAGGCTGTTGAGCTCAGTTATTGGATTCAAAGCAGGATACCTGATGGTGCAGACAGCAGCATATAACTCTGCTTCCTTCCCTAACAACTGCAAGTCCACAAGAAAATTACCAGTTTCAGCTCAGAAATGAAGGTGCTCTTTTGCTGGCTGAAAATCATTTATTTATGAAACAATTTTAAATTAGCTGCCATTTGCAATGCCAGGAAGAAAGAGCACATTTCTTCAGCCAAAGTACAGTTATCTCTGCAGTGATGTTCAGAGTGATCCTACTGTTTGTCATCATTTGGGTTGAAAATTTATTGGTTTTACAAGTGACAACACATACTGTTAAGCAAGATTTAGCCCAAGATAATGTGAGGAGTGAAGATGGTTGAGTTTTCCCCTCAAAGAAAAATAAATCTCTGAAGGTGAAAATTAAAAAATAATGAAAAATGAATGGCCCAAGAAATGGAGAATTAAAAAGTGAATAGAACACACATACAAAACTGCCTTTCTGGGGTGACATCCATAAAGGCTTTTGGGTCAAAGATGTGTTTATTTTTCAAAAGTTGAAGTGCTCATTTAGTAATTTGATTTTTAATATTTTTATTTTTTATTTGTTTGTTTCATATTAAAAGCTGCTTTAGTCATTATAAAAACACTCAGAATATTAAAATTAATAAATAAGTAAACTTAAAAACAGGTAACCTAAACTGACATTTTTTTTTGTTACTAAGAAAAAATATTTTGCTCCAGAATGACTAAAATTAAAAAAAAAAAAAAGCCCCAAAACACAACAGAACAAAACCACCAAAACAACCACAAAAAACACTCCCAAAAGCCCAACAAGACCCCTAACCCAAGGTGACAAACAGACCTATCAATTACTTACACAGCTCTGTGAAGAGCTGCTTGGAAGCTCTTTACTACAACTTTTATTCACAGAATATGATTTTTAGCAATCAGACATCATACCTGGCTCCTGCTTTAAATAAAAGGACAAAGAGATTATGTGACAACATCTAATAAATGGTAAATTGCACCTGATGCAGACCATGAAACTTGGGGAAACATAAACACTAGTAGTTACAATATAACAAAAATACTTCATGAATTCCGTATATTTTGGTCCTGCAATGCCCTGGTAAGTTCACTAGGATCTTACAAGCATTTCTGATAAAAGGCAGTGCATAAGCAGACTTTTTGACAGCAGTACAATCTTTTGCTGCTCATGGCCTCCAATCCTCCAAAGGGAAACGGAAAATAATATAGCCTAATTATAACTCTGAATAAAACAGTTTTATTACTGAATGAATGACTTTAATTCTTTGTTTGCTCTCAAATGATACGTGAAAATTAATATGTGGCAAATTAACACCATAAAACTCGGGAGTGAAGGATTTTTTTTCAGTTTGCCTTGCCCTACTTGCAGTGAGGGAATACAATTTCTCTTCTGGCATTACAGGCAATAAAGAACACCAGATCATAGTAATGATAGAAGTTATACAGCACTGGGCTTGCCTTACAGCATAATTCAATCAGTCAGAAGTCTTCACACTTACAAATGTTCTTTAAATTTGTCTGAAAACTGAAATGTGGCTCTTTTAATATGCACCAAGCTTTACACCTCAGTGGGGACAATGCAGGGAACCACAACATGTCATGAAGTGCTGCAGTGCCTGATAATCCACGGCTTCCAGTCCATCACATCCCTACTGATGACATTGCTCTTCAGGACCACAACATAATTAGGCAGTTGAGGTGCTATTGCCCCATGATTAAGTCCAATTAAGATTCATTAACCTCTGACCACCTCCACTTATTTGATGGACAGTGAGCATCTCAGGGAAGAAGTTAAAGGGTGAACTTGAATGACCTCAGTTCAGTGGATGACATTTTGAGGAGTTAAAGGCACCTTAGATGATAATTTACATTTGAAGCATCAAGGCATGTTGACATGTTGATTGATAAATGGAAACATTATGTGAGATGGTCATGCTGGCTGAATCTTTGGAGTGATTTATGCTGAAACATTTGCTTTTTATATGTGTACCATTATTTTATGTTAACAATAAAGTGCTGTAAATGCTACATTAGTAATAAAATATGCACTGGCTATGTGCTTTATTGGTTTTATTTGGGTATGAATAAATACCACCATACCCACACAAAAATGATATGGAAATAATATACCTAGGTGAGGCACAGTGACAACCTGTAACTATCCTAAGGTAAAATTGATGTTAAAATCCAAGTATGGAAGTCTGTACAAACCATGATTCATGTTGGGAGGTACCTCTTCCCACTGTGCTTATGGAGAAATGTGTCAAAAAAAAAAAAGTATCAGTGTTACTAGGAAAGCAGAAGAGAGGACTAAGAGGAAGGGACAACACTTAACTGGTATTTGGCAGTGCTTAGATACAGTTTAGACTTTTGATGTTCCTCTGAGATTAATGACACCATCACTCTGTATCATGTGCACCTACACTGCAGAATTACTCTGCTGCAATATTGAGATACAGCAATTAGAGAAATGTTAGATAACCCCCATGTACAATGACGTATTTATAGAAAACTCCAGAGAAGAAGGAATTTTCCTTTGTGATTATAGACTTTTCTCTCAGTAAGTTACATACTTTTTGTCACCTCCTGGTGACCAGTCCACTTTCAAATGTGGCTGGTTTTCCTTGAGGAAAGACCACTCTGAAAGAAGAGGCTAGTGTGGGGGATCCCCCCTGCTATGGAGTCATGTAAAATATGCTCCAAGGAAGCTTTCCTGGAAGACCAAGTACCCTGCTCTGCAATTATTAGCCTTGCATATCTTGCATACTCACAGATGCCCCTGGGAAGCATCACTCCTAATGTGTATGTACAACACAGATGCTCCATGCACGTGCGGTACTTCAGCACTTTCATACATGACTGACTTTCCAGACATGCAAAGTAAATTCAAATATTTCATGAAGTCCAGGACTTGCTTTATGGTTTGGCAACAAATCCACAGAGCACATACCATATTGTCAACGTTTAAAGGGTTAGTTTGACTTACTGCCTATCTGCAGTGCCCTGACCTGGACAAATGTCAGTAAGACACACAGGAACTCTGGATATAAAGATTGCTGCGTAGTTGTAAAAAACATGGAGTGTACAAGCCAAAAATTGCTTGTAAAAATTTACAGGATCGAAAAGGAAAACAAGCAGAGAAAACTTCTGACGTGGTACCTTGAAGTTTGACTCATGGTGCACACAGGAGCTCGGGTTGATGTGAGGATTTGGAAATGCATAATATCAGCAGGTCTGAGTTACCAGAATGGTGCTGTGACTTCTTGCAAGAACTCTCATGTTGAGCATTTTTACCTCACACAGATTAAAAGGCTCAGGCATAGCCCAATGCTAATAACTTTATCCAAGCTAGGTAAGGACTCTGGATTCACGGAATAAAGAACAGAAGGGCAAGAGTGGAACTGTTGAGGAATTACTGCAGTATGTTGGGCTGTTGCTGTACCGAGTGCCAGCTCTGATGCAGGCTGTCAATACAGTGTGTGTTACCACAGCATCAAACACCTGGGAAGATGCTGTGCTGTCCTGAAATTCAGCTGACCTCCTCTGGGATAACAAAGCCCTGTCACTGTAGAGAAGCCCTATTTTGTTGACAAAAATAGTCACCTTTGAGGGGCCAGAAGAGACAGAGCCTCCCCCAGTGCAAAGGAGAGCAGCGTTTTCACGGTGGTGGATTTCCTAAGGCTCCAGCCAGCTCCTCAATGCAGCCTTCCCCATTCCTTCCCTGTGCAAATTGCAGTTACAGGAGGCAGCAGAAACAGCAGGTACCTTTTATAATCAAAGATCTCAATAGTTACAGTACATTGTGGAAAAGCCATTTCCTCAGTTCAGCAAGGACTAAGTGGCAACAAGGGAGAGGATGAAGCAGGGACAATGGCAATTAAAGGCAAAAAGGATATAAAAATATTCCCAAATGCCTCAAAAGTAGCAGAAAGAGAAGACCATTTCAGTCTTAGCTAGCATTAGCCTCTTTACATGGAAACCAAGTCTAGACATATAAATGGCAGTACCCAGTATTTCTTTGTTATTCACAGTATACAGGGGGGAGGGAGGGGGTTCACACACCACTCAGCAGATAACAATTACCCCATATACACATAGGCACATGCACGTTTATCTCAGATACACACAAACAAGCCTGCTGGCACATATAATATACTCCACAAACCCAATTTGTTCTCACTTCATTATTTTCAAATACATAGGGAGAGTTCTGGGAATGCAGGATGTTGCTATGCCAAATTCTGCAGAATGCAAGTTCTTTTGGTACTAACAGGAGTCTTTATACCATTTTCACTCTAATTTTCTGCTGTAGCACTGCCAAACACCATTTAGCTTTGCTCAGAAAGTTGAATCTTTTGTAGGCAAAGCCCCAGAAACGCTTCTTCTTTTTTTTTTTTTCTTTACTCCTGTGAGCAGCCACATAAATCCCAGATGTTCTCTATTCTGCATGAAGTAAATATTGAAATTGTGCTAGGAGATATTCACATAGAGCTGACAGAGATGTGAGCCTGAGATCCAAAGTGATAGAACTTGAAACAGTTCTTTCAGCAATTGCCCACTCTGACAGTGCTGCACATCCACTGTCTGCAATCAGTACAGAGGGCCATAGATCTTCCTAATCACCCTTCTCTCCAGTGACAAATATGAGCAAGTTAAAGCTAAGGTCAAATGAAAGTACTAAACACCTTCCATACATCAGGAAAGTTACCCTCACTCCAAATATGAAGCTCGGCATCTGGCAAGCTTGAGTGATGCAAAGCACTTTGGGTAGGAAGTCTGTCAAAATAACAGCATCAAATAACCTGATGCAAAACTCCTTGTGGTTTGTTGGAAGCTGGAGACGATGGTTCTCTGCACTGAAGCACAATCTGTGAGCACACAGATCAGCACATCAGACCCAGCCATGATGCAAGAGGGCATTTGTTGTCATTGCCTTATTTAATTGTTCTTCGAAAAGGAAACAGAGGTGGAGCCCCCTGGGCTGTGGGAAAGCTTTCACACAAGTGCCATCAGTGAGTGGCCTCGATGGAGGCCAAGCTGGAGGGACTAAGCTCAGCAGAGAGAATCATTCATGGCTGGACCATCACAGGCTTCACTGTCTGCAAAGGTGGCATGAAGGGCAATGTCCTGTTTTGGGGTGACTGCCAGGGCTTGGAGACTTTCAGGACAGAGACACCTGTAGATTTTCCCCAGGTTCATCTGCTCATCCCTGCTCCTGACTCACCCAGGTGCCAAGAGACATCCCTAACTCAGGAGGAGAACTGTGAAAGGCAGTTGTAGGTCAGGCCTCAGTCCTTTGGTTGTGTTTCACAGTGGAGCACAAGGGAGTTAAACACTCACCCACTGATTACCTGGAGTTAAGTGACCAACTCCCTTCTTTCTTCCAGAAAAAACCCAAGGTTTGAGCAACCATCCTCAGGAAAAGAAGAAAGATAGGAAAAAAAAAACAAATTGTCAAAAAAGCCCCCAACTTAATTCCCTGTCTGAGCATCTCAACCAGATGACAGAATGACTTTAACTTGGAGCAAATGGGCTGAATGTAGAAAGTACAACTTTTACCACATACAGCAACCACCAACAGGCACAGAGGTATCAGAATGAAAGTTCAAACCCGAACTTTCTGCTAGGCAGTGTGAGTAGTCAGTAATTATTTATAGCTACAGGCCAGTGCCTTCTGAGTGTACAAGAAGCACTAAGCAAGTTACCTTTCACCACGAAAGAGGCTCTGGGAATATTTCAGGAGGTTATGGGAAGAATATCTGTTGAGAGGTCAGGGCTCAGGGCAGGAGGCTGCCCACTACAGTATGAATTATATTATCTTACTCTGCAGCCCCAGAATGTTCTATTTTATCTGTCACAGACCGTCAGTTGATTCTTTAAGTACAGCCTGCACCTAAGTGCATGTAAGTTATTATGCGAAGGAGAAATGGCTTTTCCTTTCCCCAAATGGAAACCCTAAACTCACTGATTCCACAACACAGACTGTAAATTCTCACAAACACAAGGCAACTTGATCCAAAAGCAAGGGAAGAGCAGGCCCAAACCCATCAGAGCACTACAAGGACTAGAGGCACATTCTTGCTCAGAGCAGCTCCCATGAGCCCTTGGGTCAGGGTCTTTGCTGTGCACTCCACCACTCCTCTCCTCATCCTTTTTGTGCTCCATTGCCTGGACAAGTCTTTCCAAAGCAGTTTCAGATTTTTAGCTCCACACAACAAGCAGACTAAACTTTTCTTCCTGCCAACCCCACTTCAGTATGAAATGACATCATGACTGATGTATTTGTGGCTCCATACAGCTTCCCCCAAAGATTTAAGTAAAGAACAGAAGTTATTCCCCTTCTAATCCTATTCCCCTATTTCCCTGAAGGAAAGAAAGAACCCCAAAGGGATCTAGTCTGAAAATTTCCAAATCTGCTAAATCAGCAAACACAAATCTTCCCATGGGACTGTGCATTTAACAGCATCAACTAAGAGGAACTCCATCTACTCTGAGTGCCCCCTCACCTAAAATGTGGAGTATTCACTGGGATATTCTTGACTGCACAGAAATTTGGTTTGCTTTCCCGCTGTGTGAGGTTCAGCAAAGGAATTTGGTATCTCTCTGTTTGAGGGCTGTACCCCAGCACAGTGCTCAGCTACCCCAGCCAGCCAGCAGGTCACTTGCCGTGGTCCAAGTGGCTGTGCAGCACTGGCACATCCCATACATGGCCACCTGTGGAATTGCCCCTCTCCCACACATGCAAAAATATGCAGCTCTACAGAGGAGATCAGATCAAAGTTATTTTAGCCAAGAGTTATATTTCCATTATTTTTCCAGCTTGGACCTGTTTCTAAATGCTTTCTAGGAAAGTGCTGGTTAGTGTTTGTGTGGTGTTCTGCCACTGAGGATAAACTGGCTGTAACAGGCTGCTGGGACTGCCAGGAAAGCCGAGATCCAATCCTCAATGTCACACTGACAGGCACTGTGGACACTGCCACGGTGCTCTGAGTGCTGACAGACCCATCCGAGAGCACGAATGTGAGGGGTCAGAAAGCAGCTCTGCCCTGGGCTGTCCCAGTGCCACATGCCCTGCTCCCCTGGCTGTGAAAAGGGCTCTCCCCACGTCTCCTGGGCAGCCCCATCAGCCCTGTGAGGCACAGAGAGCCTGGAGGAAGCCACATTCCCACACGCAGGCTCAGGTTTTGTCAATGAATTATCCCTTTCCCCAGATGCAAAGGAGGCCAGAGGTATCCTGTTGTGTTACAGGGTAATATAAATGTTGGTTTTGGACTTTGGTGCTTTAGTGCTCGTTTTCCAATTACATAAGGCTCAATTGTTCATACGAGAATTCCTTGTTGACTAATTGGCAAAAACATATACACAGCTAAGTAGCACACTGTGTCCTACTTTGATGAAATGTGCTGCCATTCCATCCTAATTAGAAATACTCATTTGCTCTTTTAATTGCATACCTTTGCATATTCACAGCAATTAATAAATTGCAAAAGTGGAACATACTAAGTCGGCCTAATATTTGCATTTCTGCTGGTTAAGTCCGTTAAGGCATCGCTTCCACTTTAGGCTTTAATTATGTGAGGAATGCAAAACACCTGATGCCACACTGGAACCCAGAATGATTTTCCTTGGATTCCTCTACCTGGTCACCAACCAAAGCAGTGTTTTCCCCATAAAAACTGGCTAAAGATCGACTCAATGAGGAATTAATGCTGTAATTACATGCATTTTTCTAACTGGGTATTATGCCCTTGAAATACTGATACAATCTTAATTACAGAAGTATGAACAATACCATTATTGTGAACTGCTTTCTATTGTATGCCAATTATGTAAGTAATAAACCACTTTCAGTAAAAAAATAACACCTTTTAGCAGCGCCCAAGTCTTTTCTCTATTTTTAGCAAGTTTGGGAGCTGCTTATTTTTACTGCCTGAAAATACCCTGCTACAATAAATATTCTAACAACAAGAGGGATAAACAGTTTATTTCTGAAACTTGCTTATAAAACATGCTGGATTTTTAGCTGTTTCTGGTCTGAACTGCTCTTCCAGTTTCATTGAGACTATACCAGTTTACATCACCTGGAATCTGGCTCACCTTATAATTTAACCACATCTGACCATATTTGGTCTGGAAATTTAAAAGTGTCTTTTCTCCCTTAAGAAATTATTTACCATCAAGTGGAGGTAATTAATGGCTTTTTTGTTTGTTCAGTGTACACTCGCACATATGTAGATGTAAAACATACATTCTATTTTAAACTGAGATTTCTGTAGCAAAGCAGAGAGGAGCAGGGAGGTTTTACAGTCAACAAGCTCAGCAGAAGAAATAGTGAAATTTTTTTATATCTTCATACATACTCACTGCTTTCCAAAATCTCACTAAATCCACTCACGACACTCTTGCAAGATTGCAACCTCGAAATTGCTCACAGTCCTCGTTCCAGAAAACAAAAGGCAGCTGACATCCCTGCCTGAAACCTCTGGCTTTACACCTAACCCTGGATTAGGGTTTTATCTGGTGGCATTTGACGTGGCTGCACCGGTGCCAGCAGAGCTCGACTGCTGAGCTGGAAGCCCTTTCCTTGCTACAGCCTTTGCTCTCTCTCCACACAGAAAGAATAGTCCTTAGTATAATAGGTCCAGCTCACAGGATTTTGGGATGCTGTTCATAGCCTTGGCAAAATAAAGAGCATGGCAGGAGAAGAGGGCAAATATAATTCTTTGTTACTGTAAGAGTTTCATAGGGACTCTCCCAGCCAGAAGCTCTGTGGTGGGGGAAGAGGGGACACGGTCAAAGGGTGGCCTAAACTTTTATGTTTTCGAGCTGTTTTGTACTGAAATGCTGCTGCTGAGGGGAGGATTCCCCATCTCTGGAAGTGTTCAAGTCCAGGTTGGAGGGGACTTTGAGCAGCCTGGTCTAGTGGAATGTGTTTCTGCCTGTGGCAGTGGGATGGAACGAGATGATCTTTGAGGCGTATTTGAACCCAAACCATTCTAGGATTCTATGATTCCCTATCCTCTCTTCCCCTGGCTGAACACAGTGACAGGGAGCAATGGGATAAATAAGAGACAGGGTTCAATGGTGATAAATTGCTGCCCAGTGCAATCTGCAAATCTTCTCCATGATTGCCCCCCTCCCCAGGTACCTTGGCACAGTAGGTGTGAGCACCTGCAAGTGGCACCAAACAATAACAGACATGTTACTGGCTGTTTGGTCAGTGGCTTCAAAGGTTGTATTTAAGTCCATTTTCTATTTATTTTGTGGTGGAAAGCCAAGTCTGAGCTTCCTATCTTAAACCAAAATCACTGTCATTCTCTGAAAGCTATTTCTCGCCCACTTCTCTACATCTCACAGAGCTATAAACATTTTAGCCACAGTAACTTCTTTAGTATTTTGGCAGAGAGCAGGGTTTGATTAGCAAACTCTTCAGTCATTCTATTTTGCAGATAGCTTTCACAATATTAGGCCTAAGTGGGGCAGAAGCAAATCTTGCACCATTCCCTCCATTCAGAGTGTGTCAACTCCAATTCTGTCTTTTCAGATGCCCTTATGGCACATATTTAAGTATGCAGTTATATTTGCATGCATTCATTCATTCAATACTAAGCCTGACATTTGTAAAAAAACATACAGTTGGTGAAGCAGAGAGTTGTCTTATTCTTCATAAGTAGAAATTCGAGATTTTAATGTCACAAGATAAAAATAACTGTTGGGGTGTTTGGGGTTTTTTTTCCCCTGTAGGAAGAATTTGGAAAAATGTGGGATTTATAATTTAAAACTAAACAAGCAAATTGTGTTTGCACTGCAACTTTCTTCCTTACCATTTTCAGAATAAATGGGGAGGAGAAGGCTATATGAAGATGAAAGAGAAATTTACCCCAATAGTGAGCTTTCAAAAAGCTGAAGAGTACAAAGAAAACCTGATCAAAAACTTATTACTAGAAACTGGAATGACTGTGTGTGTCTGGGGAGGGGGAGAAATGCAATATCACAAGCAAAGAAAATTCAAGTACAATAGAAAATGGTGCTGGATGTCCACTGGGAGATGGAATGATTTCCTCTGAGCTCATGGGAAATTACTGTATGGATATTTGAGTGGGTCATATCTTGTGTTGAAACCACACAGACATTTACTGTGTTACATTGAGATATGGGCAGAGTTTAGTTTGTAAATAAACATCAGCAAACTAAATGACAGACTTGATGCTAGCGACATGATCTTAAACCAGAGACAAACCCCACCCACACAGCTATGCAGGTATCTGCATTTTTTTGGATGTGAGATAGTATAGAAATGTAAGGCCTATTAAAGAGTAAAATTTAATTTAAATTTGTGCCCTACAGGAAAACACATATTAAGCATTTGATTTTCTTGCTGTCTCATAAATTGCTAAATGTTTAAAAAAACCAGCATTTTTAGTCTCTAGCAGCAAACACAAAATGGATCCATGCTGTCAGCCCTCAGCAATTTTTAGTGAGCCCATTGAGATCAGAAGCGCAGAGCCAGAAGGACAGGGTCAGGAATGGTCTTAGAGGCTACTGAGGGACAGCCTAACACAAGCCTGAAAGTTTTATGTTGTTCACAAGAAACGCAGGGGAACCTGCACTCCCTGCCACACACAGGCAGTAGGCAAATGGCTCCTTAGATAATCTATACCTGCACGAAATTGTAGAGATGATGTGGGTGAAACAGAGGGAAAGCATGCAGCATAAGGGAAATTTATTCATTTACATAAGTTTTCCCCCTTGTCCTTTAATTTTCCTCTGAAAGTTTTCTGATCCTCTGTAAAGCTCGCAGAGATGACATCAGAGAAACCTTATGAGAGTGTTTGCAGGAAGGTGCTCTGCATAGCAGAGGTGTGCAAATGACAGTGGCACATCTCCTGCAGTTGGGAGATCTCTCCTTTCACGGGAGATGTAAGAGCTCAGTCATGATAAAGATAGTTAAGAAAATACCGGTTAGAAAATTGCCCTCTTTAGGTTGCTGCAATAACACCACAACTGTGGTCATGACTGTGCAAATTTGGTGCAAATAGCTCTTTCATAATGTGCGATTTCTTATTGATAAAGCATTCCTAGCCACACTGGAAAATCCTCTTACACTTCGAACAACAAGGCTACGATTGACTGTCTGCTCAGAAATGAGTTATAATGGGATTTGGCACCTCTGAGCTGAGAGGACACAGGGAGGCCAGAAATTGTTTGTGTTTCTGGAGGGGTTATCCAACTTCACAAGTGTTCAGCAGCGTGTTTCGATCAACAGCAGGAAAGTACAGCTATCTCCACTTTGAAGAAGTTTAATCTATGGCTACAATCCAAAAAGACCAAGTGTCCTCTGAATTCAAAGGCAGCCAATCTTCATAGAGTTGAGAAGAGATTATCTAGAGATTATGTTGGTAATTAACTGAGGAAATGGAAAGTTGGTCTAAACCCTGTGGATCTGCCTCAAAGTGACATTGCTCTTTTCTTTCCATAACGGATGTGCATTGGAGGCTGTGGACACACTTTCCAGAGGAGCACGGTGCAACATGGGAAAAGCAACCAGGGGAGCCTGAATTCAGGTGTCTTGGCTACCTACTTTTGCCCCGTACTGGACAGCTGGGTGGTTGACAATAGATAATTTCTATTGAAAATTAAAATTAAAACTAGCAACTACACAGCAATACCCAGCAATCATCCTAACAATATTAATATGTGTTTCTCATTAATGGCATTTGTTCTAACTGGTCTTCATTACACCACTTGTTTACTGCAGTTACTCCTAATTAGACAGAGACTATGAGCACCAGCTTTTATACCCTGTCACATGCCAGATGAGCTGAAGGACCCCTCTGCTGCAACCCTGTTCAACAGATAGACTTCATTTTCTATTACTCTGGAGACTTTTTCAAGACAAACCTTTCATTCTTGTAACATCATTTTTTTTCTCTCTCCTTTACATGACAGTGCTTCACAGTTCTCCTGAATCTTCGATTACTTAATAACTACTTTTCTTTCTCATCTGATAACAGCACGGAGTGGAATAAAAGAGTGATGCATATTTACAGACATACAACAGCCCTGCTATTTAGCATTTAGATGGTGCCACAGCAAAGAGGGAGGATGTACCAGGGAGGTGGGCAGTGAGCAGCGACAGTTGGCTGGACAGAATGCCCCCTCTCATTTCTTTCGCTGTGGACCCTGCCAAAAACATTATGCTGCTTCAGGCAGACAGAGGAAACGTGCCTGCTTTCCACTGGTCTGCTCCGATCACTGCATCCCACTCTACAGACATTTCTCAGGCTTCAAGTCATTGCTGTTTTGCAGAGTGAAGAACAGCTTGAGACAGCTACACCAGGGCAACAGAACCCCACGCAGGTGGCAAATCCCCCTTTGCAGGCTGAGTGTGTAAAATAGATGGGAACACTGACATCCCACAATTCACCTTCACATAACCCCAAACACATACCAAATCCCCCCCCAAGAGCTTAGCCTCTTAACCCAGGATATTCACAGATGTCTGAGAAGTTTGGGAATCAGTGCTCCATTTAAACGATCCTTTCACTCCTTCCCACATGAATTATTGTTATTTGCATTAACAAATGTACTCTATGCCAAATTTCCCATGGGCCTCTTTTCAAATTAGCCATCTGCAGCCGTGTGAAGCTTTGCATGTACACAAAGTATATGAAAGGATATCCAGAGCACTCTTCAATCACACGGGTACTTATCCATCTCTTAACATGTTGCTGACATGCATTCTCCACATCAGGTAAAAGCAGTGTGGATATGAACTGTGGAGCAACATCCAAGCAAACCACACACACGGTCCAACATTTCCAGATTTCCTTGTCCAGTCATCAGTTTCAAAGAGGTATTAGCTATACAACAAGAGACAGCTCTTAATTTGAAGCACCCTTCACTCTTCAACAAAAAAAGGTGGTGTTTTTCCATTATTTGCTCCTTGACAACAAAACACTGAAGGTCTTTACTGCCTACTGCAGAGTGTTAATTTTTAATGGGAGAAGCTACACGCTGCTTGATTTCTTTAGTGCACTAAGCAGCCAACCAATTGTGCATCACCTATAACTCCAGAACAGCAGTTTCAGCAAGGAGCCTTTACAGCTCAGAGCATCCTTGAGGGCTAAAGATGTCAAGCGGTTTAAATGCCAGTGAAATCAAGAAGGCACACCAGGCCCAGACGTGCTACGGGAAAGGGACAGGAAAATGGAGACCTCTACTGAGATCAAAACAATTTTCTCTGCGCTAAGAAATAAGGGCCCACTGAAGACACCTGTAAAGTGCTCACATGGTGAAAGGGGAGAGGACTAGGCAGCACCAATGACAAAGGATATAGCAAATTTTATGATGAGAAATGAGTGAAAAATAGGCTGGAGGACACGTGAGAGAATCAGTCTCTCCCTCTGCCCTAGGACAGAATTGACTCTACCTGAGACATTACTGACACACACCTTGCTCAGTCTGTCCAGTATGAGGTCTGATGATGGAGATCCTACAATGACCCTAAAGGAATTTGTTTCAAGTCTTAACCATCAGAAAGTTTTTTTCAAGTAATTCTCCAGAGCACACAATCTCAGTGCAGCTGTGCCCATTGCCAACCTTTTAAAAGTGCCAGGCTTTCATGTAACACAGGACTTCCCACCCAGTTCACACAGCTTGCAGGACAGTCTGTCCTTGGGCATCCTCCCTACCAGTAAAGGCCCTTCCTTCATGGGACATTGGTCCTGCTAAGAATGTGGATCCAGCTCCTGCATGAAGTACAGTGCAGAGGTATCTGCATCAAAGCAGCTGTCTCTGAAACTGGACAACGACCCTCAAAATGTACAGATCACATTCAAAAGACCAAGATTTCAGTGGATAATCCAAGCTATATTGCTGAAAAAGCTTTTCTTTTTACAGCAATTTTTAGTAGTTTTTTCAACTTTCCATTGTGCTGTACAGCAGGATTGAAAGTTAATATCCATTTAAGCCATTGCCAGAACAGGAATATTTCTGCTCTTGTATCTTTAAAAACGTCTCATGGAATGAAACGATGGATGCCAAGTTTCAAGGTTGAGTGAATTTTTATAGCAAAATTATAAATCCCTGAAAGTTGAGGATAAAATGGAGAGTGTTTAATAAGCCTTAACTGAAACACTGCTATCAGATGCTCCTTTAATAATTCTGATAGAAATGTATCTTCCCTCAGATTATCCCATCTGTGAGTGCAGCATTCTGCACTGGCATCATAAGGCTGGTGGTTAGTGTTTAAAGGTAGAGTATTTGGATTACACCAGAGTGTGTAAGACTGAACAATAGCACAGAAGCCCTTCCAGGCAGAAGTACCATGTAACACAAGCAGAACGGGTGAATTTTCCCAAACCCACTTCCACACCACTGTGGCTGCTGTGAACTTAGCACTGCCTTGGGAGACAAAATCTTTTCCTGCCGTTAACTGCGTGTTGGATGCTGTAGACAAGAATGACTGGACTGGGCTCCTGCAGCCTTGGTGTACTGGCACAGTCCTGAGGAGCACTGCTAATGGTGTATCCCCTACAAGCATCTCTCTCTAGTCCCACCTCAGGGTCTAATCAAGTTAATGTTCCAGTGAGAAGAGAGGGTACTAACACTGGTATTAAACAGGTAAGCTCTGAGTAGCACCCTGGGAGGAGAAGTGGAGTTTATCCTTGTCATGTGCAGTTTAATCTCTTTTAAATGACACTCCTGCCTAAAGGAAATGGTTAGTGCCAATCCAAAATCATAAAAGATGTGTTTTGCAATTTTCCATGCTGACTTCAGGAGCATTTATGGTTGGATTAAGTCCACTTTCTCCCTAGAATTTACAGCGATGTAAGTTTATTTTGTAATGACACCATCACACTGGTGCACTCGTGTGCATTCCTGCACTTCAAGGGTAATAAAATGTGTCTTGATGATCAGAAGTATTGAAAAAGGACAGCAACAGGTACAAACAAAGAGCCTTTACCCCAGTGAGGCCTTAAAGAAGCCATAATTTGGTAGCTAAACAATGGCAGCAATATATTTGCTCCCAAACTTGGTTCTTTGCTGCTGCTCTACCTACAGTTGTTTCAAACACTGGTCATTCTTCCAGATGCCTGGAGATCCCAATAGATGCCACTCAACAGCTATTGAGAGGTATTAGTTTTCTACCCTTACAGTGCACTAAGAAATCTTCCCTGCAGAAGGATGTATCTTTTTGGTTTTTGGCACTCCTGCTCATTTTTCTACACAAGGTCAGACTATACTTTTTTCACTGTTTTGGTTTAGCTGAGCACATGTAAGTACACTGTTTTAAACCATTTACTCACACTAGTTTTTCTGTATTGCCTCTCTGCTCAAGCCATCTTCAGATCAGTCCTTCCCAATCCTACAGAGAGGATATGCTTATTTGAGAAAGAAAAACCTACCTTTTTTTTGGTCTGTCCCCTTTTCTAGCTTCAGGCCATGAGCAAAAGAAAGCACATACTGACAGCAATGTAATATGTAAGACAGAACAACTCCAGCCAAGACTCCTTAATGGAAATGGCAACTGCTATTGATTTCCTCAACACAGAGGTTGTGCCCTTCACCTCTATGACAAATCAGTTAGTAAAGACTTGGGACTCAAGGGAAACTCCTCACTATGTAAACATGAACTTGTGGTTTATATTAACACAATATATTCTGCAACTTCTATGGTGAAATCCAGGAAAACACAAGAGGAGGCTGCAGGTGGCAATCAAAGATGTTCATAGCAAAAAAAAAAAAAATCACTAATATAAGTGGAATTGTATTCAATAGGCAAAAGAATGAGCAGGCACACAAAAATAGAGAGAAACTGCGGTTGGCCTTTGAATTACCAATAAATTTATAACAATAATGAAAAAAAGAAATATAAACCCATACAGATTTCTTCTCGGTTGTACACAATACATACAGTGATAAATAAAAATAACTGCTATTCATCATCTGATAACTGTAAATTGTACTTGATGCAATTAAAATTAGTGTGAGAACTCAGTTTGACAAGGATAAACAATTTATTATTAATGGCTTTCATGATAGAAGAGACAAATAATATTTTTCCATACAATAAAATAAGGTTAAGGAGCTCCTCACTACTTGGTAATTCAGTTTATATTTTGCATACAAGGAATATCCCTGAATTGCCCCTGAAGCACAGTTCCTTCATAACCAATGTTTTTACAGGTATTACCAAGGACGAGGAATACACACATCTTAGGAGATGTCTGTGGCCCCTCTTCTCTCACTGCTAACAGTAAAAGCAGCATAAACAGAACCATTCACTG
Organism: Corapipo altera; assembly: GCF_003945725.1. Taxonomy (NCBI): domain Eukaryota; kingdom Metazoa; phylum Chordata; class Aves; order Passeriformes; family Pipridae; genus Corapipo; species Corapipo altera. Next base: position 12,525,773 of record NW_020884882.1, on the reverse strand, counting down.
GTCTGGCTGTACCAGCAGAAAGAACAGACAGGCAGCTTAGATGAATAACACCGAGAATAGAATAACTTATTTCGTCCTTGAAGCAAAAGCAACTTCCTTACACCCCTTAAGTTAATAACGCTTTATTTTGTCCCCAGCTGTTAAGTTTATAGAAATTAAAAGTCATGACTATTTGTCTTTTGCCAGCATGAATTTAAAAGTGCCTTTAAAAAATCTCATTATCATTGTGGTTTTTTTTTTTAAAGCAGATTCAATACAAAGCAGATTACATCCTGCCTGCACTAGTAAAGTGCACATAAACATTTCACAAACCAATTTATCTTAAAAATTTTTCTTTCCTCATTTTGATTCTGGACACAGTGCACAGCAGAAAGGCACTTCAAGTATTTTTCAGATAACACAATTCTAGTGATGGTGCATTGGTGTTTTTGAGGTCTTTCTATTTTATAACATTATTTCCAGACCATCAGAACACACCTTTTATGAAGTGGAATGATCTTATATGAAACAGTTATATTACCACGATATTTTAGTCTAATGCTCAACCTGAATTTGAAGATTATAACTATGGGATTCATTCACAGGTAACAGAAGAAGAGGGTAAAAATAATTTTCTTGGTTAAGGAAAGTTGGAAATATCTATCAAATAACCTGCAAGGGAGTTGCATGGATACACTGCACAATATTTTGGCAAAACAACCATCCTACAACAACCATCTGTAGGACCACCACTGGTTCCCCACACCTGTACCAGCAATAACCAACACTCTGGTTACTCCATCAACAATCAGATGATTTCAGAGGTGCAAGCCACTCTTTTTAAGACACTAGGAGAGGAGCATGACCATAATTCTCACCAAAAGTCTTTAAGAGAGTTGGGAAGAGACACGAGATTTCCAGCTCTGTGGGAAAGTGTTTCTCTGGAGAACAGCCCTTCCTCTACAGAGACTTGACTCATCAGTGCTTGGGGACAGTCAGGAGACACTGATTGAACAAACACTTCCAGGGAAAAACTACACTATACGTGGAGCCAGCAGAGATATTTATAGTCAGGTTTGTTTGAATGGCTGTAATAGCTGAGGTATGGCTTTTATTCTCTAGATGGCTCCTAAAAAAAATGAAGGCAAAGACACTGGTGGAGCAGGAAAACTTCCACTGTCACTTTTCATGCAGCACTTTTCTCTCCCTAGCACTGATGACAGCCTTTTTACAAGTACCCTAGGCACCTTACAGAGAGAACAAGACATGAGTATGTCATGACATGAGTGCAAAAAACAGAATAAAAGTTACCTTATGCAAGTCTGAGTCACTTACTGTAAAGACATAGCAAAATCCTGAATCTCTCCTGTTCTTTCATTTGTTTTCACTCCTGCCTAAGGAAGGGGTTTGATCACACTTTCATTTTAGCTAATAAAGTGTTCACAAGTAATACATTTACAAGAAACAGTATCACTGTCTCATTTGAGGGAGACAGGACTGACGTCTAGGAATAGTCAGTGAGTAACAGCCAGTAAAGGAGAAAGAAAATTAATTTCTTTGGGCTTTGGGTGAATTCTAAACGTGTCATCCTATTCCTGCATGTTTGCTAATCATGGAGCAAAAGTGGTCAGAAACAAGAATACGTCACGGTCTTTTTCAAAAATCTCAGAAAAAGGCTGAGTCAAGAAACAGCCCTAACCAGAAAGCAATGTGCAGAGGAACAAGTTCTTCACCCACAGCAGTACTGCTACACTACTACAACCCTGACATTTCTGCTTGTTCCTCAGTAGTCACTCTATAGTAGGAAAGAGAATTTGGAAAGCTGGCAGTAACAGAATAACCCATGACACCGTCAGAACAAAGCTGTTGACCAGATTGTTCCCATTTGGCCAAGGTGCTTAGTTGGCCAGAAAGCAGAGGAATAAAAAAGAGGGGGAGAAAAAGTGACTTTAAAAACTCACTATAAAGAAACATAATTCTCTGTTCTTCTCAGTAAGAGTTTCCAGGAAAAAAAAAAAAGGTACAAGCTCCATCTAAGCATAGCTGAAATTCCTACCTTGGGGAAAAAATCTTGCATGTTCCCTTCCCTCCAGCACACAGGCAGTGATGGCAACGCTGCAGTCCTTCAGGAGAGCCTTCAGGGATACACCAGAGAAAACTTCCAATTCTCTTTTCCACATTAATTTGCATTAAACTGACATTTTTCATGACGGGCATTTTCAGTTTTGTGAGAAAATATACTTTTCTTTGGAAAGTCCATTGCCAGAATATTCCTACCGCCTCAACTATTTCAGATTCTTTGGTAGTGCTGCCTTCTGAAATTCAGGCACTGCATGAGAAGACACTTATGACATCTCTGCAGGCACACTCTTTACTATGATCACATTCCTATGCATCATAGCACATTCTTTACAAAACAACCAGTTGAAAAGAGTGGATATGGTTTTCAACTTCAGGATATTAAACTTTTCCTTACCACTGAAGGGATGAGACTGATTTAGAAGGAATGAAAGCCTGAGAACTACAATTGTTCAGCCTGGAAAAGAGAAGGCTTCAGTGTGACCTAATTGTGGCCTTCCAATACCTGAAGGGATCCTACCAGGAGGATAGAGAGGGATTATTTACAAGAGCATGTAATGGCAGAACAAGGGGGAATGACTTCAAACTGACAGAGAGTAGATTTAGATTAGATATATGGAAGAAATTCCTTACTGTGAGAGTGGTGAGGCACTGGAACAGTTTACCCAGAGAAGTTGTGGTTGTCCCATCCCTGGGAATGTTCAAGGCCAGGTTGGACAGGTCTAGTGGAAGGTGTCTCTGCCTGTGGCAGGGGGTTGGAATGAGATGATCTTTATGGTCCCTTCCATCCCAAACCATTCTATGATCCTACAAACCAAAAGGCAGAGCAGTTTCTCATACCTTCCTCTCAGTCTGGATGCAACTAGCCCTGTGAAGCAACATTTAGTCAAGCATTGACTCTTCTGCATCACCGCTCCTAAACCAGGAGTGAACATCCCACGAGAGCATCGGGAGGCCACCTGACTCAGAGGCTCATCTCTGAATCACAGTCACCTACTCCCCGTGGGAGGGAAGGGGTAGTGATTTACTGCTGGCCTGTAACAGGACTAAATTATTACCTCCCCTCATGCAGGTGCTGGCTCAGCTATTTTGACCCAGTGAGTGGGAGGGCTGAGCCAAGGTGTTACCCAGCCCTTGGAGCTATCCACCTTCTCCTGGCTGGGAGAGGAGGCTTAACCAAGCTGCAGAATGGAGGGGGGATTATATACCCTCTTCCTACTTTCTCCAGACAGAGGAAGCCACAAACCAATTAAACTACAAACTATCCCATGCTTATTTTCAGATTAAAACTCTGTTTAATACATAGCCATTGTGTGCTGTGAGTTCTGCTCCAAGAGCTTTTCAGAAAATCATCAATGGAGACCAAGAAGCTGGAAGTTGGCAAAAGGCATTTCTTGTAGCGTCCTGAATTTGCTAATATTGTTTAAAAAGGAAAAAAAAAATATTAAATTTTAGTACCCCTTGGACTTCTATAGATGCCAAAAATAATCATAGTTCTGTCCTTGTTCAAGACAAACCCAGTTTAGGATAATTGTCCTTGATATGTATCACAGGAAACCAAACATTGAATTACTTGCATTGTGTATTGAGCAATTCCATGATCTGGATAAGCCTACATCAGTGAAGTGTTTGAGTGGAGTTCAGCAATAAAAGACATCAGCTATAAGAGTGGATGTTCTATGTAGCAAGAACCAGTTATACAAACATGTATTAAGGTTATAAACTAAAGTTCATTAATTCAGTGTGCTTAGAAATCAACAGCAAAAACAAATGACAATGCTATGTAGCAATAACAAAGATGAGCATAAACAGAAGTGGTTTAAATTGCAGCAAATTCCAGAAACAGGCACATTTTCTGAGCCAAGAAAACTCAATTTCCACTTGGCACAAAAGAATCAATTAGATGTGGCACTTACTGGTCAGCTGAGAGTTGCATACACCTCTCCTCTCTTCTAACACTTCAGACTGTGTACAAATCAATGATCAAAACAAATGCAACCGTACAACTTTGTGAGTTTGTCATAAAACCATTCATTTCTCAAGTTTGTTTCTGTGTGTGGAATTTTCTTACAGAGATAGCTACTGTCATAACTAGCGTCCATTCCCTGGCAGAGAGAAAAGGAGCAGAAAATCAATCAGTTTGCAAACTCAAAACTAATTGAGCCATTCCCCAACACTGCATGACTTGCAGGAAGACAAGGAACTGTTTAATGACTGAGATGTTTTACCTCTGATCTGGATACCTATGTGGCTTGGAAAGCATCTCATTTAAAAGAAAATTCAAATGAAGAGTATAGGCTGAGATGAGGGCTAAACCTTGTTTCCTCACACAGTGAAGTGGGTGAGATTTCAGTAGCGCAAAGAACTTCTCCAAAGGCCAATGAAAGCCAAACTTTGGAGCAGATTTTATCTAAGGAAGAAAATAACCCTAACTAGAGCTGGCTTAAATGTAAGGCCCGGTAGATAAAACAACTTGTGGGACCTGGGAAACTCATTTTCCTTAGAAATCCTGTTATTACACAGAAAGGGGACTTTAAAATGCCTCAACCAACACATTAATTTGATGGAACTACGCTTCATCTATTCTACACTTCATTGGAAAGAACAACTTAAACGAAGTGATTGCAAAAAGTAGCCTACTGTTAACATTTTCCTGTATTTCAGTTGTTCTTTAATACTTTATTTCAATAATCAGTAGAAGAAAATCACAAAACAGTCAGTGGAAGCTGCCATATTAACTCAGGTTTCTGACCAGTATTCCCCTCGTGAACAAGGCCATCCCCAACCTGATGTAACAGCAAATTCCTGTCCACCTTTCCTCATCGTCCAGTCCTCTCCCCTAAAATGGCAGTTCATTTTTCTTTTTATACTTTCTGCTTCAGTTGTTCACAATGTTCTTAATGGGCGTAACAAAGAAAGAGAAGAAAAATGCAATTAACTTCTTCTTCTGTTTTTTAGACTCCAGCATAAGAAGAACACAAGTACTTTGATTGTTCCTGTGCAAATGTTCCAGCCCTTGGACACGTCAATGCTTGCAAATGTGTCAGGACAGACATAATCAAATTATTCTTTCCTGTGGTTTGTTTTTGTTTGGGGTTGGTTTGTTTGTTTGAGGTTTTTTGAAGTTATTTACAACATGAATCTTTAATCCCTTCTAATTGAAGGCATCTGTCCTGATATCTGCCTCTTCTATCTGAGGAGCCTGTGCCCCCTTATGCAAGTCCTGCTATTCAGGTTCCAATTCATCTTGCTTGACATTTTCCTAGCTGGAAACTGTGTCTGTAAAGAACCTCCAGAAATGGAGGTGTGATGTTTGGTAGAACTTAATATCCTAGATAGGCTGAAGAATATTTAGCTTGCTCTTACAATAACCATCAGTGTGCTGTTAAATGGTGCCAAGCCACAAAGTACCTCATCTGAGCGATGGGATTAGTCCATTTTGTGACAAATATTGCAATTACAAAAGTATCTATCACAAAATCTCATTATAAGGCCAGGAAACATTTTCTGGCATAATGTCATCATACTCATTCAGATCACAGAAACTCCTGAAATACAGAACTAACACCCTTCCCCTCCAACCTGCAACAGAAATTTTACACATCCTTAAAAATGTCAAGATGTATGGAAAGGATTCACTCTATTTTTGTCCCAGGACCTATATTACAGGGCAGAGGAACTACTTTTTGTCAGGCAGGAAGAGTATTCTAATGGCTAGAGCTGGGAAAACTTTCCTGACAAAAAATATTTCACTGAAAATGGAACATACAAGTTAATGTTGTTTCCAGGAAAGATCCTTAATCAACCAACAGGTTCTTGAATGAAAAGAGATTTTTTCTGAAGAAATACAATACTTTTGATTCAGGCATGGGAACTACAACATTTGTAACCTATGGTAAGCAAGTCCACATCTTTCTCAGACTCAATAACTTGATTTTGTTTGGCTATTATGCTATTTAACTTTAGTGGTTTCTTTTATCTGTGTAACAGTGTGATGAACTTGGAACAACCCTTTGAGGCAGGGTAGAGGGGAAAAGGAAAACAAAACATCTTCAAGGAGAAAGTAAGGATGGGAAGAAGGTCCCTGAGTGTGGTACTTTGTCAGAGACAAGGGGTAGCAGACAGAGCTGGAACAGGCAGAGACCAACACTGAGAGGAGATCAGAGCATGTCTCCTGTCCTGATGGAAAGGTTTGTGTTTCCCTAAGCAGCCTGCAGGTAACGGGCTCATTACTCTTCCCCATGTGCTCCCAGATGGACAGAAGCCTTAGAGCAACATTCCCAGGGATGCAGACAGTAACTGAACCTCTCTCTATGGCTTCCTTTTCCATCTTTATCCTGTGCAGCAAAGTTCTGACAATTCCTTGCGGAGCCAGAGTTTACCCCAGGCCTGCTGAAGGCACATAACTCCATTTTTTACCCCGTAACAGCAGGCCAAATGAGAAATGCTGGAAGAAGGGAAAATGAAATCTGGGATATGACCTGGGTGATCTGATTCTCAGTGTTCTCTTCTTTAAAATGCACTGAACCAAGGACTGGTTACATGGCTAATAAATCTACTTGTTTTTTGCTTTAATCCAAATGAAAGGAATATCCAGGAGTGGAAGAGGAGGAACAGGCTTGTGCAAAATAAAATGCCTACTTTAAAAGTGTGTTCCCGAACCTGAAGATAACATCTCCAAGAGATTGGACTGGGAGATGAAAGGTGAAGGCACTGCATTCAGGCAGAGCTGAACATCCATCACCACTCAAGCATGGAAATACAGAGTAAGGGCTTCAGCAGCTCACATCCTTGGAATCAGTTATCTAATGATTCATCTTTCCCACAATAACTGTTGCAAAAATCAATCCTACAGCTTTCCTCCAGTCTTGGGCTTTGCATGGAAAAACAATTGTTTAAATTAATTATTTAGCAAGTACTTTCAGGAAGTTAAAAATACAGCAGCTAGCTATGCTGTCTGTTTATTTCACAATCATTTAATTTTTTTTTAATATCACATCTCAGATACACAGATATGTGATTAAAAACAGTTGTAAGAAATGTCAATATAAATAGTAGACAATGAAATACAGCGTTTCAGTTCATTAATATCTGTGCCTTAGGTGACTGCAGGTGCACCTTAATGAATTACATGACTAGTAAAATACAATTAAATGCAGCTGCATGTGTTTACAAAACTGCAAAACCAAATTACAGGTATCAGTAGCACCCATAATTCATCCATAATTGACAATTTTCATATTACTGGAATAAGGAATCAAGTCATGCAGATGATTACTGCATTTGCCTTTGAGCACTAGAGACCTAGGTTCATTTGCTATGCAGCACCACAAATGAAACAAATTACATACTTGCAGGTTAAGACAGACCTGAAAGCAAAAGCCTCCCTGAATGACAGCCAAAAGCCCAAATCATTCAGGTTCTATTTAGCTGTCAATAAAAGTTCATGAATGGCTGACAGCTGACATAACTTAAACATATTGTTAATAAAGTATTCTTCTTTACAGAAGAACCGTGATGTCTCAGCTGCAGAACTGGGTTCTGACCCCAGTTATCCAGTAGGTGGATTTTCAGGCTTCAAGGACATGACAAGGACATAGCAGAGCAGAATTTGTGTCAAAGATTTGGTTTTCTCCTGTTTTTACATGTGGCATGTGCATTTTTTGGCAGGACCTTTTCTATTGTCTATATTTAAATTTAATTTCACCCACATTAGGGCCTTTGACTGGACAAACTCCTGAGAATCCTGTGCTACCTGCTTTGCTGTGAGCAGGAGTTTAGACTAGAAGATGCCCAGATCCTGAAGCAAAACCAATCACAGTTTCTTCTCTTTTTTCATAAAGCACATTCATTGTAGACAATATTTTTAATGTGTAAAAAAGAAAAATAGTAACAAAAATTAAATTCTGCAGTCTTTGCTGCTGGTACCATTTTACTTTTAAATGGATGACAACCAGTTTACATTTTTAAAAGCAATAAATATTTTTGGGGGAATCAAAAAGGGAAAATAATTCATTACAAATGTTTCTCACTAGACCACTGAGTGATCTTACCAACCTCTTCTTATTACTCCTACCCTGTATTTTTGTCTTGGGACTTTTGGAAGAAGGAAGAGGAGTGGAGATTTTGCCCAGAGGCAATGTGTCAACTGGTGATGCCATACATGCAGTAACCACTGCAATCAATCCAGCTATTGTGGGTGCATTACTCTAAGCCATTGTAAAACAAGAATCCAAACACTCAGAGGGATGAAAGAATGGAGGAAGGATAAGGGAAAAAATAAAGAGGAGACAAGTTACCACATGTGAGCTGTATCTGCTATATCTTCCAACCAGGGACATAACTGATAGACTATTTATCCTTCAGGAAATACTTGACTTCACAAAAAAAGAGCTGTTCGTTTTATGACTCTTTCAATATTTATCTTACCAACTGGAAAATCTTAAGTGGCTGCACTGTGTGCAGGAAGAGTACCCAGAAATACTGTGCTATGATTTCCCTCCGCAAAATTACTGTGGAGGAGATGCAGCAAGTCTACATTTCCAAAGACAAAGATAAAAAACAATTTCCTCAGATCATCTGTTGGAAATTCTCTTTGCTGTCTTTAAAGTATAAGCTATCAGTAGGATTTTATTTTAAAAAGAACGGAAGGACAATTTTGTAAATTTATACTGACAAGTAGGTGTTTGTTATCACTTAGACTTTGTAAAATGCCATAGTTTTATTTCTGGTTGTTTTATGGGTTCTATTACTGAAAGAAGTCATGGCCACTTCTCTACATGACCAAACGGATGATCTCTTCTGTTTTGTAGGTGGGGAACTTGAGATCATGAAATACCAACTCCCATAAAGGTGCTCAACTCCTTTAGCTCTGTTGTTACTTGTTAGAATTTGACACAAGGAATGAGTGAATGACACTATAGGCTGAGGAGCCTGTAATTCTCATTTCAAGATGCTTGGAGAGCTTTCATACTGATGAACTCTATCGTGCTCACTTGGTATCTGAGTATGCCCCACTGATTCTGAGTGTAGAGTAAGGTTATTGCAATGTTATTAGCAGCAAAAATTGTTTCTCAGTCTAAACCCACGTTTCTTTTATGCTTATGGAGATGTGAATATTTTTCCAATCTAATACATCTCCAAATGCCTTCAACAGTCACAGATGGGAAGACTGAAGGTTTCCACTCTTGGCTCAACAAATCTTTCTGCAGTGGTTTTGCCCAAACACCTATTTGTACCACATCTCACTGCACAGAAATGATGCGTGACACTACATGCCATCAACATCCCTTTATTTTCTACTCATGGCTGGAAATCTGTCCCTGGTGTGGCCAGTTTGCCTTGTGTGGTGCAGTGGTTTCAGTCCCAGCAGTTCTTAAGTGGTTTTTATGGTCACTTGCTAACAACAGTGTTTGCCAAAACTTGTCATCCTCTGGGAATCACAGACTGGTTTGTGTTGAAGTGACCTTAAAGATCTCTTGTTCCAACCCCTCTGCCATGGGCAGGAACACCTTCCACTAGACCAGGTTACTCCAAGCCCCATCCAACCTGGCCTGGGAAATCCCAGAACACCAATTAAGAACATTTCAAAGATTAATAGATGAAAAAAATTACAACTGGGCAGGAAAAGCCCACCATGACCCCAAACGTCACCATCTTTAGGACAATGAAATGCTAAGGAGACAATTTGAGGCAACATTGTCCTTACTGCAGAATCATTCCTCTACAGGAGATATGGGCCATGTGAGGGCCAGGTCCGTACCACTTACACACAGACTTCCACTGAGGGTGGATTTAGTGTTCCCCTTGACACCCACAGACCAGTTTGGGTTGCCAGTGACCCACAGTGAGCAAGAAGAGTCCAGGCCTACTCCCAGTGGGGACCCAGAGGAAGGAGCTTGGTGTAGAAGTTGCCCCAGAAGATCCACACCAGCATTTCAAGACTCGGTGAGGACATGATTGAAAGCTATTGTGAGCCTCTATCCACACAATCCTCCCACTCCTCTGCCCCCTGAAGAAAGACAGAAGAGTAATACATCCCAGCCTTAGCAGGAGCTACTTATATCCTGTAGTAGGAGGCTTTACCAGCTTCGCTTAGTTTCTAAGTGATATAACACAAATCTGTCACCACAGATGGTCTCGCTGATAGCATCTGTGGCTGAAGTGCCGAGAAAGGAAGCCATACTTCTTACCACTGTGTATAAAAAGAAAACTCTCCTGCAGTAATATTTCACTGCTGACAGCAGAGCATCTTCGTTAAAAAAAGAAACACTCGTGTATCCTAATATTCTGCTTTTCTAAACAATAAAATCAATCTCTGTGTTAGCAGCCTGTCTAGTCGATATTTCCCCTATAAAGCTAACTTGCATTCCATTTCTGTGTCCAGTATAATCTTTAATGAGAGGATAATCAACACATTACAGAGTCCTGATTTTCTGTATGTTACAAAAATTCCTATGTCTTCATTAACTAAAAAGGAGGTAGCTTGCAGGATTATTTTTCAACTCTGACTTCACAGCACACTCTAATCCCTTCGCCATTATTTTGTAAAGATTTATGTTGCTCACACAGATACAAGTAGAATTTACTTCATGGATTTCTCTTCCATATCTTCCAGCAATCACAGCCATCTAATTTAATCAACATGCACAATTACATATCCTGCCTGCTAATACATTTCTCTGAGATTTATTTTAAGTACCAACATAACAGTATACTTTCCTCAGCATGCTCAAATGGACATTTTTAGGAAGGAAAGAAGTTTCTAAAGTTATCAAAACATTGCATTTCCACTTTCAATGTAATGTGGATTGCCTCTTCACCAATTAACTTTATCTAAGCCACAGAAGTGCCTGGGCATTGCTCTTGGTCAGTAAAAGCTTTTCTGGAAGTACAAATGTCTCAGTGTAGAAGTCCATTATCTCACATCCCTTCTAAGATATAAGCAAAGGCTCTTTCCCACAGAAAAGGCTGCACAAGCATAAATTCAGCATGACCTGAAACTCCAACCCAGCAAGTAAAATTTCTTTACATTTATATCTCAAAAGCATGAGTCTGCAAGACAAATGTCATGATTCCTTTTGCATTCTAATAAACACTTGAGAATTAGGATCAGTTTTAAATGCTTAATATATGACAGAATTTCCCTTACATACTACCTAAATCTAGGCATAGGATACAAATATATATATATATAAATATGTAGACAGCAGACTTTACAGTTACATTGTAATGGAGCTTAAACAAACATACCTTGAGAAAAACATTAAGCTGTAGTCTACTCATATACCTTCCAGAAATGGAATTTGACAGCAGCATGTGTTAGGTTTACCACATTTAGCAGGAATTTTTAAGTTTAGAGGATATTAACACAATATGAAGCCCTGTTCTCCCTTTTTTGTCTCCTTTTAAACACTCAAAATTGTCAGCTGGACTCCTGATAAATGAGGTTTTCCCATCCAATCTGGTGTCCTGGTGCCATTAATTTGTAATAAGAGCTGGGATGCTGTAATCTGAGGGGGGACATAATACCTGGTTCACTAGATGGTAATTGTGACAAGATGACCTGGCAGGGTACAAAAATGGCTTTAGCCACCTACGTTATGATATCTCTTGCTAGTCAAACAACTGACAGAAACACATGTGCCATATTATGACTAGATGACCTTTAAAGGTCCCTTCCAACAGAAACTATTCTGTGATTCTATGGCATTACCTTAATACCACCTTTCCAGGAGATGTATGTTTCAAATATGAACAGCTTTAAGAGGAAAGAGAGGAAAATTCATTCACAGGAAGCTATGGAACAGGTGGTGTACATTGTTATCTGAGAGCAAGGTAGGGATGACAACTTTTCCTCTTCTGGCCTCCAACCATGGAAATTACACCTTGTTCTCCTTCTCCCTTGTGCCCTGGCTCTTGATGTGACACACAAATCCTTTCTTCAACATTTGGATAGCCACACCCCAGGGGCAGCTGAAATCAGGAAGCAAAATTCCTGTAATACACTGGGTGACCAGATCTAGTTTGGATGGGAAAGGTTTTTTTAACTAGAAGGAATTATGTCAGAAAAGTTGCTGGAAGGTCTCTAAAGACATTTTTTCATAAGCAAAAGGGCTGAGACGAGTGTTAAAGTTACAAAGTCAAAAAAGCCTTAGAAAGCACAACCCAAGTTGTTGTCAGCTCTAACCCCATGACATTAATCTTGTGCACAACTTGTCCATAACTCCCTGTCCCCTGCTCCTCAGGCCCCTGCACAAATCAGTGTGTAGCTCAGCCAGCAAAGCAGACTGTGCAATACTTACCCTTCCCTTCAGCATTCAGTTGAGGCTCCTCTGCTTCACTCTTTGCTCAAAATCCAAATCCAGCAATAAATGAAACAATAAACTTGCTGAATTCCCCACCAAAGAATACTTTATTCAGCATCCTACTTACACAGGCAAAGAGATAGGTATCCTGAGGAAAATACAAGCACTGAGGAGCTCTGCCTCAGGGAGAGCAGCGAGCTCAGGAGACTCATGGAGAAGATGTCACTTTGTCTAAAATCTGCATGGGACAGGCAAACAGGATAAATGGATGTTTTAAGACTTAGCTGTAATAAAAAACAGCAGCATCAATCATTTTGTTGCTGCTGCAGGAAGGTTTCTCCCTTTGCCATGTGGGGAAACTGATTCTGGCTGAAATGCATTGCACTGGGAATTCTGCACTGTCAGCAACAGCTGATCCATGAGGATCCCACCAGCAAGGACCCCACCTGCTGTTCCACCTTTCCCTGGTGGTCCACAAGACACCAATATGCATTTCACATTGGTCCATGGAACCACATTAAGCCATAAAACACAGAGGTTAGGTTTGATTTCTGTTTATTATTATTAAAAGTTTAGCAATAAGGCTAATGCTGCAGAGAACACTCTGCAATTTAGTTGTTGGTTTTTTTTTTTACCAAAAGACTGGTACAACCAGTGAAGAATCGTACCAAATCACACCCATTTTTACCCATTAATTTTATATATGAAATCACTAATCAGAGAGTACTTGGAGAATTTAGATACTTCTCAATTAAAAGGTCCAAATTTCTGTGATATGTATAAACTATTGTTTATTTTTTAGCCTCCCTGTAGAGTGATATCTATCATTTTCAGCAGGAAGTCAGGGCTATTTGTTTTTCAAAGATAGGTCTTTGGAATTAATTACTCTGGTATTAGACTAAGTGACAAAACAGGTAGTGCAGAACTGAGGGTAAGAAGAAATTTTGTCTCACAGCTTTTTAGAGCAAAATTATTCTCCCAGCCTGACTGACAGCATACCATTAATCACTATTTAACCACTACTACAGCCAAGACACATTAAAAAACATCCCTGAATTTTCCACCGCTAGTTCTGTTTATTTCATTTTTTAATTGCTGGCTTAATTTTTTTAATGTCAATAAAAGACAATCAAACTGTCGCTGTAACTGTTCAAGCCGAACATATGTAATGAAAACCTAATAGATGCATCCTGTTTAAGATTCAGTTAGAGTTTCTTCCATCTGATGGCATCGTATCAAACATGACAGCTGCTCTTCAGTGCCTCATGTCCAGCCCACCTGAGGTACCTCTGCTACACCTACAGAGTTTGTGTGTTGTTCTGGTGACAGTCAGAACTGGCAGCCAGCTACAATCTCCACTGCAACGTTAATTATTAAGCTGTTCCCCAAGATGTCAGAGCTAAGATGGCAATTGCAAAATGGCTGTCAACATTTTGACTGAAAAATACCAGTTTAGCCTTATTAACCACTCTCTTTTCTTTGATTGTCAGAAAACAGCACAAGGCAATGTTTTATAGGGCACCAGCAAACTTAGGGATGCTGCCTGATGAGGCCTCTTTTTTGACACTGAGAGTTGCAAAGAAGACAAGAAAACTGAGCTGCACCTGCTGACTTGCATGAGTTTTGTGGCTCAGGGTACAGTGATAAATCAGGTTAAATGAGAAAGCTGGTTTATTATGTTCTCATCCTCCAGCAAACTCTTCCCAGCTTCTGCCATGGTTTGTTGCCATCTTAGTCCTGCAGATAAAACTCTTTATTAGGTCATAATATAGACTGGATTTCTGAAAGCATCGCAGGGAGGATGGGAGCAGCAGGTAAGCACAGGGGTGAGCAGGTACAGAAGGCAAAACTCAGAGCCAGTGTCAGTCACAGAATCATTAAGTTCAGAAAAGACCTCTAAGATCATTGAGTCCAGCTGTTAACCCAGAACTACCACGTTCACCCATAAACCACATCCCCAAGTGGCCACATTCACACACCCTTTGAGCCAGGCATCCTGGATTCCTTAAAAAAAGAGCAAAAAGCCTTCATCATTTGGTGATTGTCACAGGAGCAGTGATTTTAAAATCAGACATAAACCTGCAGAAACTTTCAGAGGCGACTTAAAAGATGACAAAGTAGCTCTCACATGGGGTGTAATTCTGCTAAGACCAATTAGATAACATCTTCTGTGTGCCACATTATGTGGGATTTCAGGTGAAACACGTGTAACATGGCCTTATATATATCAGTTTAAAAAAGCCATAGGTAAAAAGCTGCTATCAAGACTGTCAGTCAGCATTGTGTCAAAAATCATGTCACCAGGACAGGTGAATTTCCATATTTATGTGTTCAGCAGAAAAGAGAGCGACCCCGTTTCACCCTATTAGCCTTTAAAATGTGGCACAGCATAAGGAACTGAACACAAAGTACAACATCCAGCCTACAATAACCCCACATTTGAAAACAAATAAAGAAAAAAAATCCTTCTAACAGGATGTATTATTTCAGAAGATAGTGACTTCCAACAACAGAAAACTAGAAAGAGAAGATGATCTTTTATGAACCCTTTGCTCTTGGAGTTACAAAGCACAGTTGCCATACAAAAATAGAAAATTAAATCTAAAATAATCGTATGCTTTTTCCTGACTGTTGTATTGCTGACAACAGATGTGTTTTCTGAGCTCTAGCAAAAAAAATTACAAAACTCCTATTTCAGGAGTAGGACTGCACATGGAGGCATCACCAGTGACCCAAAAGTCCAGTGTGAAAGAGAATATCCAGCCACAGATTACTTTGCTCCTTTTGCTTTTCAGCAAGAGGGTACAAACCAGCGGGCCCTGACCTTCAGCTGAGCCTTCTGACAGGAATACAACTGTGGGACAGGAGCAGTGGGACAATTAATTGCCAGACTGAAAGCAGACTGTGGCTGAAAAATAGACGGAAGAAGAAAGTTTGTGTTAAGAAACTGCCAGGGTGGATGTGGGATGATTGATCAAGTCAGCGCCATAATGTCTCAGAGCCTCAGGAAGGGGACGTGGAAAGGCAAGGTTGTGAATTTATTTTTAATGGTATCTGCTTGTTTTTCTTTTTCCCCTTCTAGGAAAGAGAAAAGGTGGGGATGTATGTGGAAGAAAGGGTTTCTTGGGCCAAATAACATATGTTTCTGCTTGTGTCCTATTCCTTTTTCTGTCTCTCTTTATAGGGTGAAAAAATTTAAAACATACATCTTAATAAGTCTTTTTCTTTTTTTTTAAATAGGTGGTGATACAAGACTTACTTGAAACAGTTGCCATGGAGAAGCTGTTCAAGTGAAGAATAATTACTAGGGCAAAATCACATACAATATGGGGACTGATCCTTCAGCTTTTACCCATGCAAAACTCCCACAGAAGTCAACTTGTTATCACACATTTTTAGCAAGCCAGGAAAAGAAAAAGAACTCGTACTTCAGTCCTTCTAAAAGAAAAAAAAAAAATCATTTGTTTGCGTAACACAGCAGAGAACAGACTTTTTCAGCAAAAGTCCTTTTTCTAAAGATTCTGCAAGCCACCTTGTATCACAGGTGGGATGTTTTCACTCTTAGGATCAAAGAAGCTAATTACTGAGCAGTAATTTGTAAGTGCATAGTATGCTCTTTCCCAGAGTATCACAAATATTGCAGAATGTGTACTTAAAACAAAATGAGGTCCCTCTTTTTTTTGTTGTTTAATTAAAAATAATAATTGCAAATTCAAAGAGAAACATTTTTAGGTTCCAGCTGGCTATTGATGCTGACTTGCAGAAAGAACCAACATTTCTTTGTCCTGAACACACATAAGTCTGAAATTAGAGATTTGTCTCTTCAAACAACAGTGGTTACCCAAAGACTCCTAGTGCTTCAAACTGCATTTTGCACAGAAATTCCAGCAAATTAATTCCCCCCTCACCTGCATTGTCTCCTGTACTCTACACCTTACCCAGGCTCAAAGCAAAGCTCTGGGTCTGGGAGTGTTCTCTCCTGAGCCCTCAAGGCAATATTCACTGGGGGTGTGGCTCTTGCATTCCTCAAAAGAGTCCCAAGCCTCGGCTGTTCAATAATACGCTGTAATATCATCGTGCTGAAAGCACATGTCGCTCTTTTCAGAATCTGTGCTACCAAAAAAAGACACATCCCTGCTACAGAGTTCCTTTCTATCATCCTACAGAGTATGGGATAACAGCTACCACAGAGCTGGTTGAAGCACAGCCTTCAAATAATCCCCCTGGGCCACGCAACACAGCCTTTGTAATTTTACCACAATGCTGGGACATAAATGCCCGTGGCTGTGGGTGTGGCAGATGGGGAAAACCCCTGCATAGCCTGAGCTCCACCATTATGGTAAGAATGAATGTACCTGCCAAAGTTTACTCCCTTTTACCCAAAACCTGTCACCCTGGAAGCACAAAAACCACAAAGAAAGTAACCCTCATCCAGGGAAACAAGGGGGTTTTATGCTGGTACAATTAGAGGAAGCCCTGAAGACCCTTGGCTCCAGTCACTGCCAAATATCCACAAACTCTCAATGGCCCCTTCCCAAAACAGCAATTCTGAAACATAGTATTTATGAAACATCTCTGGAAAATAAGGACAATACTTGGAGACATGATGATCTTCAAACCATTCAAGTGGACCTTTCTGCTGTGGTTTCATCTGTTAAATCAACTGCAAACTTTGGATTGTGGTGCACACCCTGTGTTCATAACACACTTGATAGGTCTGTTTCTCTTGCCCAATATCCATTCCAGAGGAACAATAAAGTCATTACAAATTGGGATCAGGCTTAAATGACCTGTAGTCCTCATCTTGCAATCTAATCCTAAAAGGAGTGTGGGGTGTATGGGCTCCCAGCAGTGGAATGAAATCCATCATTACCAGCTGTTAGGAAGCCGGATCTGAGCCAGCATCCACATCACCCAGGATTCTCAGCATCTTTCCTGTTCTGCATATGGCAGAACCTTTCCCACAGTCTCAAGCAATTTAATGTTTTGGGTATTATACTGAAGGAAACCTTAAATAAACAAACAAACCCCAGAACCCAGTAATAAGAACAAGATGATTTTTTTTCTTGAATTACCCTAATTAAGTCAGCAGTTATTACCTCCTACAGCAGTAAAAAGAGAGCACAATTAGAAAATTTAATTAATTAAGCTGAAGGCAACGATACCTATTTTAAACCCCTCAGAGCAGCAAGATTAGCAGAGCAGCTCAGTGAGGCAGTAAATGTTTAGTGCTGAAGGAGGCATCAAGCCTGTTCATTGGACCCTGCCTGGGTGATCCATCCCTCTGCAAATGAACACGTGTCCTAGAGCTGCCTTCTCTATTCTCCTCACAACCAGAGTTACAGACAAAACAACAGTTGCCCTCCATATCAAACTGAGGGATGTGAGAAATAACCATCCCTGGCTCAAGCCAGAAAACCCAAAGCTGAGGGTGGGGCTGCAAATGTACATTTTATAATTACAAATGAAGGCACTGCATTCCATCCACAGGCATAAGCATGAGGTAAATTGGACTGCTTTGTATGATCATAGATGGTAAAGGCCTGGTTGGTTTTGGAGACAAGCCCTCAACAGTTCCCAAAAACTCAGGAAGGCACTGTTAGAGGTGTGGGACACCCAGGTTAAAGTAAATCAACAGAAGGGTGGTATCTAAGCTGAAAACTAATAGATAAGAACTAAAAAAATTTTATTACAGCCTTAATGAGCTAAAAATACAGAAAATCAAACCACAGCGAGGAGGAACCAGCAGCATCATTCACTGCTATCTTTATAAAGTGTTGTAAGGTTGGAGCAGCACCAAGGAAGCCAGCCCAAATCAAGCACACAAACTGAAGTAGAAAGGATGGGTCAGGAGAAGTGCTGAGTAGGGTAACCCAGTTAACATCCAGGAGGGGGTTGCTCTGCTCGTTCAAAGCTCTTCCTAAAAGAAGGAAATCACGAGGAAACCAAACAGAAAACCCCTCACGATATTTATAAATTCTGTGCTCTAAGAGGGGGAGAGTCCAGATGGTGCAAACTCCATTTAGAGACAGAAAACATGTGGCAAGACCAGGGTAGATGGGCGATTTGGAAGGGAAGTGCCTCTTTCAACTGAAAACAAACCAGTGGAAGAAGCAGCAAATAACGGAGGGACTGAACCACAGCCCCCAGAGCCTGTCCACACACTCCCATATCTGGATACCCAAGAGCCACCAGGGATCAGCCAGCAGAACACTTTGGTGGCTTCCTAAACGTTGAAAAAACGTTCTTTTCTGTGCAGCTCCGCCATGGTAGAGTGTAAGAGCAGTTTTGATGTAAACCGAAATAAGCTGTTATGAACAGAAAGAGCTGCACAGTCATTTTGTCTAGTTTGAGTAAAGTGATGTAAATCTGTTTTCCAGACACCACCCTGGAATGAAACTGGAGCACCAGGAAAAAGGAGGAGAGGAGGAGGAGGGTGAGGAAGGGAAGGTGGTTGCCACTGGGGTAGCAACCACTGTGGGAGAGGGAGAGCCATGGTAGGTGAAACACAAGGATTTGCCTTTGAGAGGGCAGTGAGGGATGTGAAAAAAGGGAAGAATGACAACAAGATGTCTAGAAGAGGAGAAATGAAATGTTTTTAAAGAGTAAGATAAATAAAAGATACAAGGGATGGATGGGAAGGAAACCAGAGGGAAGAACCGAGCCTGGATTAGCACTTGGTGCCCTCTGAGGTGTGACTTTGGAGGCAGCACCAGAGGGGAGGAGGCGATTTGATCAACATGAGGATTTTCATGGGGGAAGTTCAGCAGCAGCAGGGATGGGCTCCAAAGGTACAGGTGAAGCTCTTACAGGAGTTCTATAGAGATCTGGGATAAAAAAGCCCAATGCAGAAATTAGGCAGGAAACAGCACCCTATGGCTTATATTTTGGGACTGGCAGCAGTAAATACTCTCATTGGCATTACTGAGAGTGCCAGAGACATGACATTACAATTCTGCCAAGATGGCATTTAGGAAAGCACTTTTCTATTTATAACACAGCTTTTCAATGAATAAACACAATAAAATAAAGCACATACGTGCATTTAGTGTTGTGGAAATAAGTTTGAGAAATACACATGGAAATGGACTGATAAGTTACACACAATTAGAGATATTTCTGATTTGTACTCTTCTATGATTTTCTGTTGATAAATCTATAAAAACAATAGGCAAACAAACTCAAAATACTGCTGATGAATTCCCAGAAGCCCCAACAGCACATTTTTCAGAGCTGATATCTAACTAGTAGAAACAGAGAGAAAAGCAATTAAATAAAAAAAAAGATAAAACCAACTCATTCCTCAAATGACTCATTTCTCACTTAAGAGGAGTCTCTTTCCTCTGCCTCCACTGCCCTTTAACAGCTCCTTCATGCCAACATCCCTTCAGGTCACTAAAGGATAACTAGTCCTAGTTCTTTTCAGGATCAGTTACCGCCTGTTATCCCAGGAAGGGAGCTTGGTATCACCCTTTGCTGTACAAAACTGATTCTTTGTCCAACCAGAGCTTTTCATTTCTCCCCCCTTCCCCAGGGAACTTTTTTGGCATCTTTCATCAAGAATTTCTTCTGTCAAAGAGCACTTGTTGACACTCCTGTGTACCAGTTATTCCATTAGAGAGCAGAGCCATCTCGGGCTAATTTGCAGATGGCCACTTGTTTTTTTGGGAAAGCCAAGGTACCCAAGGCTCAGCAGTGGGATAACTTCCCACTTTGGCATTATCTGTGCCCAAAACATTACTGCTGTTCTTGCTGTGTCTGATGCACACGGCAGCATTTGGCCTTATGCTTATGCCTCCCCATGGAACTGTAATGCTCAGAGATAATTAACCCGTGGACCTTTTGACATTATTTGCATCAGAAATGGGTTGTAGATGTCCATACATGCCCCATGAGCATAGCAGGTAAGAGATGGCCCATTCTTGTAGCTGATGGACATAGGAAAATATCTTTCCATGACTGCTTCCACACAACAGCCCTTCTCAAGGAAGGGCTTCCTTGCAAGGAAGAGTTGAGGTTCCCAATTAGTACTTGATGTCTTTGTTTCAGATCCTATTTGGAAACACTTGTTAAAGTCCCACTGTTGTTGGATGAAGGAACATGCCATTGCTCTTGAGCACAGTGGTCTTTTTCTGTGGAAATCTGGAAACAGGGGGAGCTGGGTGTCAAGAATCCTGCATGACTGCCTGTTCCTTGAAGGATAAAACAGTCATGGGAACAGAAACTGAAGTATTCCCATTCATATGAGGCATCTCCATCATTACTAAAGATGTTTTACATGCTGATTATAGGGCAGAGAGAGGAAAATGTTGTAAAGTGCTGATCTTACTGTTCTGCCAGATAACACAATAGGAAAAATAACAACTCAATCTGTGCTCTTTCTCTTTTCATTTCAGGACAATGAGTTACTAAGAACTGGCACAAGCAGCAATTTAGTGCTTTAATAAGTACCTAAGAGAATTAGGATCCTAATGACTGCAACTGAACTACTGAACAGCCCCTAAAATCCAATGAAAGCATGGGAATAAACTGAAAGCTGGATTATGTGCTTCAAAACTCTTCTCCCTCTTTCCTTTTAAATTGGGTTTAAAAGCTTGCTTTGTCAATTACTTATATACCCACGTTTTTGAAAATCAAATTGAACCTTGCCCCTGGCTTTCTGCCAAGCATAGAATTTTGGGTGTTAGGTGTTTTTAACAGGCAATATAACAAATTGTGTAACCGTTTTGGAGGGGTTTGTTGCTATTATTGTTTTAGGATGGTTTTTTTTTTAGCTCTTCAGCACTCAATAACTGTCCTTCACTTATTTTCTTGTTTAGGCATCAGAACAGTGCAATAAGGGCTACTTGTAGAGATGCAGTACTGGGGGCCACAGCCAAGGACATGAAGCACTTTGCAGTCTTGTATCATTCTCTGTGTTCCTCAGACTGCATTATGATCTGCCAATTACAGCAAACAGTACATTTTTTTCCCCCAAAGGATTTATCAAATAGTCAAACATTAATGTTGTCAATATATATTTCACCAAGACAATTACAATTATCTGTTTTGCTGAAACTCCCCTCCCAACCTCGATACTATTTAAATAATTTATGTGAGGAGTTGTGAAGTTAGAGACTTAATCCTGAATAGTCTTTCAAAATAAAGTAGTGTAGCCCACAGCACTGTGAATAGAATTAGGCACATGTGTATATGTATACATATTCAATTTAATACATGGTCTCCATGTCAATCTAGTGCTGCAAAACTACAAAAATATGAGTATTGTGAGTAACTGAAGATTTTTTTTTTTTTTGCTTGAAAAATAATATCATGGAACTCACATGTATGTGAGTTTATGTCAGTAATGCTTTGTCCTCAATTTATCAAGATCTTACTGAATCCTGCACTGGTTATTAAAGAGAATTCTTTAGCTTTCATTGGATAAAATCAGGTTCAGCTTCAGCTACTGGATCTATGAAAAAACTGCCCAAGGCCACTTGGAACTACAGGCTGCACATGCAAACCCATCCTGTTAATGTGACATGATTGAACTAATGGAAGACACAAAGCCATATGGCATTCCTCTAGTTCAGAAAAATAAAACCAGATTAATTACTTAATAAATAAGTAATGATTACACGAAATGCAAATGAAAGTAGAAAAAGGGCTTCCAGAGCCCTGTTACCCTGCAGGTCTCTGATTTCTGTCCTGGGCAATTTTGAGGAGAACAGAGTGACAATCATCTCCTGGACCCCAAATCCCTAAGGAGACAAGGTGTGCAGTGTCAGGCACAGGAATGCAGCATAGTGCACGTTGGGAAGAATTTTAAATGGCTCTGAAAACAAAAGTGTGAGAAGGCCCATGGAAGATGTGACTAGAGCTCTGCAAGTGAGTGGTCTCAGAGGTGGATTCTGGCCCTCACATGATATAGTGGTTTTGAAATAGTTTGGGGTTTATTAAAGGCAGAGATGTGATAAAGGTCAGTTTTGTCAGGAAGGAGGGGAAGATGGTAAGAAGGTTCTATAAGCTGCCAAAGGACCAGACAGGCTTCAAAACCAGGAATTTACAGCACTTGCTTCTCTGGATTTGATGCCAAAAAGCAAGTGATTCCCTCAGTGTTTGGATCTTCTCACACCTCCCAAAATTAAGGAGAAAACAGTATTAAACTTGCAGCTCAAGAAAGTGGCATATTAATGAGAGAATACTTACTGCCTTTTTCAAGTGAAAAAGGAGAAAAGATAAAACAAATTTTTTGAGATCCAAAGGCCAATATACAGTAGCAAAGTATCAGGAAAGCTGAAGCTGTGTGTTCCAAAGACCCAAGCAGTAAGTGCTGCTTAAATTAAATATACAACCAGATTCTCACAGCTATCAAAAGCTGCTTATTAAATTAAATAAACAAAAGCTGATTAATAAGACACTTGGTGTTAAATGGTTAGCCTCCTGCTTGCTCTGCAGTGTTCATTCTACAACAATAAATGAAAAATCATCATGCCTAAGCATGTCTAAACTTGGGCTATAAGGATTCTTAATAAATTCCTGCAGTGAGGCAGACCAAACAAAGAATTACTGACATGAAAGAATGATACAGCACATACTAATGGAAAATTGAAGCACTGTCACAATTAATATGAGGTCTATTCAACTCCCAGTGAGGAAGCAATGAAATTGGTTGGAAGTTTTCCTTTGTGACCAAGATGAAATAGGATTCAAGAGTTCTACTGTCTAGAGAAGAGTTCCATGGTGGTTATAAGACTCAAGGAACCCCAGGCTACAAGTGTCTGCACACACAAGGGTTGCTCCCTGTCCCCCTCAATGCTGAGGCCTCTAATCCCAACCTGGCCAGGTCTGCGTTGGTGCAAAAGTCCTGGGCAGAAAGATCTGGTCAGAGAAATCCCATCCAGGAAGGAAGCTGCAGCAATGCCTTTAGTTTCCATTGTAAGTAAATAAGGTTAGTCTTCTGTTTTCTACACTGATATCCCCCAGAAGGTTCAGACTCCTCCTTGAACAGCCTGAGTTCCAACTGACCACCTAAACCAGGGTGTGAAGCTGTAGCACCCAGTGCCCACCAAATTAACAAGACCAGAATTGAAATACTTGTATCAGCGAGGTATTATGACCAGTTTCTCCAAATAACCAGAACAAACAGTGGAGGGATTCCCTGGTACAGCCCTGGAGAGCCCACCCAGCAGGCACTGACACACACAGTCCCTCCTGACACTTCTGAGCTTCCTCATTCCTGCAACATCCATAAACTCAAGGTATCTGCAGATTGCAACCCATTTTTGAGGACTTCACCGTGTGGAAAAAAAAAATTGCTCTAAGGAGTAGTGGGTTCACGTGTGGGAGATGCTCAGCTTTCCCAGTTTGACACAGGAGTTACAGTCCCTTCAACATTTCCCTTTCAAAACCAATCCCTTGAGTTGAACAAACTGAGGAAAATGTTTGTATTGCATAAGCCAGTCTGGGAACCCTGCAGCTCACACTTCCCTTCCCAAGGAGCAAGTGAGAATCAAAATACACACCAGATATTAACTGTGCTGCAGAATACACACTGAAAGGTGTTCAGGTGCAGCTGTGAATATGTAGGTACAGAAAGCTGTAGAGAACAGGGAGAATGAGGTGGGTGCAGTCAACCCTGAGATCAAGTCTTTTCTTGTTGGATAGACAAATGAAAATTCCAAGACCTTTAGCTCAAAAATAATTGTTTTAGGGCTTTTTGCTCAGAAGAAAATTACTGGGAAGCAAATTATAAATGTAGCCTGCCCTAGCTAACAACTCTGTGAGGACATCCAGGGCACAGAAAGCATAGGGCAGAATATTAAACTTGCTTAAACCGTAAAAACAAAGACAGAAAATCAACTGGTATGAGGGTTCTCGGATAGAATGGCAGTAGTAGGTAGAAAGGGTATTGAGATTTTGCATAGCAAACCACTTCTGTTAAAGTTAAATAATGAGGCTGTGGTAGGCAAGTAACTAAGTTCTTAGAATGAAAGGTTATTTAAATAGCCAGGTACTTTGTTGATTATTTCTGAAAAAAGTAAAAAGAATAAGGCAAAGGCCAAGTGGTGTGTTTTTTTTTTTCTTTCAAAAGCAGTACTCTAATTCAAATTGGTGCTTGTTATGACCATTGAAGAAGGGGGGTTCTAATTGTTAGTTTTTATAAGCCACTATTCAGCTGGTTAATAAGAGGGCAATAAAAAAACAACAGCAAAACCTGCTGTCTATGACAGAGTAACAATTACCCATGAGTCATTTGACAAACTTTTTATGCTGATTGTAAATGGTGGGTGGAAAGTGCTTTTCCTGCACTGTAACGTGGTACAGGGTGGAAGGTGTCATGTCCTAAAAGCTTGTATGAAGCAAAGCTAACCCAAAACATGATATGGTTGCAGCCACTAAGTAGGGGAGCTGCACAGAAATGAATCACAAATGCCTGACCCCATTCCCCAGCAGGATGGTGCCAAGACCTGCACACTGTACTGAGGGAGGGAATGAGCACATGCAGAGGTGCAATGGGCAGCAAAACCTATATGGTAAAAATTTGGGTCTGATGAAAGGGGCAATTGAGGGCCAGTCAGCGACTTGTTCTTCACATGCACTGAACAAAGGAAACTCCAGGGAGATCTAGTCTTTCCTTATCAAAAACATGGCAAAATGCTCCTGTCCTGAGATGGAAGCTGCCTGTAAAAAATACCAACAGCAGCATCACAGGACTGAGCCCTGTGCGAGATGGAATGTGCAGCCCATGTACTCAGCACACTGTGGTTCAGCTGTGAATCCAGCAGTCTGGAAACGTCTACTGGATTGTGGCTGCATGCCCTGGAGTGTGCTACTGCCTGTATAAAATTGCTTTTCCATTTTTTCACATAAATACAGCACTAAAAGAAGTGTCCTTCCATCATTAAAAGTAGTTCACATCCAATTAATAATTGGTCCTCCAAGGGAGTTTCAAATCAGGGCTTGGACTTGATTTGATATCACAGGTACTATATCAAGAGGCTGAGGAACAACTCGTTCTCATTCTGTGTGAGTCACATCCTCTCAGCATCCATGCACTCAGGCATTCCTCTAAAGAGGAAAAAACCCTATGCTAATTTCTAGGCATATGATCCTCCTCTGGGTTTTTTTTTTTGCTCTGTTTAAGATTAAGCTTTTAGAGTTATAATGGATATTGCATCATCAGGCTAGCTTTAATATGTAAAAGAAAGGCTAATTATATGCTGTTTGGTGGTGGTAGCAAAAATATAAAAATCAAAGCTGTTTTCTTTATCTTGTTTCTCCTTTGAATCCTCATGGCTCAGGGAAAGCACTGAGCTGACAGCCTTGGGCTACAAAGAAACGCAGGGTGAAATTGGCCCCTGTGCAGACTACAGGCAATAGGCTTGTGCACAACTTTCTCAGGATTGATACGCTCCTGCAAGTTTAGTTTTCATCCCCTAGAAGCAGACAGGGGATGCAGAGACAACATAACCCAGCTTTCCCTACCAGAGAGACCAATTCAGCCTGTCCCTCACTGCTTTCCTTGGGAGTGCCTGTAAAATGCAGAGCAGAGGTGGCTCTTGCCACTTGCCCTGGGGCAGACTGCCAGTGCCCTGGCCACTGCTCTTCAGCATTTAGGAAGACAATATGGACAACACAAGGCCTGGGATCTGCTCAACACAAGAAGCAACCTCACACATCTTCTAAGCCTGGTACAGGTTGAGCCACCACAAGGGTCCAGACTGGAAGGGCTCTTGCAGCCCAAGAGGCTTTGTCATACAGTGTGGAAAGGGGAAGGATTTGATTTTTAAGGGTTTGTGCCTGTGGATTAAAAGCTAATGCCCATAACTTCCCGTTATTTTTCATGTTTCCCTGAGTTCCAAGGAAATTTCAAGACTCTGCCAGAGTCCTGGGGGTTTTATTTAGAGTGCTAAGGAATCAAACTGGGCAGGCAGT
The DNA here is from genome assembly GCF_003945725.1 of Corapipo altera. Classification (NCBI taxonomy): domain Eukaryota; kingdom Metazoa; phylum Chordata; class Aves; order Passeriformes; family Pipridae; genus Corapipo; species Corapipo altera. Next base: position 12,499,488 of record NW_020884882.1, on the reverse strand, counting down.
GGGAGTTCAGCACTGTGGGGGAAACTCCTCTCATCTTCATGCCAATGTTTTCTAAACCAGAGCCAAAGGCAGAACACTTAGCTGTGTACCCACCAAATACCATGGTTTCCCTGAATTACAATATTTATCCCCTAGTTAATCATTAACAAGATAGATTTAGACATCTCTATTTCTGCTGGTTGTGACTGCATAAATCATCTCAGCTGGACTTGGGAACTGAGTCTCTGCCCAGCACTCTGTCCAGTCATACAGAATTCCCCTCTTCAAAGTATTCTTTGTAGTTCCTAAATATCCATATAAATGCACCATACAATTTATATACCACACAAACTCTGATCTATATTTAAGACATAGATCGATGAATAAAATAACGGGGATCCATCACACACCAAAATATATGCAGAAACTCATACCTCAGTGGCTTTGGCAATGTTTCCTACATTTGATATGATGGATAAAGAAAGAGACGCAGCAGGGAGAAGAAAGTGAACAATGCAAAAAGTAAATCTTTCTTAGATAAGAAACACTAACACGCATTGTTTTGGCAGCGGTCTCTCTAAATGTAGTTTGTGTTTGTTTTGTATATTGATTTTGTAATTCCCTTACAATTCCCTATCCTGAAGTAGACAGCAAAAGTTACTTTTTAAGAAAGATTTAAATGAATTAATGGAGTTGCTGGGGAAACAGAGGTATCATGCAGCTCAACAGCAAGTGCTTGCGAGCCAAGACAGGCTAACGGAGATCAGCAGCTTTTGCTGAGCCATAAAATAAAGGCACAGACAAACCTCCTCAGAGCTGAACTAAACTACCCCCACAAAAAATGATTCCAGCCTCCCAGGGGAGCAAGACATAACCGCACCAAACGTCTTAAGTGCCTATTCGTGTAAAAGGATGACAGAGCAGCGCTGTGTAAATCCCGTTCACCTGCTTGCTTCTCATTTACCGGGTGATTTACTGGAGCAAACAGCAGTGTGACTGCCTGATGTCTCCGTGACGATGGGTGTTTAATGCCCCTGTGCCAGGCTGGGGTCAGCTTTATCATTCACATCGGGCACCCAGGCTAATTCAGGTGCATTCCACATCCTCCCTGAGGCACTCATTTGCCTCCTTTCACCATGTGAATGCTTTATGCACTGCAAACTAATTATTCTGCTTCTCCCTAGCCCTCCAAAAGGAATGTAAAGAGAGGACAAACAGCCTCATTTCAAAGCACTGAAAAATCAGTTACTCTTGTTTTGGATTTCTATGTCACAGGTTAGTGATTTCCAGGCAATCTGAGAAACACCCCAAATTCAAACCCCAGAAACTCAAATTCTGAGTTGAAAGGCACGTCAAGTTCTTGGTTTCTCTTATAGTACCAGTATTAAACTGATTGCCCTTCCCTATAATATCCCTATAATCCTGTCTGCTCTGGGCAGGCTTGTTTGGAGTGATTAGACTGTGAGAAGCATTTCTGCCCCATTCCTGATGGATATACGGGAAAGGACGTGTCTGCCTCTGAGCTGCATAAACTTATTTTGTGACCATCTTCAGCAGATGCAACCCAGAATACATCCCAGGAATAGAACTGCTGAGTCATTGCAATTTTTCCCAAAACTACTCTTTGGGGTTTTTTTGAAACAAAACTTCCAGCAGATTTTAATCCCAGATCCTCATTGTTCATGTTTTTTAGACTAAATATTTGGAAACTCTGCAAGTAATAGATTTTAGTGCTTTTTAGAGAAGAGATTATTTAAGAAGCTGTATTGTTAATGCACACACACCTAGTCAGGAGGCATTTGTGTGGTGTTGGCTTTATGTAGGGGAAAAAAAGTAGATGTAAACTTAGACTGCCAGTTACAAGGAAAAAGAGCTTAGCTAAACTCATCATTTGACTGACTAGAAGCAAATTAGTAGGAGGTTAAGATGCCACCTTTGATACTGTCTTCTAGCAAGAAAAGAATTCTGGAAAGGCAGGTTTCTCAACCAAAGACATCAAGCATTTATATCAGAAGCTGACATATTTCTAAACAGCACTGTCAGGAGGAGGTTTTTAATGCAATTTCACATAATCTATATTATTCTGAGAGAACCAAGTGATTAATTGTATAGGAGTGAAATTCATTGTGCTTTTGTGTGGCTGGTTCTTATGGAGAGCCCAGTTCTCCTGAGGGACAGAGCACAGATTTCACCCCAGCAGATCAGTAACACGACTCAGTAACCAAAATGCACAACCAGAAGTAGAGGGGGCAGAGTGGGAATTTATGCTGTGCCTTCCTTACATCAACCAGACTAAAGCCAGCAAATGCAGAGCTAGCAGGATTGCAGGATTGCATCTTTCCTGGGGCCTGTGACGTACCTTCAGCGACAGGGGTAGTGTTTCTTCACAGTTATATTTTTGTCTGTCCCTAAGGAGAGATGCTCCTGGGAAAGGGAGCCTGTGTGGCTTATATTTGTGCTGCATATGAGGGAGGAAAAATTGAAAAAATAGGTCTTGCTTAGGGAGCAGAGCAGTGGCAAGGATAAGAAGGGATGTAGAAGCTGACCCACAGCCCCTTCACAAAGGATCTATTTTCAAAAAGAGTTTAAATTCACCTGTCATGCACAAAGCATCTTCAATTTGTAAAGAATCCCTCACCATCCCAGGTCTGTACCTGCTCTCTCAAGGAGCTCTATGAAGGTACCTGCCTCAGTGGCTCTCTGAAGTAAGACTGGGACTGCAGGTGACAAACCCACAGGTGAGGGAATGGAAAAGAGCAGGGAAAAGTGAGCACACAGAGCAGGACCCTCTTTGTGAGAAGATACCCATCATCATTTTTGAAAGACCACCACTCACCCAGCAATACTGAAATGGGTTAATTCTGCAACCATTCTCTAGTAGCTGCGGAGTTTGGACACAGACACTGTGCTTATTTTCAACTAATAAGATCTGTAAGGAAGAAAAAACCAAACAAACCCCTCTCCCCTCCCCAAAACAGTACTTTGGTCAACAGAGGAAATTTTCCACTCCCATTGCGTATCCTACGAAGTGAATTGGGATTTATCAGGTACCAAAGACAAAACCCCTGCAATGCAGAGTGTCACTGGCTCATGTACAGTGCCTGTGCCACTGCAGCCTCCACACCTGAAGCCACCAACAGCCACTAAGATGAACCACCAAGTTTATTTTCCAATTCCTAATGTGTTGGTCAAGTGAAATCTGATTGCTCAGCACTCCAAGGCTTTTTTTCAGCCAGTGATTCCTACTGGGCCACCCTCTTTGTTCAAATACATTGTATTGTTTGGCTAATAAGTTCTTAAAAAACCCAAAGACCCCCAAACCTAAACCAATATCTAACAGATTTTTCTAGGAGGTGACTGACATCACCAAACATGAATACATTTGAAGTTCAGTTTCATTTCAAGCTGAAGAAGAAATCAAGAAACAGCCCTAAATATTTGGAATTAAAGTATGCAACTAATTTTAGTTAGTGCATTGCTCCCAAATATTTTATTTCATTCCTTCTCAGACAAAAAAAGCAAAATCCAAAACCCTCTGCCTTCTGAAAGGACAGATGGTCTTACCCCTGAGTTACGACAGGGGAAATATTTGAAGTTGCTCATGCCATGACTTCCCTTTTCAGGACATTGTGTTTTTATTTCCGTTTCTCCTTTCTGTGTCAATCCTGGTCTTCTTGGAAATCTTGTTTTATTTTTGTGATTAGATAGTAGGGGTATTCCAGGTGTAATACTTTATAGCAATTTAATTTAATCTCAGTTCTTATGTCCCTGCCTCTAGGGTGCTATGTCTTCTTTTCATTTCTCTATGTGTTAGTTTGATTTATTTTGCTTTTCTTCCCACTATGTTTTTTTAACATTTTCTCAGCTGCATCCTATCTTCCTCTACCAGTCTTTCCATACCCCATTCCCACTTAAAGATGTACCTGTCTGGGGAGTGCAGATGGACCTGAGCTCTTCCACTGTGGCCCAGTTTTCACCTGGACCACATAACCAGAGGTAATAGCAGCTGCTTAAATATATATATTATTAAATCAGCAATAATACAGGATAGAAAATAGCCCAAATCTTGAAACTGAGCAGTGCTCAGCAAACAGGTGCAGAGTCTACTTAACCTGAATAAAGTTTACATAGTAGCACAATGAATGCACTCAACCTCACATTTTAATTGTTGCCACTAGTCACGTTCCTTCACCACTTCTTTTTCTTGCCACCAAACATTTTCAATGCGCAGAATGCATTCATTTCAAGATACTGGGTTAAAGTAAAACAAAACCTCCAAGAGTAATGTACTTTATATTCAACACAGTAGTGTTAATCACAGTGAGTTCATCTGATGTTTGTTTGAAAATTTCTGAATGTTTAGTTTTGACAAGAGACATTTCAAAGGGAAGCTATGTCTTACTAAGTAGACATTAGGTTGTACCCTTAAAGCACAAAAATAACTGCAACTTAAAAGAAACATAATTTTCACTACAAGCACTGGACTGTAAATTGCATTTAACTCCGAATCCAAAGTGAGAAGAAACTATGTAAGGATACATCACTTGGTAGCTTTAAAGTCACTTTTAATATCTTGCATTATTTCTGTTGCTGCTGTTGCCTAAATTCACATCCTACACTGACACAATTAGTGAATGAATGTCCTCAGTTTGCCTTCAATTAGCAGACACCTTCATTTACCCAACAACCTTCAATGGTTTTCTGAGTGGCACCTCTCTCCTACTGCAATGATACTCGGCCAGATTCTGATATGAGTTTGTACAATGGATTGTTACTCTCAGCTGGATCTTTTGTTCCCAATTATTTAAGAATAACAATACACATTACATATATACATACATACACATATATATGTATATATATATACACTGTGCTCACAATTAAAAATTTAGTATTTTCTCCATCTGTTACTTAAAATACCATTTGTTTGTGCCTACATCTGAATTAGCAAATAATTGTGGTGAGATTGAAGCCCCTGCAGATAAATTTTGAGATGTTGATGATGAGCACTTTATCTGTGCAATAGTATGTTGTGATGTAAATATTTAATTGGTATTCATTGGGCACGTCTCCATTGCAGATAGTAAACTCCCAAGGAATTTAGGAAGGTCATCCTAATGTCTGCAGACTCCTTGAAATGCTTAAACCATACTACCACAAGCAATATATTTCAACATGAAAAAATGTTAGAGTGTTTGAAGTCAACAGTGGTGATTTTCTCTTTTGGCTTCAACTAAACCCCTGGTGTAACTTAGTACCAGGTATATATTGACATTCATCTGAAAAACCTCAGAAAACAACTTTTCACTGAACTTCCCATACACCAGTGGTTTATTTTAGTTACTTCTCATTCTGGGAAAGTGGGACCCTGTTTCCATCTGCTAATCCAGCAGGGCTGCTGGATGCTGCACCTCGGCACTCCATTAGATCCAAGAATGAATCCAGAAGCATCTGATCTTGCACCTCTGGTCAGACTGATCCCACCCTCTGGCCCTCACTGACAGAGACACCAGAGAGCTTTCCAGGGTAGCTTGATCTAAATATGGCAACTCAGGTAAAAGAGGCTGAGACTACCCATCTTTATGGTACAACAAACTATGAACAGACTGAGAGGTGACCAAAGATGTGCACTGTGACACTATACATTAATTGGTTTTGAAAATTCTGCAGAAGTACTACTTTTTATACACAATTAATATCCAGGAAAATAATTCTGCATCAGATAAAGAGGTAGATCTACCTATTAAATTTACATATACATAAATTTTGGGCTATATCCATGCCCAGATATCATATTATCAACTTGTTACTATAATTGAAACAAAGATTAGAATCACCAAGTAATATAAATGAAAATTAATCTTCAAGCAACTGCTAGAGGAGCTCCAGCAATTTTTGTGGTTTCATTCTATCAGCCAACTGTGTATTCAGCAGGTATGAAGGGGATAGTTGTTAGATTTCTAGCACGTAAAAGTACAAAGGCACTAAGCGACCACAATTTGAAAGCATGTAAAAGCTTTCATGAGATTTCTAATTCCAGATAGTAGACATTAAAAGCTGATGTTATTAACCATTTTTCATTATTAAAGATCCCTTCATCCCCGAGTGAGCAAGTGGCACTGACAGCTGTACATTACTCTCAAAATGACAACAAGCCCATCAATCTTGCAAGGCTCCAAAGAAAAAAAAACACCTCAGGATAGGCAGGAAATAATTCACAGCATCAAAAATAAAAAATAATAATTAAAAAAAACCCCTAAAACCTTCCAAAGAGAAGATATAACTCAGAAATTTAACTCAAAGTACTACCACAAAGCCAGATTATTTTAGACAGAGCTTGAGGGATGAGCCACAGCCAGAGGGCCAGATTTGCAACAGTAAAACATTGACTTATAGGGAGACAGATTCAGGAAGATTTTCAGTACCATCTTGCTGGATCTTTATGTACCCATATAAGTCTGTAGGTGTGACCCTGTTTCCAGTTTCCTCAGAGGACCACCAAATTAGTCAGGTGCTGTAGGACAGCTGTGGGGCTGAGATTATCAGCTCAATGTCCTGATTTTTAGCCTCTCTCCATGGGCCTTTACACCTAAAATTAACCCTAATATATACTTCCATCACCTTTAGAGCCAGTCTTCTAAAGCACCAAACATAACATGAAAGACACTCAGCATTTTCAGCTGTCAGGGAAGAAATAAGATAATTACTTCTTTTTAAAAAAAAAAATCTTGCAGAGTGTGGTGGTTTATCAGTTTACTGATAACCACACTGTGACTCAGCTAAAAGCTATCAGGATGGTCCTTGTGACCTGCTCCTCTCTCTGGAGCAGATCTAAGAATATACAATACACCAACAAAAATGTAGGTTTTATGTTCTCACAAAACATGTTACTGAGTATTCATCTCTTTCCTGCTACAGCAAATCCAGACAAAAGCACAATCCCTCTGGAAATGGGCAGAATTAGGAATTTCCTCCAGCCTCAAACTAAAGGATCAGTTTCTTTGAATAAAATGGGATTGTTTTCAGGAGTTGGTTTTGCAGCTTGTGATTCAGGCTTCGTGTAATTCCAATTCCAGCCTTGTACCACAACAGGTATCCAACAGTAACTAAGCAGTTCCATTTGCACAGCACATAAATATTTCATATGGTTCTTAAAGCCACAAGTGCCAAACTGGAAATGTGTGCAAGCATCAGAGAATCCCACCTCTCAGGCACTGAATACAGGCTTGGGATTTAGGGGCTGTCCCGTCAAGAAGATCCTTCTCATTCTTCAGGGTGCAGCTGAAGTTCCTGACATCCCCACAAGTGGCAAAGTGTTCCATCGCATTTAATTGTAACATCTTTGCTCCCTATCAGAGTGTTAAGCTGTTGTATCCATGTCATTTGAAATAAGAAGCTCTAAAAGGCAGCAGGGGTGTCTGCTCTACCAACATGTAGTGTACCTCCATTGTACACCCTTCTCCTTTTGGGGGTGATAGAGTTTCTGGATTAGCTGCTCCTTCTTTTTGGAATTGACCTGAGAGATATGGGAATATCAGTTCACACACTTGAAGGCTTCTGGGGACCTGAAATGAAAGCTGCCACTGTCACCATCAGCTCCCCAAAGAACAAGGTAATAGCATCACTTCAGTCATTCTTACAGCTCCAAAAGACAAAATTAAGGTCAATGAATGGTTCAGAAAAACCCTAATAGGAAAGGTGGAAATCAGGCTGAAAGATCAATACAAACTGAGGTGAAAAGACTGACTTGGACACAAAGCAAATGTTGGTAAATATCAGCCAGTATTTGCTCATGTATGGGTTTAATACATTATGCGTGTATTCCCCATTATATTGTTACACCAAAATTTACAGTATTACACTGTATTCCTCACAGAAAGCTTGGATATGGGATACTGAGATGAATTGGAAGTTAAGCAGAAGATTAATCTTTTGTATTGGATAATCTGAGATTAAGTGACTCCAGAAACAAGCTAAGCCTGTTGCAAACCAATCTCAAAAGTATTTGCCCATATCATTGACATTTCCTTCAGTTGTTCAAAAGAAACAACCTGGTGCTGGTGACAACCAGAGATGAGTTTCCGTGGCTGTTGGCATGGGAGTAAACAAGAAGAGTTGGAAAAAACGTAGGATTTTTTATTTCCACATTATTACAATGGTATTTTCTTATTTCTTCAGAAAACAGCTGAAGAACCTTCCCTCTCTCAGTTCAAATTCATATGTCCCTCTCCTTTCCCAGAGCATTTGGAAAAAATCGGGAAAATAAGGAAAGAGTGAGGACTTTTCCAAGATTACAGGAATTGCCCTGTGGATCTCTGCCACTTTGTGCCATTCCATTCCCTCCTCCTTTCCCAGCCCCTACAGCCCTACAGTGGGGACATCCAAGAGGACAAACGTTCCCTTAAAATCAGCTTCCTGCTCATTCACTGGCACCCACAGCTCTAATTTTCAAGGATAGGATGAACAGCTCCACATTGGCTGTTTCTCTTGCCACTGTGACTTGACAAGACATGTCCATGTCCCCCTCAATCTTCTCTCCAAGCTGAGGGGCCCCAGCCCAGACCCTCCATTTGATCCTGTCTCTGGGGTCACACTTTGCAAAACAGATTTGTCGTCTTTGACCGATCACTGTCAATCTCAAAAATATGCACATAAATAATTCATCTAATCTATTTAGGTTGGCATCCACCACACACTTCCCTGGTATATAAAGACTTGATTGAGTCTTGGATTTCAGATCATCATGAAAGGGCTTTAGGAAAGAATAGCTCTCCCTTCTCTCTCTCCCACAATAGAGGCTGATTGAGAAAGAGCTGGCAAGAATTGAAAGTGTGTTTAGCACCAATCTTCCAAAGTTCTGGTAAGGACCTGAGTGGCATGAAGGGCCTTTTACTCCTTAGGATACATTGTTTATTTGTAGGGTCTTGGATCCAAGTGATGGTCTTTGTTAAAAAAAAAAAATAATTCTGGTAATTCTGTCAATTCCATACAAACTTCAACAAAGATATTGTGGAATAAAATGCCAATTAGGCATTTTTAAAAGTGAAATGTAAGGGTTTGTAAGTAAACTATCAAAATAAGGTGATGCATTTTACAATTTACATGGTTCTTATTATTCACACCTTTTCCAACACGATGGTATCAACAGCCTGCACTACTTAATGTAGGATTTTTGTACAAGTGTCAAACCCTTCATTGCAGCTCAAAGCAGACACTTTGCTCTGATAAAGAGTACTGTGACCTGGTCAGTGCAAGGCAATAATGATTTTCAAAGCAACATGGGTGAAGATACAACATGAAAGATGAGTTGATGAAATACTGAATCACCACTCACTTGTAAAAAATTACTGCAAAATTAATAAACAGAATATAAAAAAATGGGAAAAAAAAATTAAAATTTGAAATCCCACATCTTAGCCAGCTCAAGTTCTGATATCCTATTGGAAGCATGTGGCTGTGGACACACACACCACCTGTGGAGAGGAAGAGGCAAGAGTCAGATGGGATGCTGCATGAACCTGAGCTGAATCACCTCCCAGCTCAGGGATCCCACTTCCTGCTCCTTCCCAGTGCACAGTCAGCTTTTCAGTCTAAAACACTGACTGGTGTAAGCCTTGACTCCTTTAACTTGTTCACAACAATCTGTGCAACCCATCACAGCTACCCAAGATAAAAGGCAAACTGACAATGCAGTGCATTCCAAAGGCATTGGCCTTTCTGAAGAGTCTTAAAGCAGAAAAGGGAATTTTGCCCATTCCCCCTTCTGCTCTAACAACTCAGCACTTGGAAACACTGCCGAGAGGATCACAGGAGGTCATCACGCTGGAACTTGTTACAAATGCTGCAAATGGAACACACCAAACACGTTGTAACAGCAGAAAAAAAGGGAGTGAGAACATTTCACTCTGTGATGAGGTAAAATGAGCCATTTATCTGGTGCTTGCAGTGTGACCCGCACTTTGCTTGCAGGAGCACAAGGGATGCTGAACTGGAAAATAAAACTGAATGCTCAGTTTGGTTCTCTCCCCTCTAGCAAGAGACTGTAGAAAAGGAAAGGAAAACTGCAAGAAGGGAGAATAAATTTTAAAGGATGTTACCTGCCCTGCAGGAAATGCAATATCAATAATTATGGAGCTATTGATAAACAGAGGTCACCCCAATGATAAAAAAATTAGATGAAGCTTTTCATGCTGTACATATTTTATCAAATGGGAGTGCTCAGTCTGACAATACTAAGGGAATAAAGAAGGAGCCAGGAAAAATGTGCTTCCTGCCTCTGCACCTTGGATTTGTGCAGCTGCTAAGGCGGAGAATGCAGAAGCACTCCATGTGCTCTGGGGAAGATACAGGTGATCTCTGCTCCTTCCTTCCTGCCAAGGAGCAGGGAGAACAAGGTGAAGTCATCTCACAGTCCCTGGCAGGGCATTCAGTAAAAAAATGCATCCAGTAAATAGCAGTGGGGCTGATTATACATTTATAGGGTTCAGGACCTGTCTGAGACAATTCCGTATCTTCTAGTCTGAGCAGAATTTGTGGCTTAAAACAATGTTTGATTCTTCTGCTGACCTATAAATAGTATATTGTTTAAGAATATTAAAATATGACTGCTGCCAGAGAACTGACAATATTGCCTCTTGAAATTTATGGAATACTAAAATGACAAAAAAAAAATCCCAGACAAAAACCCAGACCCCATCCATTACCAAAGAGACACTTACAGGAGGAAATTAGTCCTGCCCTGCCAGAAACAGGACATGAACTGGACTCCCCTGTTAGCATAAGGATGACCTTCTGGTTAGAAGGTTGTCTAATGTATTTACTATATTCACTGAGATACTAAGATGTATTTAAAATTCCTGCTTGCAGCCCACAATACTACAGAGTTGTTCTTTCTTCCACGTGGCCCTGAATTGCACTGTAAATTATGGTCATCCCTTCTCCCTGCTACCAAAATTAATTATCTGATAAACAGAGTTAATACACATGGCTGCTCTGCAACAATCTGTTTGATGGATTTGTGTTTGGGGCACCGCAGACGGCCTTGCCAAGACACAGACACCATAAACATTTGGATTCTGTGACTGGGTGACTCATTGCAAAGAAATCCCTGTGCGATGGGTGAGAGCAGAAGGGCTCTCCAACACTCGTGCCGGGTCTATGGATGGACAACCTCACATCTCCAAACCATGAAGCAAATTGACAGTTCAGCTCTAAATGTAAATACCAGCTCCAGCAGCCAAAATATTGCCTTCCAACATCAGTATAGCTGAACACGTCAGAAAGGAATGCACGTGTGCAGCAGTGCACAGCCACTTTCCCTTGGTAATGGCCTGGCACTCAGACAGCTGCTTCCAGATGCTTTGGAGGGGAGAGGACAGAAAGAAGAATCAGTCTAACAACAAACTGGAAAAGGGGTGTGTTTTTCCCCATTAAATTAGTATGTGAGGAAAGAGCAACATCAATCAGTAAGAGAGGCAGTAGCCCAAAATGAAGCCTCTGAACTGCCATGAGTTTCCTCAGCATCTCAAATCATGCCAAGTAATTAATGCTGAAAACACCCTCTGGTGAGCTCTTCCCATTTCAGAAGAGAAACAAGAAGCAAAAAGGTAAAACAAGTAATAGAGTTCAGCACTACGGACAGACTAAATTCAAGTAGCAAGGCTTCTGTTCTCAATAGGAAAAGAGTGTCCCATGATGCATTTACAGCTAACTCAACAAAAAAAGACATTTTTTTCTCTCCCTCCTTTTAACCTTTGTTATGGTCTGTGTAAATGGAGATATTCAGAATAATGCACAGATCTGAGCAGTAAAAACAAAAAGACCTCGTGATTGCCAGTTCCTGCAGACAGACCCAAAATGATAAAACAACTTGTTCCTTCACCACAGCCAGGGAACTGAGCTGTGCCCCATCTCACAAAAAGAACCAAACTCAAATTTCCACCCCTTTAAATTCCCACTCCCACTCTGCTCTTCCCCTGAGGAATTGCCCCCACCTGTTACAACCCGAAGTCGTTCTCTGGGAAGCTGAAAATGCAAATGCACCCCCGAGGCAGCAAACCCAGGCAGAAGGATAAGTCAAAATGCCACCGCTGCACCGTCCGTGCACGCTCTGAAGTCCGGGCACATCACGGCATCGCCTGACAGCGACTGACACTTGACAGCCCAGCAGATCCTTTATCTGCCAGGAGGAAATGAACAGTGCCCTCAATAACTTGAGGTGTCTCTTTCAGTAGATGACAGTGACAATTTAGCAGTTTGTTAAGGTAAGTCTTGCAGCATCTGATTGCATTTAGGCAGACAAATTGGAAGAGCAGTTCCTCACTGCACTGACCAGCGTTTTTTACAGGACACAGTTAACAACTCACTGTTTATTTGCAAATGGGTTTTGCTTCAAACAACTCGAAAATAATAAAACCTTTTCTGAAGCAGTCAGGGCTGTGGTTTTCCCTGCAGATCTAACAGAGTTAGGATTTAACAATGTAGAGGCAAGACATTGCTCTTTGTTGTTTTAAAGAAATAAAATCGTTCCAAGGTATTTGACTCTCCAAACACTCTGAGTAACCAGTACAGATCAGAGACTGTATTCAAAATAACCATACAAGCCAAGACTTAATTATTCACAATTCCTTTCAGTCAGAAGTCTGAAGAAACTGAAGGACACAAACGTGAGACCATCCTACATTTGGAGGATGCAGGACCACTGAGGACATAAAATCACTCTTGCTGCAAAACAGTCAGGAACCTGACTGACATTTCTGCCATTCCCAGATCTGTGGGTGTTGTGCAATATCTCCTGCATCTCAGACTTTTGACCTTTTGTCATAGATCAAACACATTCAGGATATTTCCTTTTGAATTCAAGGGAAAATGCTTTATAAAATTGGGCCACTGGCTGTTAACTCAGCAGTTCCACATTCACCAATAAAGCATATCCCCAGGTGCCACATCCACACATTTTCTGAACACTTTCAGCGATGGTGACTCCACTACTTTCCTGAGCAGCCCATCCCAGCACTTGAGAACCCTTTCAGTGAAGAAAGTTTTCCTGATATCCAATTTAAACCTCCCCTGGCACAACAGGAGCCCATTTTCTCTGGTCCTGTCACTTGTTACTTGGGAGAAGAGACCTGGCCTCACCTGGCTACACCCTCTTTTCAGGTAGTTGTAAAAAGAATTGAGGTCCCTCCTGAGCCTCCTCTTCTCCAGGATAAACACCTCCAGCTCCCTCAGCCACTCCTGCTCTAGTCCTTTCACCAGCTTTGTTGCCCTTCCACAGAAACAATCTTTTATTGTTTTCTATGAAGTTCAGGGGAAAAAAATACACACATCTGGGTTTTGGGAGCACTGAAAGGCTACCTACAGTTGAAGTAAATGACATGAAATTTTACATTATTACTTTTCTCCTCCAGCAGAACAGTAGAGGGCAAATGCCATGATGGCACCTGCATAATGCAGACACACGTAATATGTCACAGTGAATCAAAAGCCCTAAAGGAAGCCTTTTTTCAGGGTCAAATGTGTTTGAGTATCTCTAAGTAGAACAGAAGAATGTAAACAGGCACGAACTGCTAGATTTCTGAAGGGTTTTTCATTCAGTTCTCTTTGCATTGTGGGCATCAATCCTAGAACATAAAAAAATGACTAGAACAAAGGGAAAATAGCCAAACAAGAAAGAGAGCTTCAAAGGGGTGATATGCTTCACACTCAACTCTAAAATACATCAGTGTTGGCAGATCAATTTCTATTTGCACTCCCATCCCTGGACAAAGGGAACTCTTCTAACAGTTACTGTTATAACAAACTCAAAGACACGACTCTGCAACATTTAGTTCACTGTAATATTAAAGCAAAAATGAGTGATACCCAGTACTCACTAAGGCCTCTCCCAGGAAGACAACGGTGGAATGACACACAAGGATTTTCAGCATTTCTGTACCTAACTGGTAGTTGAGATGATGTGCTATGTAAAGCCACCATTCAGATACAAACTTAATCCTTTCCTTTTGTCCAAACCCCCCCATATCCTTTCACTGTGTTTTTAACTTGATGGGGGAGAAAACACTCTTCAACCTGATCAGTCATGACTCCTCATGATCAGAGTTCCAAAAAATTCATCCTTAATTTATAGAAGTTTGGGCACGTTGATCTGTTTGGGTCGGTGTTCATAACCCCAGAACCGGAAATCCATAGACCCAAATATCCTTACTGCTGGTTGACTTAAAAAGCTCATGGGTAATTTATAATTAGATAAGTATTCAAAGTTTTATAAAACAATAGCCATAAAGCTCAAGCCTTAGACACTGACTCTCTACACTGGAGGAGAGCTGACTGCTAATCTGTGGGACAGAATTTTGGGATGTGCGTCTCCGCACCTCGCCCGCGTCTGAGGGCAGCGCCGAGCGGCCTTGTGCAACAAAATTGAGTCGGGAGCTCTTTCCAGGAAAAGCACACACAGCCCGAGCACAAAAACAAACACAAAATGTCGGAGTTCAACTGGTGCTCGAGAAATTACCAGGCCTTTGTCCCTGAACAGTGTGCCTGCTGCCTCCCCCTCCTTTTTGGAAGCTCATGAGGAAATACCATATGTCAAGCAGGATTTATTACAGACTCTCTATATGATTAAGTTCCTTCTCGGCTTCAGGCAAGGAAAAATTAATTTGACTTTAAAACAAAGCAAATGTTAGTCTAATATGTGCATGTTTTCTGCACTTCCCTTAGAGAGCAGATCCCGTATTTTGCAAGCAGCTGAGATTCCTTCTGAAACCAACAGGCATTTTGACTGATTAACCACTGAGGATTTACTGCTTAGTGAACAAATGATGACATATTATCTAAAAGAAATGGAGCAAGTGGTGCCTGTAGACATGTGTCTGATGGACAAACAGTGTAGGTGAGGCTTATATTCCTGCAAAAGGACACCTGCTGTTTAAGTGGGATTATTTACAGAGGGAAACAGCAGAAGAAAATGTGTTTTCATTTGATTATCCTTGATTTTTGGAGTTTTTTAAACTTTAAATTTTTGGAGTTTTACTGTTTCAGCCCAAGGAGACAGAGTTGTATCCAAATTTCGGATAAGCAGTGCCCAGAAATAGGAATGCTTGAAAAGACATGGCAAAAGTGGCCAGTTCTTAATCACTGTGAACTCAAGGAACTACTTCACTGTATTTTTGTGCTGCATTGATCATGTAACTCTAATTACAACCTTGATTTAAAACTTCAGTTTCTTAGTTGTGTGAGCTAGCAGTTAATTATTATTTAAGTGTTAATTATCCCTAGCCTATACACATTTACTGAAGTATTCAGGCTCTTTTCCTGTAGATCTAAAGAAACTATTTTTTTCTGAAGACTCAGCTCTCTGCTTTAGCCATATTTTGCCATCCATTTAAGATGAAAAGTTAGAGTTCAGACCTTCATATCCTTCAAGGAGGTAACCCATCTCCCCAGGAAAGGAGAGGACAGAGACCTATTGGAAGCTGACTGTAGTCCAGTGGGGAATGATAGAGCAATCCAAACTACCCCTAACCCTAATTAGCCCAGCTGATCATGTCAGGACATATATTCATCTATTTTAAACACAACTTCAGAAAAAATTAAAACACCTGTACTCATTGTTATTACAGCAATTTTTCTAATAAAAATAATTTTAATTACAAAATTATATAATAGCCTTAACTGTAACAGAACACTTTTCAGCTATAAAACTATAAGGAAATGAAATGTTCTCCACAGCATTAATGGGTTTTCTTGGACAAGTTATGTTGCAATGAAATATTAATTCTTGATCATTTGTCATGTGTTAATTAGCAGAATAAGCTGTAGGAAGTCTAGATTACCATGCAAATGTTAATTAGGTCATAATTTATGTTAAGCATTTCTAAGTATAGGAGCACTAGAACTGCATATAGCAGCAGCTGAACTTTAGGGAAAAAACTGTATTTGCAACAGTTATTTTTCTATTTAAATATGAGACTTACTATGCTTTAATAAATACCAAAGAACCTGTATTTAATTGTCCAAAGTCTCCTCTCCCTTTTCTACCCAGAGTCACAACTCAGGTAAAAGTTTGTCTCTGGTCAGGGATGATGAGAAGCTGGGAGCAGATGGTGAGGTTGCTTTCCAATGCAACAACTCCCAGGTGCCCTTGGAGACCTGGGGAAGAGATAAGGGCTTTAATTTACATCAGAGCCAAAACACACAACCCTGCAGAGGCAGAGATGCTGGAGCTCTCCCTGTATGCAGTCAATAGAAGCAACAACACTACTGGAGTCACCTCTTGCCTTTAAAAGTGACTCACTGTGGCACTTTCCCAGTGAGAGGGAGAAGACAGCTGAGAAACAGGGGAATCCTTTTCAACATTTGTCCCGATGTTCCCTTCAGCAATGACACGGGGAAAAAAAAATCACAGGATGTGGTTTTCCAAATCTGTGAGGCAAGAGCATCCTCCGACCTCAAGCTCCTCCTCAGAGGGTTTCACATTTTTTGCTGTTTACAGGCACAGCTCCTGGCAGTAGATTTTTGTGTGCTGATGAAGCAGCAGGACCTGCATCTGTCTGGGGCACACGTGGCAATATGGGCAGTGTTCAGACTCGCTGTTCCTGTTACCTGAAAACACCCCTGTGCTGCAGCCACTTTGAGGCAGTGGAGAAGCTTTGGAATTTTATGTGGAACAACTACTGAAATAAACAGCTGCAGTGACACACTGTAGTGGGATGAAGATAAATTTATTTTGCTGTTTCCACACTCCCACAATTTTTACACCTCCCCACACAAATCTGCCCAAGCTGCTTCCACTTTGTTGGTATTATCAAAGCAAGAAAAATAGCACTGGGCTCTGGAGGGAATACCAGCATTCACTCCCCCTGCTTCACTTTGAAGGCCAACATTAATTGTTATTTTCATTTGTTGAACTGCATTGCAATTGATTTTTTTTTGAGTTGTTTTTGTGTTGGTTTTTTTTGAAGGGAAAAAAAAATCATTAAATGATACAAGAGTTAACAAAACAAATGCAATTCTACTTGAAGTCATAAGTCAGTTCTACCTTCTCCAAGTTGTTTCTAAGGTAAACAATGTCAGATTGGAAAAAAATGACAGTTCAGCCATAACATCTGTCACTTTAAGAGCTAGAAATATAATTGGTTTTTTTTTTTTGGGGGGGGGGAAGTAGAGGAGGAATGTATTTAAATTTTACTCTTTTTTAGTATGACTTTTAGATCTCCACCCTAAAAATGGCAAAGTAGGAAAAACAAGAGAGGGAGAGACCAGTAAAAGGACCAAAGGGAATCAAGGGTACTAAATGAATTTAAACACAATTTCCAGTGGGAACAAATAAAGGGGAGGGACACTGAAAAATAGTAGATGACATGGAAAGACCAAGAAGTTATTTACCATTCTTCATAATGCAAAATTGGTGAAAAGCATTAAAGACATCAAGTGTCAAACTGATTTAGAAGAGCAATTTTTGAAGCGGCATAGTTGCTATATGGCACAGTTACTGGCATTTTACACCAGTAAATATATGTACTTTTATGCACAGTAATTACTTAGTTCCAGGTCACTACACAAACTTGAGCTATGCTACCAAGAGGTGTAGAAAACTAGAGAGAGGAAAGCAGGACCCTGTATCCAAGTGCTGCAGAGGAAATAATTCATTGTGTGGCCTCTGAATCCAACACCAAGTCCCTGATCCATGGCAGCAGCTGACAGCAAGGTCTGAACCCCAGAACCTGCTGGTTCTATATCTGACCTAAGTCACTTTAGTTAGTAAACAGTCCACAGTGAGCAAGGGATAGCTTGTGAACATGCTCTTTGTACAAACCATCGAAAAATGTTAGTTTCCTTTTCTTTTGGAGAATTTTTTTAACAAGTATTACTGATCATAGACTCTCCTGAGTTAGAAGGGACACACAAGGATCGAGTCCAACTCTTGGCCCTGCACAGGACAGCTCCAAGAATCCCACCATGTGCCTGAGAGCATTGTCCAAATGCTCCTGGAGCTCTGACAGTTTTGGTGCTGTGCCCACTGCCCTGGGGAGCCTGTTCAGTGCCTGACCACTCTCTGGGTGAGGAACCTTTTCCTAAGATACAACCTGAACTTCTCCTGACTCAGCTTCAGGTCATTTCCTGGGTCCTGTCACTGGTCCTCAGAGAGCAGAGTTCAGTGCCTGCCCCTCATGAGGATTTTGAAGACCACAGTGAGGTCTCCCCTCAGTCTCCACTTCTCCAGGCTGAACAGACCAAGCGACCTCAGCTGCTCCTTGTAACTGGTGGTATTATGTCTGCTATTTGCTGGAGCATTTTAAACCTCTCAGCTCTGAGGAAACTCCCTATTTCACATTTATTTCCTTAAAACCAGGGCACACTTAATAACTATTATTTCAGTGGAGATGGGCACAGTGCCTAGACCTCTGTTTGGAATATCACATTTAAATCACTATGTATACAGTGACAATGTTGATCTCACAGCCCCTCAAGCCAAAATAGCTTTCCTTCACACTGCCTATATGTTTTTCAGGGCAGAGATGCAATCGATACACACAAAGGAGTCTGAGGAACCCAAGAGGAACCAGAATAGTTTTTGTGGAATTGATGTCGCCGTGCATCCATTAGCCCCACTCAGTAATTAGGAAATTAAAAGTGTCTGATTGCTCCCCTCTACTGAAGGTCACCCTTGAGGCCCTAATGTTGGCTTTAGATGCTAATTAAGAGCTTGCTGACTGCTGCCAGGGCACAGGCTAAAAACACCAGCAGAAATCCTGTTCTGAGTCCCTGACTTATTATAAACAAATGTGTGTCCTTCTCCATAGGGGATATTTTCAGGAGTACCTAAGCCCCAGGTTTATCACCACAGTTTGTAAGGCAATAGCCTGGTTATACACATATACTTCACTTTAATAACATCTTCCTTCTTTCAGAGAGTGAAATTTCATTCAGATTAATAAACCCAGGCGCTCCATATTATGCCTGGTCACAGGCATAAGTGAGTCAGCCAATATCAAATTTTAGCTACACCTTTTAATAATTGTGGATAACTGTTTATTAACAAAATCTGAGAAACAACATAAAGAAATGTGTGCAATTAAGACAATGCTCAAAATACTGAATTTTGGTCTTATAAGCCCCTAAGCTAATATGATGGTTTAAAACTAGTCTACACTGAGCACCTGATGATACCAAATTAACACAGCATACAGTGAGCGTGTCCTGATGTACCTGTGTTGGCTCTCGAGCTGGTACAGGCTCCAAATAGGACATCTCTGGTTTCTTTTGCATTGTGTGGACATGCTAAAATCTTCTTTTTAGGGGAAGGGGATATTCAGAGAACTAAGACCCATTGAAATGAAACCCTGATGCAACTGGATCCTTTAGACTAAATGCCTGAAAACTCTGTGGCTCTGTGAAAGCTTATTGTGGCTGAAAACCTTGATAAGTACAAGCCTGTGCTTGGGTACCCAAACCACTAAGTCCCAGGACACACCTTCATATATCAAGTACAGTCACCTGAGTTTAAGACTAATTTATCTGTTGTCCTTAGTACAGATCGTTAAAGATAGATATCTAAAGAAACTCTATCTTTATACAGTTATAGAGAAATTATTACAGAATATCAGACCAATTGCTACACCTAATCCACTACCCCAACCAAAAGGCTTGGTGCTTTGAAAGGGTATAGAAAGTATTGTGGGAATGAACAACATGAAAAGCTACACAATGGAAGGTACCCATGAAAGCAAGTTCAACATAATAAACAGGAAACAAAACTACTGGGAATAGACCTACAATGATATTAAAAAAATCAAACCAGATAGTTTACAATTGATGCAATAGCAAAGGGGACACCAGGACAGAGGGAAGACAAGGTACAGCCTAAAGACAGTCTTTGCCTCATGATTGCAGGTAGACACTAGCACAGTGTAACAAAACTTATGAAGAACAAAAAAATGAAGGTGGAAATAATCAGGGCATGAAACAAGAGCCTTAATAAGACTTCTGGCTGCACATCTAAACTTCAATGATTGCATCTTAGATGGCTCATGCAGCATGATTTAGACATGGCCAGGATGACACTTTTGTTACAGGCAGGATGAAAATATTCTCAGTGGACTGAGATTTGACACAATGAGGAGTCCTGCTACAGCTGTGATAAGAGAAGAATTTTGTTCTAGCTATATTGTATCAGACTTAAAAGCCAGATGTCATGGACATCAGAGAAACACGTGCAGATTTTAGTGTGAGTTTTTTTGAATCCTAGAATACTGTTGATTTATGAATAGACTGACACATTGCAAAGTGGTTCTCTTGCTTTGGCCTCCATTTAAGATCACTACACCCCTTCTCCCTTTTGACTGCCCAAAAGCCTCTGTCACCTGCAGACCCAGTTACACACCACTCACTCTCAGGGACCTGAACAAAAGCTGTCATAACAAATTTTCCACCTCAGTGGAAGAGATTAATTTTGCCCTGGTTAAGATGAAGTGTCCTGATTAAGCATTTACTCCTTTCTCTGATGGGTCACTTGGCTCACCTGAAATCCCTCACAGGAGCCATCAATGAATTTCATTTTGTAGAAGGCACAAAGGTGCTTTTATCTATAACCCTAAAACACAGTTATCTACTGCCCTAAGTCTTTTGGGTAGTGCTGTTAAAATGCCATTGAATCATCGTGGTCTTACTTGGTACCTACTCCATTCTGCTCATGGAGTAACACTGGGATGAAAACTCAACCGAGAGCCAACTGCTTGTTTGGGAAAGATTTACCCTTACACAAGACTAGTAACTTCTTCTATCACCTTTTTCTTGCCAGTTTTGTAGTCTGAGTTCCAATGTTTGCACCACCTCATCATTCCTTGATCTTCTGGAAACAGTGCCACCTTCATGGTTTTGTTTGTTTCCCCACACACTTCCCTGCAGCCAATCCCAGGTGATGGAATCTGCCTTGTTCTGCTGCCCTGATACCTGATGTGTTGTATTTTCACACTGTTAGTGCAGTTTCTGAGCTCTATGACTTAAATAAAGAGAAACCTACAGGAAACACTAATAATTCTATGCTAAAAAAATACACTTAAAAGAAATATGCAGAGGATGGTCAGAACCACTCATGTTGATGTCAACATCTCAAAAAAGTTAAAGGTGACAATGTTTCACTTCAAAAACTTCAGATAAAATGAAATATCTGAGTAACTAGGTTTTTATTTGAATTTTCTGTTAGTGTTTCAGGTACACATTTTTCCTCAAGGGGAAGTCTAACAAGGCAGGTCTGAACTGATTTAAAGAGATGTACTTTCATTAGCAGGTGATTTACTACAGCAGCATGTGTGTTAGATCCAGCAGTAAAAGCAAATTAATTGAACAAAAAATACTGTAGGAAGAAGCAATCTGAGTTATCAGGTGTTAGCAATCAAAAAAGATTAATAGGGAGATATTCATGACCTCTACCCATAAATAACCATAAAGAAAACTTTTCTCTCTTCAGAAAATGAATTCAAGAGAGCCTTGGAAACTGTAATTAGTATTAATTTAGCTGATTGTACACTTAGATAAGATGTACATAAAATGGTTTCAGACTTTAGGGGAAACAGACAGCTACATACACCAATTAACAGATTTTTAAAAGACCTGGAGATAAGCAATTAATTAGAGGAATGCAGGCAGTAAAGGGATTCCAGCTGAAGAAGTTGTGGGTTCTGCAAACAGGAGCCAAGGAATCATTGGAAAGAGGCTGTGGGATGGCAGAAGAAGAGCAGAACCTTTCCTCTGCAGCATTCTACCTGCCAGCTCCAGGAGCAACAGGGATCGGGTCACTTTAACTGAACTGAACACAGTCCCTAAGCTAATTGTGGCTGTTACTTAGGAAATCTTTTTGTCACCTGGTAGCACATCCCTGTACAGCTTAAACTTTGAGGAGGAGAGTCACTTGGCAGCCAGCCTGACGGGAAAGAGGTGCCAAAGAATGAGCCAGTTTTTGGTCAAAGGCATAGAGAGAGAGCAGAGCCCCTTGTCAGGGCACTTCCCTGGCACAAGAGTGGAAAAGGAAAAGTCTTCCCCCCTCTAGTTCAGGCCAGGGTATAACTGTGAATTTCCCAGCTCAACTTCACCGCACCACCTCTGCTTCCCGACCTAGAGGCCCTTCAACAATAGATGGATCTTTATTTTGTTCCATTCTCCATCAAAATCTCTGAAAGACTTCTTTCATCTTGCTTTGAAGTAGATATTTTTAATGAACTGTTTACCAGCCAAGTCTAATTGAACAGCATAACTACAGCAACTTGAAAAACCACTCAGAACTGCTCTAGAGATGGGAAATGACTGCAAGCCAAAAGTTGCAAGAGTGAGCAAATGAAAACCTTCTTTTCAAAAAGGCTCCTGATGTCAGTGAATCTGTCATTCCTCCTTCTTTATGAAGTGTGTCCTTGTTCATCAAGAAATTGCTTAGCATTTACCAGCCAAAACCAGCTTTGCTCTCTATTCAAACAGTCAAAAACCTGTCTGGGCTGCAATTATGAACTGGTGTCCTAATGACACAAAAATGTAATGCAACAGTTGTAACAAAGGCAAATCTAAGGAATGGTAGAGTTTTAATATTTCAATAAGGTTAAAGCAGGAGTGTTAAATTATTTAGGTCCAGGAATAAGTTATAAGCACTAGAGCAATATCATATCCATACTCATATATCTTTACACGTGTAGAGGTGATATCTATGTGATAAATTGCAAGAGTGTGAGGTAAATTAATTTACTATGCACTTTGATCACAATACCCTCTCCTGACCTACTAATCCATTTCCCAGCAGACTTACTCTAACATCCCAAATCACCCAACACTTTCATTGCTGCCATTAAGGACAATGTTTCATAGTCTACCTCTTTTTTTTCTCCTGACAGGTATGGAAGTTTCCCTCCTTGAAAAATTAGTATAAATTAAGTTAGGGGAAATCATACTGATAAAACCTTTACATCCTCCACTCCTCCATATTACAAAGCTACATAAGAGACTTATAAAGAGAAAATATCTTCAAATTCTTCAAATACTGACAGCTGGGCAAGATGCTGTGGCATCTGCATGTTTCTGGTGGAAGGGGAAAAATGAATAAAGAACAGATGTATTACTCTTCAACTACAATGATTTAATATTGCTAATAAAGAAATAATACATATCTACGTATAAATTCCTGGAAAAGCACTAATAGTTAAACCTAATCTACAAATGTGCTCACAATTTGACATTTTAAGGCTATAGACTATTATACCATAAAAGTGCTAATTAATATATCTATCACTGCCAGAAGTGTGATGGAACCAAAATGTTTGGCATACTTATTGTAAAGAAAACCTGTTATTACCTCAAATCCCCAGTCACAGCCAACTACCAGGAGCAGGGAATCATTGGTCTCTCCTGGGGAGGACAGGAGCATCCTCTCTCTGCCAGGCTCTGAGCATCACACACAGGAGAGGTGCTGCCAAGCTGGAGGCTCCCGAGGGCAGGAGATTTACCCCTCTGCCCACCAAGGTGGCCAAACAGCTGTAAATCCAAATTACAAAGCTGAAAAAACTATAAACTCAGGCGTTATTTATCAGAAGATCACCAAGTGGATTGATTTTATGGATTTGAAGCTTCTTAATCTTACCACACATACAGATGGGTATAGTGCCTGAAACCTCCATAGGAGGAATCCATATGAACGTGGGAAAAGCAAAGCAGGAAATTAATTGGCTTAAAGTAAGGCTATGGATGTAAAGATGTGTTCTGGACATACAAGCACTACCTTCCCCCAATTTACCATGGCTTTGTTTACAGCATGAATTTCACTTACCCAAATATTAAATATTGACAGAAACAGTCATGGTGGACTTAATGACACTTTGGGCACTTTCTGCACTTGAGTCCATATCTATACTCTAGAATTTGTTACAGGAATCCTAATTCAAAATGTAATAAGAAAAACATTTCTAAAGATGAAAAAAGGCAGGATAATTGGTATTGTTCTCAGGTTTCATACATCTGTCCTTTATGATTTTAAGTGTTTCATTTAGACAACAAGATCCCTGGGAGGTCTGCCTAGCTGTGGCCACCAGAACACAGAAAGTAAAATCAAAAATATTAGAAATGGATAGCTTCCTTGTTTGGGTGAGGGTAGGTAGATTAAAAAAAAAAACAAAAACAAAAACAGGGAATTTGAGAAGTTTTTCCAGTCCATGGAGTGAGTGCATATAATCTAAAGGAATACCTGTGATGGCACCTTGTCATCCCTGAGGTCAGTGGGGCTTTGCCTTTGCCTTGTGTTGGCAGGAGACATGGACAATGTCTGCTCCACTGGGTCCACAGCTCACCACTTACA
Organism: Corapipo altera; assembly: GCF_003945725.1. Classification (NCBI taxonomy): domain Eukaryota; kingdom Metazoa; phylum Chordata; class Aves; order Passeriformes; family Pipridae; genus Corapipo; species Corapipo altera. The sequence goes on along the minus strand of NW_020884882.1, from coordinate 12,475,178 downwards.
GCTTGACAGAGCTGTGCCCTGAGGGCAGACAAAGCCAGAATGCCCTGGGGGCTGCAGGGACAATAAACAAGGAAAATTAGGGTATGCTGAGCTCCTGCATTGCCTTCGTGTTGCTGCTGCTACCCTGGCCAGGGCAGCTACTGCCACACCTTGTCACTGCAGCTACAAAGCTGTTTTCACTGCTATTTGGGGAGCTGCAGAAATTCTCTCTGTGTGGGAAAAAATATCTGAAGAAGGCAGTAACATCCATTTCCCCTGGCCAAGGCAACACCAGGGATTTTCTGCTGCCCCTTACAGTGCTGTTCCCGCTGCTTTGGTCAGTGACAAGCCACAGTCCTGGGGGAAACATCTCATTCCAGACTGGCACTTGTACAATGAGGAAAGATGCTCTCAGCAATAGCACAACTGAAAACATTTCAGCCTTCATCAGGACCAGCAGGAATACAGCCAGACCCCAAACCCTCGTGATGATTTGAACAACTGACTGCAAGACCCGGTCAGCTGATGGGAAACTTTTGGCACTGAGTTACCCAGGAGAGTGACTGAAACTCTGCTGCTGTGAACATCCCCACTATGGACCACACTGAGCAGACAAGAAATAAGGGAGGAGAAAGGACAATGTTATGTGAAGAAAGTGAATGAAACCAGCTCTGCACACTAAAAATGGGACTCTGCACTACGTACAGAGGCTTGTAGTGAATATTCCTGCACAACAGAGAACAAAAAGGGTGGACATGCCTGGCCATGTGCATATCCACACATTCCGATTTTGAGTGATAATACATTGCCCCCTCCCTCTATCCTCCTCAAAGAGTAATGAAAGGAAATGCATAAAATAACAGCAGCCATAAATAAGGAAGCTTTGCAGTAGAGAAAAATTAAGCCTCCTTTTCTTACAGCATCTTTCCCAAACTTCCCATTTACAGAAGGAGGAGATGCTTCAGACAGAGGATAGCCAAAACTGGGTGGATTTTTGTTCTTTTGACATTAAAAGAAATAAGAAGAGAGGTGAGCAGAGAGTAATACAATCCAGCATAAAACTTCACATTAAAAAAAGAAATTAGCACCCTTTCCTTGTGGTTTAGCATCCTGAAAATGTTAAGCACATTTTTTATAGGATAGCACCTTTATCTTCCACAGATACAGATCACAGGATGTTTCTCAAAACTCTATCACAAATAAAGTACTTGTACATCCACAGTATCCAGTAGCTGTCTTTATAATTTATGGGCACCATCCTATGCAAATCATTGGGAAAAAATGACAGATCTCAGGGCTCTTTGTTGTTTAATCTCAGTTTGTCATGATTCAAAAAGAACGATGTGAAAATAAAAGGAAAGTCATCCATAATGGTAAAAAAAGATTCTTGGACGTTCTTAGTTGTTTTCTAAGAAACATAAATAATCAGCTCTTTGTCAGCTATGAAATGAATCTACATTTTCTATTCCACATGAAGGGCCATCAAAACCAATCCTAAATGTTTTACATCCCATTCTATTTCTGATAGCAGAACTTTGGGGCTCTAAGATTTGACAGCTACAGATCATCCACTGAGCCTGGTAACAACATGAAAAGACATCACACAGAACTGGGATGGGCCTTCTACAAAAGTCAAAAGGCTTTGGAAAGGTTTGTGCTTTGTGCTGCTGAAGAAATAACAAACCTTGGTGGGGTAGGTTAGCCCTGGCTGGATGCCAAAGCTACTCCATCACTCAGCCTCTCATTTTATTTACCAATATTTGGATCCTGCTAAAACTGGTTGTTCCTATCAGAAGTTTGTTGGGGTTTCTTGGGGTTTGGTTTTTTTGATTGTTTTTGTGGGGTTTTTGTTTTATGTGTGGTTTGTTTATTTTGGGGGGGTTTGTTTGGTTTTTTGTTTGGTTTGGTTTTTTGTTACAAGTTTACATGTTTCAGTAAAAGTCTCCTGACACATAACCCCCAACTCATTTACTCTAAGTAACTCATTTACTATTTTAAAACAAATATATCCAGGTAGGAATCCCACTACAATCCCCTCCACCCTCCCAAGAACCTGCAATGAAAAAGGTACAATTAGATACAGTTTAAACAACTGCTGGAGTCAATGATTAATATAAGATTGCACAGAGCTTCACTGCTGATAGACAATTCTGCTTTCCCTGGAAGAGGAGAACAGTGGTACTGTGCAAATCAGAGCTGAGTTTACATAAAAATGACAAAAGCAGATGCTATCACTGAAATAAAGAAACATATTTCTAATACTTTGTTAAAAAAACTCCCAGAAGCGTCTCTCAAAATCAAATTATATTTCAGTCTGTGTTTCTTCAAGGACAGCAAACTAACTGCTGCAGATGTATATTAAAGGAGAAGGAGTATTGGTGTCTGACTCGGATAACTGTCACCCTGACAAGTGAAATGGGCTCATTCAATTAGCCAAGGTCTTGAGATGACTGAAGTCAGCAAAACACAGCAGCACTGCAGACAAACATCGGTTTGTCAAAGCTTTGCTTTCCCTCTCTGTGGGCTCCTGCTTCTTTCTGAATGGATGAAGAGAGGCCATGAACAGGGCTGTGCTGTGGCTGGCGCAGCCTTGGCCTCATCCAGAACATAAACAGAGTGGAAGGGAAGCCACAGGTCAAGCCTTGTGTTCAAACACAGCAGAATGGCAGAAAGGCTTTGCCTCCTGCACCGCACTGAGAATTAGTGGGCAGTGATTCAGCTTTCTTCTGAAAGCAAGAGAAGCAAAACCAGTCAAAGTGTGCTTTTACCCAAAGAGTAAAAGCACTTCTTTGCAAGAAGTTGTGTTTATAATACACATCCTTTGTTTTTTGAAGCCTCTTTTTCATATGTATTTAGTTCTCAATGAGCAGCATCTTCCAGCACCAGCTCAGATCACAGCTCTGTGCACTCAGCCTCAGGGGTAGGGATTTTAGATCTGTCTTGTTCATCTCCTCATTTTTTGGCAGGGTTAGGGGCTGTCTCAAAGCCCATCCAACCTTCCATAAAACACCATCTTATCCAGGGAGACTGAGAGCAAGGGACTGGCTCTTTTTGCTGTCTCATAGGAGGTGAAGGAGAAAATCCCCGATGTTCCACCCCTACTCTCTTATTTATTTGAAATGGAAAACTGAAGAGGCATTGGAAGTTACTCTCCCTACCAGTCGTATCTTAACTCCACAGCTCTACTTTGGGAAGAAAGATGAAGGGTCAACTCTACAGCAGAATGTGATTTCTGGTTAGAGATACTCTGAATTAAATCTATGTTAGAAAAGAAGAAGTACAATCTCTGGACTTTTTTTATTAATTTAATCTTGCTTTCTCCTTGCTGCTCTTTCAGTGTTTATAAATTTGTCAAATTGTTTCAGATTTTGTTTTCTTTTTTTTTTTTCCAGTTAGTCAGAAGAACAATCGAGTTGTTCTAAACTAACTTCAAAATGTAAATACTGCACCAAACCAACACTTGATATCTTGCTTTGGCTGTCACATAAAAAAGAATTATATTATTTACACTGCTTTAGTCACACAACAAAAGGAACACTGCTTTGCAAAGTGTAGACTGTTACCCTGTATTCCATCAAACTGCAAAAATAAACAAACAATTGTCACAATAGAAAAGAAAATTTGCTACAATTACTCAAGCACATGAAAGCTTATCTCCACAAGAGATTCAATGAGCATTTTTCACATTAATTCATCGGTACAGACGGAATCAAATCCCAGTTTGATTCTCAAAGCCTACCAAGAACCTCTGAATAAGTTCTGCAAGCCAGGCAGTGGCCATCGGCTGATGCTCAGTCATCTTTCCATTGCACAAGAGGAAAAGGACCCTCTGGAAAAGGATCCCTTGCCAGGATTCCACAGCCCAAGCTGGTGGCCCCCATCTGGACTGGTACACTGGACTCATGCTGTGCCTCTATGAAAGCACAGAGTCCTGACAAGGAACAAAAATACTGGTCAGTAACTGCATAACCTCTGAGCTTCTGTGTTGCCAAAACAAAGATAAATTATGGAGAAGACCTTTCCCAGGTTCCAACAAGTGAGAAGAAAAACTTCTGCAGTCAGTCTCCACAGCTACAGCCCAAAAATGGTCATTAGTGGGGAAGGACATGTAGGACCCTAACAGCATCTATCCCAAGTGTGTGCATGTTCCCACGCCTTTGACTGGACCAAACAAGGCATCATTCACAGGTTATTTTCCATTCAGGATTCCCAGATCACAGTCCTCTTTTGGGACAGAACTAGGTCTTTCCCCGGAGCAATTTATGTCTTCAGAAGCAAGCAAGAGATTATGATTAAGGTGGGGGTTTTTTTACAATTATAGCAAATGAAAGTTTTCATGCTGCTGCAGCTGGCCTGCAAGTGCACTGAGATAACAGCAGGCAGTTAATATTTGCAAATCAGACACATTTCAAAAAATGCACTGAGTTATGCAGAATCCATGTTACACTGCCTGTGAAGGATTGGAAGCGCAGCAGTAAACTCTGGTGGGAAGTGTAGTCTTCAAGTGAGAAACATAATTAAAGAGGATTCTTTTGTCCTAGGAAAAGCCCAATCTTCTCATCTTTTAAAAGAAGCAATTAACAAGTGGGAAGGTCTACATTTGAATAAACCCTGCACTGCCTGTTCAGCTGAAAGCCTGGACACAGGAAACATTCCCTGCAACAGCACAACTTGTTTGTCAGTTGAGCAGCAGTAAGTGAACGTGAAGGCTCTTTACACCTCCCAGCCGGGACAGTCTGATAGATTGCAGCTTAACCACCATGGAAGCTAAGCCAGCGTGAAGTTGGCTTACAGCAAAGCACTTGATTCCACAAAAACAGGGAGCTGAGAGGCTCCATGATCCATCACCCAGCTCACAGCAACACTTGCACTTGCACATCAAGCCATGCCAAGGACAGAGCAGCAGGGATGGGATGCCTGCTCTGGGTACCAGCTGGGATGACAGTGTCTGGCAGCCACCAGCCTCACTTAGACCAAGTTAGGAACAGAGTAACAAAACCTCATTTGTTTATATAAAAAAGATCATGATGGAGATCTGCTTTCTCAGATGGTCTATTCCACTGCTGGATGCTGCACAGGGGGATTGACTGTCCCTGAGTTGGCCAGAAAGAGAAGGAAAAGGACCAAACAGAAGGGCCACTGTTGGTTGGGTCCCCATAAAACTATTCTGTCTTTGTAGCAATAATGATGTTCTGAGACCTGTATGTTCCATCAGAACATGGAATAATCTCTCCTGATAAAGGCATATTTGATTTTTGTTCATATCTTTGTTAGGTTCCTATATAAAATCAGACAGGACACAGTTTACAGTAAGATCTCTGAAACTTAAGATACTAATTCATATACTGCATTATTCAGAGAAAACTATTTTGCTATAGTTACATTTAAAAGCAGGTTTGCATTTTAAACTCTGTATGAGTTTTTCCCCTAACAGACTTTGATTCACAGATTCTGTCAGGACTAAGGGATAATCTCTTCTCACCTATTAAAGAACACAGCCCCTCAGATGTAGGGAGCAGCATACTTAAGACATACAATCCTCCTTAGGAGGACTTCAGTATAAATGTGATACTGCTTTGTAGCTTGTTTCCATCTCTAGACACTATAGATTACACCTTTTCCTTTGATAGACTAGAAAACAAAAAAGGAACATAGGAAATAATTTGTTTTACATAAGAACAGGGTTTAGGGGGGACTTGCACAGCCTGACCCTCAGAGGATTAGGACTGGTACAAAGAACTGCTCGATACCACCCTGCTCATAGAAGGTACATCACCACTAAACACTGCAGCAACAGGCAGTTCACAGCCAATTAAGTGCACTCTAAAAAGTCAGGGAACTCTTTTACTAGAGGAAACCATCAGATAATTTACAACGGAAGCAGAATCCCATTCCCTTTAATTTGCACCTATTTTTATCACCAGCATTTGTTCATTTTCAGAACTGGTCCTGCTCAGTCAAGAATTTGCTTTCCACAGTCTGCATCACCCTGTCTGATCAACCTACTTATGTCTGTGGTAACATTATGACCTCAGCAAGGGGTCTTGACTACAGTGCAGCATGGAAACAGGGAGAAATTTTGGGGGGGGGTGTAGGGGATGAAGGTTTGGTTCCAATACAAATACCCAAAATCAAAGCATAAAGGTAGAGGGGGAGGAAGTAAGAAAACAAAAAGCCACTATGATAGTAATATTGCCTTGCACACACTCTATAGAGACAGGCACAAAGTAGCTGTGAAATTTTTTTCCATTGGAATATTCTGATCAACAGTATTTACTATGAGTTAAAAAGGTTATAAATTATATTTCTCCCGTTTTTTCTTAGAAAACACTTTAACTGTGGTATCACCATCAGGAAGTAGGAGATGTATTTTAGCATTTCAAATGTTTTGATGAAATAGCTACCTTTTGATTCTTTCTAAATAGAAATGTTTTAAACTATTTACTTCATTAAAATATCACTGGTGTTCTAGTTGGGATGAAATCAAGTGGAAATTTGTTGCTTAAACACCACATCAAGGTGCATTGACTAAGAGGAGGAGATTCAGAGAGCCTTTTCCAAAAGTGAGAGCCATAAGAGCTTACATAAAGGAAGATTTAGAGAAAATAAAGGAAACTGATTTAAAGCAAAGGAGACAAATCTAGAAATACAGAAAACAGTGTGGGAGGGGGAAGAGACTGAAACAGGGTGAAAACCTACAGAAAACAGCAGGTTATCTGCCTAGGTTGTGGACCTTACACTAAATTACAGCACCTGTGTTTGGTGATCTCCCAAGGGTGGTTTGGGATGGTTAGAAATAAAATGTGTTCAGGATGCTCACTGTTCACAGTCTACTCCAACTCAGGGGGTCTCAAAATTCCCTTCCTACAACTGTGTGTCAGCTTTCCTCATACTCTTCCTCACACCATCCTTTGAGTGGGGAACTCAGCAGAGCTCACCTTTTAGGACTGAAGAGAGTCCAACCAGGCTCATAAAGGAACTGGAGTAACAACCACAAGCATGAGATAAATATCTAAAAACTGCTGTCAACTCATTCAATTCAGCCTGTTATCAACAGCAGGAGATCAGCATTAAACAATTACCCAATTCTGCCCTTGGGGAAAGAGGGAAATGCAAAACATTCCCAAAGAAGACACTGAGGAAGATACATTCCTCCTCAAGAGAATTCATTGAAGTATCCTGCCTGGCAGCTCTCCTGACTCCCAGTGTGCTGTGATAGGGATACACACGCTGGAGGATCATTTATGATTTTCTCTTTTGCCCAGCTCTAAGCCCCACCCCTCCCCTCAGTTGGGGATACAGACAGGTTTTATTGGACAGAGGGAAGATCCTGTTGGTGTGTAGTCCTGGGAAAGCCATGAGCTCCCATGGACACTTCCCCACTTCACTGTGCATTTCCCTAATGTCTAAAGATTTCAGTATGAGGACAAATGTCAAGGGAGGGCACAGAAAAGCCTCATCTTGCTCCTAGGCATTGAATAATCTCATTTAGGGACAGCTATCAGTGGTGGTTTGGCCTTGTTAATTTTGTCTTCTTAAGTCAGCACTCAGACACTCACAGCTTTGGTCTACTGCTGTTATCAAGGCATTTGCATGCACTAATCCATGACAAATGGTTTCATTCGATGCACATCTGATTTCCTTGCCTGCCAACTAGAAAGAGATAATAGAAATACCAAGAGAAACTAAATTAGAACTAAAGGAGTCATCTATTTGTTGGAGAAACTCAAAACAAGGTTAAGATAAACACCACCCAGGCAGCTGACTTGATGGAGAAAGCACTGAGATTTCAGCCGTGGAAAGACAGTTTCTAATTACCTGGGGGAATAAAAATGCTGCATTTTAAAACGTCACAAAAAGAGGATATTACTACAGAAATAATTATACTACAGATGTGGGAGCTGGCTTAGACAGTCATTCTCTGTCAGATCCTGCCCTGGCACACTGAAACCAACTGCAAACTCAAAAACCCCTGTTAGCTTCAACTCATACCCTACTTTTTTTTGTTTAACACAAAATAGCAACTCCTGGCTGACTGACTCCCCAAATTTGAAAGTCTCCCATGCAAGTAACAAAAAGAGGGATTTAATGAACTAATGATAGTCACAGTAAGCAGTGGTAGGGTAGCCCTGATAGCTTATGATTTAAGCAAGATATCTCCACCCCCAGATCTCTGCTGTTTAATAAAAGCTGTATCCTTGTCAAAAAAAAAAAAAAAAAAAAAGGCAACTTCTGTAAACATTAGACTTTCTTTCATTTCACTGCTACTCTAAACCAAAACAAGAGCTGGTACCAGTCAGAAGGACACACAGGACCTTCCTCATGTTCACAATGGTTTTGGATTTGAAGTCTGTGAGGTCTTGATTCCCCTTGGGAAAGAAACAGCCACTGGCAGATCTAAAGTTATACTTTCAGACAGAATTTTGATGAATTGTTTTGGGTAGCTGCTGATACCTTACACAGCCAATGAGGAATATCAGGGCAAAAATAAGGCATAAAGATATCAAACTACTTTTTCAATCACGGTTTCAACTTAGGAAACTGATTCTCCATTAAAAAAACACTAAACAAAACAAACAGTAAAACCACTGACCAAAACAGAAAAACCCTGGATGTTAAGTTCTCAGAATTTTCAACTCAGTTCCAATTTTAATATTAAAACAGGAAACAGAAGTTCAAGAGATTCTGAACTGTAAAATTCGCCAATTTTGAAACATATGATAGAAAACATAGAAATTATAATATCATAGCAATACAATGATATATTGTACTAATAAAATTATAGGAGATATTTGCCTTGTTATATTTTAGTGTTTTACCATACCCTCCTTATCCACAGCATCTTTAGCCAGACGAGAGAGCATTTTTCAAAATACAGTGTTCTGGACACCCTACTGCTATTTTCGGTATTACTTGATCTCATTTCCATATGGTTTTAGGTTTTATTTAAATTCAGAATTATTCAGAATGTGAACATTTACTTCCTACTACGTTTGTCTAGGCAAACATATACACTACAGATACTTCTCAACTCTTGAATCTGTTCAAAGCCACAACTGTGTTATTGGTGGTTCCTGGGCAGCATGTAGGGAAAGAGGTGTTAACCAAAAGGTTCCTTTCATTTATGCATGTTCTTTTAAGAAACAAACACATAAATCAATGAAACCGATTTTCCAAATAAACTATCCTTGCTTGCTCCCAACCACTTAATTAAACACCATTAACTCTAGTTTGTTTTGGCAACCAATTAATGTCATGATCAAATATAAATAGACTCTGCGAGAAAAGATTATAATTAATAAATCCTGAACAACACAGTACAATTACACTGAAGCCTTGCTTGCCAGAAATATTTAACAGCAGTTTTGGAGAGCATTAATGAGGACACCAAAAAAATAATAAAAAGTTTTATCAGAGTGTGTGCAGTTTAGATCCTGAGGCTCTTACCTGCACTCAGGTTGATCTATAGAGCCTTTGGTTGCTGACATTATTTACAACATGGAGAATCACAACCCCAGGTTCCCCATTTTCCAACAGACTGACATGTATGCTCACAGGAATTTTCCAATCAAGTTCTTAATTTCATTGATATAACTTTCACACGATTTAACTGCAAAGTGGATTTTGCTCACCATGTTTTAATGGGTTCACAATGAAGGCTCTTGATTCAGATTTGTCATTTACAGAAAACAAAATTAATCCAGTAGGAGCTTTGGATTATGCAGGAGGATGAATTAAAAGCATTCTTTGATCTGAACCAACAGCTCCCCTAGTAATCAAGAGACAAGGATCACTACTTAAGCTGGGGTTTAATTGCCTATTCATTTAGTGAGAGTTAAGGTGCATGATATACACTAAAACTTCACTGCTCATGGAAGAAATATTTATGCACAATTTCAAGAAGCACCCAGCACATGTGGCTGGGGGGAACTGCTCATGGAGAACAGGTTATTCACCTTGTAGCTCAAAGGCAAGACACCACAATAAGAGCACCCACCTCAGATAACAGATTGTTTGTGTACTGCACTTCACCCAGTGATTCTCAAGGAATCATTTTCACATCATCCAAAAACTGCTCAAATCCTCCATTCCTGCCATCATTTCAGTTCCCAAGCAAAGCTGTTCTCTCAAAGTAATATAAGGATTACAATGGAATACTAGGACACAGTTATCGATTAGCATGACAGCAACAGTGATCCTGCACCTGCTGTTGCTGAACTGACCTTTCAAGAAGGGCAGGGACTGGTTTCTTTACCCACTGCAAAGGAAAAGGGAAAAACTGCTGTTCCAAAACAGATATAGAAGGCGAGAGAGAGATGTCAGAAAACAGTCTTCTAAATAGAGCGTAGAAATATGAGTCACAGATACATACACTGGGCTTTGCAACTCCATTCAGCTTAATTTACACCCCCAATTCCCCACTGTGCATCACTGACTGAGTCTCATAAATTTAGAACCCAGCGGCACTGCAGCCCTTGTGGTCCCTAGCTAGGGCTCCATGAACAGAAATCTCCAGCATCACTCCAATGCAAAAGAATAAGTTTAGCTGGAGAGAATCTGCATAGAGCATCTGAAAACAGCAAAAAAATGCTGAATCCCACCAGGAAAATAAATCTTGCTCACAGCAAAGCTTAGTTTCACAACATAGCGGAAATAAAAACATTCAGAAGGAAACCACGAAGATTATAGACAAGATAGGATAAAACAATATGAAACTTAATGGGAGAAAACACATCTGTCTTATGAGGAAATGCACTTAGATATTGCCTTTTAAAATATAAATGAGCCTTGGATAAAGTAGGCTAATCATTAAAGGCGGGTTTCTGATGCTATCAGCAGAAATACTTCAGCACAGAGCAACACAGTTTGCTTTTGGGGCTTATATTTGTAGGTGCCAAATTTTCCTTGGGACTTCACCACCATAGTATGAATTCTTACAATCTTTAATGCCATGACAGCGAGCTCCAAATAGTCCCTGCATGACTCACCCAGGCCCCAGGGCTGCACTTGGAGCTGGAGGCTCAGCACAAAGGGGTGGGAGCAGAAGGTGTTCCTGAGGCCAGCACAGCAAGAGGTGATTTTTGATCCCTATTTCCCTGGAACAGCTTCTGTCACACCAAGAGGGATGTGCTTTGCACCTCCTTGAGTGTCTGCCTGCAGAGGGGCCTGAGGGAGAGTTGAAATGGCACGGGATGGGGGCAGGAGCATGGCCAGCAGGAAGGGCAGAGCAAGGGGACAGAACCAGAGCACAGGCACTGCCAGTGCAAACCACACACGAGGGAGGCACGTCACATCTCTCCAAATATCACCATGAGCACCCTGCCATTGCTCTTTTGCACCAGGTGTGCTGCGAGGGTGATCACAGGGAACGCAGCCCTGCCTCCAGCAGCTCCCGTGGAGCCTTGCTGGGCACAGCAGTTACTCAGTGCCCCACTGCACACCTTGGCCATGCTGCTCTTCACAGTCCATCGAGCTGCAACACCTGCTCCCCCTCAGGTTGCTTCATCTCCCTGGATCAGAAGTAACAAGGCGTCACATCCAGCAGCGTGTCTGGTGACAGCTTTCCTCCACCTGCAAAATTGCTGAGAGCCTCCCAGCTACACTCCCTTCTCCTCCTGCCTTTGACCCTCCCACGAGCTCTGGCTGCTCCCTGGCCCTACCTACCTACAGTTTTCCCCCTTTACTTCAAAGGGCTTCTGTGTCTTAAATAACAGCTTACAAAACCCCCAAAACCCCCACAGTTAACTGCCTGCAAACACACCCTGTAGCCATGCTGGTTTTGTTTTGGAGGTTTGATTTCTCAGAAAACAAACAAAAAAAAACCCCAAAAAACCACAAAAACCCCTAAATTACAGGGTACAATACTTCTGATAAAGTATATAAACAAGTGCATCACACAAGCACAGCAGGCAGTTCATTGCTATCATGCTTAAGTGTTGAGTTGTTACATCAGTACTTTGTCCACACAAAATACATACCCATATACATTCAAACATATTTTTTATGTGACCAGGAACACAGCAGGTACCTCCAACTTGGATTTCTTTGCTTAGCAGTTGGTAGCTTCACATTTTCAAGAACAGCCTGTGAAGGCCAGGTGTGTATAACAAAGGTATCGCAAGAGAGATGATTTCCAGTGAGTGACTGGAACAGCTCATTACGAGCAGGTTTTTCTGATCATGAACAAACCAGGACACTGTTGTGCTCCCTGTGCATGTCTGGTGTAAGTGAAAACCAAATCAGACCTTAGGGCTTAAAAATTTGTTCATTTTTATTAATACAGCAAGAAACACTACTTGTCACCTTTGATGCCCACAACAAGATCTGCTGCATACTGGCTGTGTTGCCCCATGGCAATTTGGACGTTGTATACTGAAGGCAACAGTTTGCATTCACATCATGTGATTAATGAAACACAATTCTTGGTAATCATAGAAACTGCATACTTTTACATATTAACTACCTAGCCCCACACTTGCTTCTGTCAATACCAGGAGCAAAAATCCTGTTGAATTCACCTTCCAAATATCAATTGTTCTACAAAGCAACAACACATTTTATTTACACTTTTCCAAGGAGTTAGATCCAAACCAACATTCTTCCCAGTCTGTTTTAAACTGAATAGCCACATATATGGGGCATATGAATACAGCAGACCTTTTGAAATGTGAAAATATGCAATTTCCCCCAAGGCTATAAAAATCAGTGGGAAGGCCAAGATCAGAACTAAGACATTTTTTGCTCACAGCCACAGACTCCACTTTCTGCAAAATGCTGTCTACTGAGAAACATGCTCAGAGCATCCTTTGGTTGATGTTCCTTGTTAGTTTGTACAGAATTGCTCTGAGACCGATTTTTCCACCTCATGAGATGAAGTACAGAGAAACACTTCTTGAGATGATTTTTAATGGGCACATCATTAACTACTGTCACAATAAAAGGCACTTTACATTTAGCATCATAAAATTCCAGCCTTGATTCTCTCCATGATTTTTTCCTCTGAATAGGCCTATTTTTAATTGACATATTTGCTACAGTAGGTACATGTTTCTGCTTGTGTCTGTCTCACATCTTTACACTGTGTACAAAGCTAACTTAACATGTATCTAATTCATTTTGCACAAACTTGCAGGCAAATCCTATGTCCTTTCAAGCAACACACGGTCAGTGTTGTGCACTGTGATTAAATAGCTGATGCATATAATACCTCATTATGAAACACAGCCAAAATTTTGTCAAGAACTGCATGATTGAAAGAGTGGAGTTTGTTTATTGTGGTTTGTTGTTGTTTTTTTAAACTTGAATCCTGTACTTTGCTGATATCTTGCTGGCTCACCAAATGCCAACATCTACTTCCTACCTCTGGGCAGGGTCAATCCTGTCAATCAGATGATCAATGAACTATCACAGGCACTCAGATAACTCTGCAAATCACAACCTGTCCACTTTAACCCTCAGGCCAATTCAACAGCTCTACAACTCTGTGTATCTTAGAGTCTAAGAGCCAGTGTGGAAATCTTTTCATTACCACTGTTTCTTCTTAAATCACACAGAAATGACATGCTTGGAAAAAAGATGGAGATTTGTTTCCACATAAAGTTATTTCCTGTGAATGCTTTCACACATCCTCTGCCTAACATGATTTTCATGAAAATGAAATATTGTCATAAAAAACCTGCAGAAAGCCATGTATATTACCCAAGGGGAATTACACTGCAATGGTGTTCTGCCAGTTTACTCTCAAGTCTCCTCCTCCTCACCCATCCAAGTCAAAAGGAAAAGGCACCAATACTTAAGGGTACTAAACAGCAGCATTCAAACTTCTCATCGTGTTAATGAGATAAAGAATTAATGAACAGGCACAAATATCATAGCATCATTCATCTTACAAGCAAGCAATATTCACCATGCCCTTACTACCTGTGCCCACCTGCCAACGTTTCACAGAAAATAAAGCTACAGTCAATCAAAAATACTGTCAGGTAGAGCTGTTTATCACATTTGTTTCCAGGTTCATACCTTCTGCTAAGCCATCTAACTGAATAAAGAAGTACTGAATTATAAAAATGAAAAATTATACTACACTAAAAGGAGGCTTTAAGCTTTTGTGATTGCACAGTGCGTGGAAATCTATCTTGGCCCATTCAGACACTTAAGAAAGTTTCAGGGGGGAAAAAAAAAAGAACAAGCTCAGAAATCTCTGATGATAAACTAACATTTTTATATATTGCCCTTAATTTCCAGAGTTTCAAAACTGGATTATTGCAGTAGTCCAGATGGATACATTCACTGTGCTAATCCACTAAGTTCAGTTCAAGTTTATTATGCTAAATACACTCCAAGAGGATTTTATCTTTTACCTGTACCTTCCTGTGCTCAGTGAAACTCTTCTATTCACCAAGTATGAGAAGCACAAGATGGGGTGAAACCTGCCTTTTTAATTATCTTGTACCACAGTGGCCCCACAATGGAGCTGAACTGCTCAAATTCTCTTATTTTAGAGCATCTCATTACCTATGGAAGACCACAAACTGAAAGAAAAGGTATGCTGAGCATGCTATTGATTACAGCTATATTTGTCATGATTCAATAAGTTGAAGTTTCATATACCAAATATTAAATTACTGAAATTATATCCTGGCTCATCTGCATCCATTTTTATTCACTTTTATTTGGCTGAACATTTTAATCTTACTTACACAGTGACTAACTAAAAGTAAACGACGCATTCCTAATATTATAAGTATGAAAAATAGGGTGTGCTCAGGGACTGCAGTTGAATACATTAAAACCACTCAGTTTGCTAGTTAACATATTTCCATCCCTTTTATGTACAACCTTTCACATTCAGTTGGCAGACTGAAAACTCTTGGCCTTATAAAAAACACTGTCTTGATTTTCTGTTGTGACAGCAGAAATTGTCCAAAATACCTAACAGTTTCCCTAAAGGACACTCAGTAGCTGGTACTTCCCAGGTGCAGCACAATCTGAATTTGAGGTGAACATCATGTCAAATTCCACTCATCTGTCAGTGTAGTGGATTATTTCTTGAGAGACTGAAATTGGCTGCCTGGGATCAGAACACCATCAATCTTGTTCGTGTAGGGTGTGGAGAAGCTGCCTGAGCCAGGCTCGCAGGAGGGAAAGCTTGGCTGCTTCTAAGTAGGTGATGAGGCAGCTGTAAAACCTTCACTCTATCTGTAGCACATCTCTGAGTGAAAGATTTTGTCATTTTTCACATTTCCCCAACATTTGGTATGCATTCAGTGTCTTGCTGTTCTTGCTTCATAAAAAAGGTGATTTTTCAAGCTTAGGCAAATGTTGCTGAGCTCTGGATGTGCCCAGCTCTCATTTTTTCTCATAATGTCACTTGTTTCAACTGATTCCCTAAAACGATATTACATTTTCCTTTTACATATCTGTTTAGCTGGGCTGGTTTTTCCCCATTTCCTTCACTAAGGACAGACTCAAATAACCAGCAGCATTACTGACAATTGCACTGTAATAAATCTCTGCAAGTCCCAAATAAGACCCTCACCACTCAAACTTCAAACACCTTCAAACTTCCAGTGTCAGCTAGTAAATAGTCTTGGTTAAGCTGATGTTCTAAGATGTGCATTGAGAGCTAGGCTAGCAAAGATTTTCCTCTATCCCTCTATACATGTTTTATTACAAGAAAGCAAGACAATGCCAATATCTGTGACTTCTGGGCAAGAAATGTACTTGGGAAACTTTGAGTTTTAAGGTTACTAAAGCCCTGTGATTCAAGACCATCTGTCTTTGAAGGGATGTCATGAGATCAAAAAACATTCAAGTATTAATTGCCACATTGTTAAATGATTCATCACTGTGAGTTAAGATTTTCCATCTTTCATTTCTACGTCTCTTAAAACCTTTCCCACCTTTCTTTGGATCCAAATTTGTTAAGTGACATTCTTGGTCCATCTAATTTTAACCAGATGATAATACTGTGCTAGAATATGCCAACACCTCAATTTTTAGCATAGCACATTCTTCAAAGTGCAATTAACAGTTGAAAAACTTACATGATCTATTTCCATTAATAAAAACACAATAAAACCACTGATGTGCTGTCCCTGCAGATCCAACAGTCAAAGTCAGCTCTGTTCTCCACTCTGATTTATTCTGATTTATAGGCATTTAACTCCACTGAAAGACAGTCCCAAATTCTCCTCTGCGCTGCACTTTTGCGACCCCATCAATTTTCAGAGGTAAACTTGAGAACCTTAAAATAAGTGTGACTCATTTATGGAAACATCTGACCTCCAGTAAACACAGGTGACTACAAGTGAGATTTGGTGCCAGCGTTTCAAGTAACAAACCCATACCCAGTTTGGGTCAGATAACTGCAAAGTTATCCTAACCTGTGTTGTCACAATGTCTGAGTTACACACCCATTCCAGAACTTCACCAGGTGAGGAGAAGGGGAGATAGAGATAAGGACACAGAAACCGAAAAGTTATCCAAAATGGGATGCCTGTGTTGGGAAATTGTTAGAAGATGACATTAAAGGATGACTATTCCAACATCGGATTGGCAGAGCAACAACACACATTAGACTGACCAAAAAAAACCAGATGCTGTGCAATATAAAGGCAAGCAACTCATAAAAGTTAAATGATAAAAAGAGTTTTGATTACTCAGTCATTTATCAAGACAGACACGAGCACGGGCAGAGAACCTGCAATCTCACGGCATCCCAGAGCTGAGCTCAGTCCTACCTGGTCTGTGCAGGTGATGCTGCTGGAAAGTGTGATGGAGGGACCCCTGACAGAGCAGCATTGCACAGGCACTTATCCACAAATACAGGACCCAGGACATTGCAGAGACCACTGCCATTCTCTAAACAAAATATTAGACAGACATTATTACCCAATGCCTCACAGCACACAGAATAGTCAGATTCCATTACAACAGTATTTTTTTTTCCTTTTTCACTCCTTTTGCTAAATTTCTTTTGATTATTATTCCCCCTGCAGGATGCAATTCTTATACAGCAAAGGCCATGCCCAAAAAGGACAGCTGAGGTAACAAGACATCACGCAGGAGCCTGGATAACTTTAATAATTCAGTGGTAAAAATCAAACTGTAATAATCTGAGGACTAAAAAAGCCACAATGTAAAAAGAGGCTGGAAAATATTCCCACACTAATCCATAGTTGTATTTACAAGGGAGTTAAAAAATATACATTAAATTAAAAAAAAAAAAAATCACAGTGTCAGCTGAGAAACTCATGATGGCCAGGCAGTATCAAAGCTACTTTAAACACATTACAAAAAGGCATAAAACATAAAAACATCCTCAGCTATCCAAGATGAATTGTAAAAATACTCCATTCCCAAAACTAGACAGCTGATGCTGACCCAGAAGCTAACAGTTTATTGTTTGTTTCTTTACTTTGGCAAGCATTAATTATTAATCATGCTTCTGTCTATCAAACAAAGCAATTGTTTCTCAAAATTATGTTCTAATCCTCAGAGGAAATCAGCTTTCTTTTGTTCAACCTGTGCGTGCACAGGGACCAGAGTATGGCCAGACTGAATTTCAGATGGATTCCATAGAAGATTTGATGCTTTCTCAAAGCAGATTGTGTCAAAATTTTAAAAATATTCCCATTGCAGAGGGAAAGAGCAATTTCTTTGTCTGCTGGTGCTGCTGTACTTGGCCACCCAACACAGACAACCGTGTTTTTTCACACTTGTGATCAGGGCTGTACTAACTGGCTAAATTTCCCTCTGACTTGTTAACTTCAACAGCTCTTTCTCAAAGCCTGCAAGGACTGGGAGGTTTGCAAGGCTCAGCTACGCTACACATCGTCCAGTTCCCTTAACAACACCTTCTGCTGCATTTCATATTGCCAAATTAATCAAACTTCAGGCACTCTCCTCGTTCAGCCAATGACAGGATGCTATTCTCTATCTAATAACCCAATCAGCTGAACATCATTTTCACAGAGCAAGAAAGACTTTGAAAGATAAAATCTCTCACATGGAAAGACCATGGCTTCGCTAAAAAAAAAGAAAATCAATAATAATAATAATAATAATAAAAAGTCTGTATGTGATATCAGGGGGATTTCTGCAGTATGAAAATTAACAATATTAAAATAGTGAAATACAGTGGTAATAAAATATATGCATATGACTTTTTTTTTTTGCCCCTGATTTTAAAGCAGCACAGTCTCTGGGAAGCTTTCTAAGCCTAATTAGCTAAAAAGAACCACGTGAACTGACAAGCATAATTATTAGAGAATACCAAAACATTATTTTGATCAGCATGAGGCTCTTCCTTTCTCTGTACTGAGTGCTTGATGCACTGCTTAGTGTATAATTAATTTCATTTCCAGCTGTTTGCTTTGCAGTATATAATGCACTTTTTCTCCTCTCTTTTTAGACCTATTTATCTTGCAAAATAGATTCAACCCCCTCAGACCAGGGAGCTCCCAGTAGGCTTCCAGTGTCTTCAGGAATTAACGCCTTCTTGTCATATTTGGTGCTCCCATGCTTTTTATACCACAAGGTAAGAGGGGAAAGGTGAACTCTCACATAGGGATATTTCAGCTATTCAGGTTATTTAAACTGAACTTTAAAAATCCCAGTCAAAGAGCAAAGAAAACTTCCACAGCCTGCTAAATGCTCCTGTGTCTTTCCTCCGGCATCATATTCTTAGCACATGGACAGCAGACTTACTTAACCCTCTCAGCCTTAATGATTAGCTTTTTTTTTTCTTTGTACAGAAAATCTCTCTCAAACTGCTCTATTTCAAACTACATTTGCTCAAACACCAGCATTTCTCACAAACATTTCTTCACGCACTTGTTTGTAAGCAAGGTGCTGTCACATACACACTTTTACATACCTATCATTTTATCATTAGTAAAGAAACAGAGCACTGAGTATTTTCCACTTATTATCTGATGAGTTCCAGATCTGATTTCTGAATCTTAAATCCTGAAGAAGCTCCTTACCTGAGTAATCCAACCAAGAGCAGAGCACTCTAGTAGTGTTCATCGGAAAGATCTAATACTTTTTTAAATCCATCTGTATCACAATAAGGGATTTTTTTATAGCTTCCCAATAATCTTCTTTATCAGGATTAAAAGTAGAAAAAAAAAATAAAAATCTCTTTTTTGTTACAAATCCTGTTTCCAGAGTAAAGAAGACATCTGAGATCTCAGACTGCCATCAGAAAAGTGGCCAAGGTTTGAGGGGTGGAAACCTTCTCATTTTCACCTTTAAATCATCTCCTAGCATCACCTTCTGCTTGACGAGACCTTTGAAGTGATCTTGAGATAATTTGCAGCTTCCAGGGTACTTAAAAGGCGAGGAGCAGTCTGTGTGTGAGGGCAGAGCAGCCTGACTCCGGCGCGGGCAGTGCGGGGAAGGCGGCGGTTCCGACACTGCTCTACGATGTTGGAAGTACCGGAGCCTATTTCAATACATCCCTGCTCGGGAAAGTATCACATGCCTTAAAGCGACACAGCCCTCGGTGACAAGCCCCAGCCAGGCGCTCGCCAGCGACTGGAGCTGCATTTAAATACCGGCACTGAGACTGTGCCCGGCGCGGAGGAGCCGCCGCTCCGGCTGCGAGAGGCAGAGTGAATGAATGGGCAGGAGGGTGGACCAGCGCCGGTGGGAAGGCAGAGCTGATGGAGAGGTGAGGGACTGAACAGCCAAGGAGCGATCTGGGGACGCGTTAATTCCGCCGGCAGAGGCTTTATTCCCCGGCGTTGTTCTTGCACTTATTCACAAGAGGCAAGCGAGACTTAAGGGAGTCTCCTTTCTTTCACAGAGAGCAGCACATGCTTGTGAACGGGGAAGGGTGGTGCAGGGAAAGTGCAACAAAACACACGGGAGCACAGGAGATTCCTACACGCTTCCATGGGCTTTCCAAGACCTTCCCACAACTCTGAGGGAAATCTGTCCTTCCAACTCCATCTCCAATGCACCTTAGCAGACAATGGGGAAAGAGCTCTGATTTATTCCTACATGCTAAAGCTCAGATATGCCAGATTATTTATTACAGTTATTTATTCTCCACATCTTAAGTGGCCATTTACAGGAACAGAGTGGTTTCCTCTCCCTCTTGCACCATATGTAATTATTTTTTAAAGAGCCATTGTATGGACTTAGTACATACCATTCACTTGGCATTGCAACTCTTACCTCTGCCTACAAAAGAAATAAGGCTTAGAGACAGAACAGAAACTTCCATTTTAAGAGCTCAGGATGAGTGTTATAGCACAAGGTGGGATTTTTTTTTCCCCCCTTGATGAGCTGTGGTAGAAGTGTGTGCCACCTGCACTGCTTACCAGCACCAGGCACCAAACAATAGTAAATAATAACAGTAATAAGCACCCTTACTCCTAAGTACCTCTTTCTCAGCACCCAAGGACATATATCTCAGTGGAGACTCTCACTGAGAGGTGCAATGAGTTTCCTTGACAGATCACACACTCCTTCAGAGCTGCTGTACTTTATTGGGCAATACATACTAAGAACCTGACCCTGCAGACCAACAGGAACATTATACTGGTCTCTGCCACAGTGTTCAGAGCAGCTCTTTAATATAGCCTTAAAACAATAAAGCAGTGGGTGGCAGGTGTGTGACGGTGACACAGGAGAGCACTGGCACACAGACCCTCCCCACAGTGGGGCTCGTGCCAGGTCCCTGAACAGAGCTGGGAAAGAGAGGGTGGCTCAGGACAAGCCTCATGGTGACCAGCATGGTTGGGGATGTAACGATCTGCTTAATAAAGGTTTTCTTGTTTTCCTGAAGAATTCCCTCAGACACTGGAAGGCGGCCAACAACTGGGGCAGTTACTATTTTCTGGCCTGAGAAGGGTCTAGAAGAGTCAAAAAAAGCAGATGATAGACAACCAAGTACCATGAAGTACTGATGAGCAAGACACCTGGGCCTGGGATCAGGCACAGCCTGTATCAGGAGGTGGTGAATAGAGGGCTGCTGGCATTTGCTGCCAAAACCACAGGGAGGCTCAAGACTTTCCCCCTTTCCATGGGAATACTGGGAGCTTTCTGCAGCACTTAAGAGGGCAGGTGATGGGAATTTATTTAAAAATAACACCTGTTTAAAATATGTTCCCTTTAGGACTTGTGGGAAGGATAGAAGGGAAAGGGTAAGGAGGTGGGAGTTGTGAAGAAAGATGAGGGAGAAGGGCCTCCAGAAGAAAAGATAATCTTCTAAGAAACTGAAAGGCCCTTGTAGAGAGCAGGAAGAATCAGACAAATTGTGATCATACACCTGGGCAGACTAGGCAGAGACAGATTTATGCAAGATACAGATTTATGTAAGGTACAGCACAATTGTCACTCTGCCAAGCACTGCTAACTCCCAGCTCCACGAGGCTAATGCCACCTAACCCCTGACAGATGCTGCTATTGCTCAGGACAAGCTCTGCAGAAACATGGGACATGTTGCTTCTGCAGGGTAGGGGGGAGATCAGAAGGACAGAGAGAATATTAAACAGGCTGTGCTTGCAGCCTCTCCCCTGCCCTGGCTCCCAGCATCAGACAGGAACACAGGAGTCCTTGGCAAATCTTGCAGAAGCATCCTCACACCTGTTTTGATGTCTTTGCTGCCAAGTTTAACTTTCAGTGGACCAACAAGACACAAAACGGCTCCTCTTACCCTCTTTGCTAAGCACAGTGTCATCTTCACCTGATCCTTTGGGGCTTTATTTCAGCCTCCTCACTTGGCTTTGACAGAGAGGGGATGATACTTTACATGTGCCCCTGGGCCTGTACTCAATTGTGGGGCTACTGACACACTGGAAAAAGAAAATAAGAAGGAAAAATAAGACACAAGTGAGCAGCCTGCACATTTTGAAATCCTTTGTTATGAAAACGGAAGGCTGAAAGAGTAATTTGTCTCTAGATAGAGGGAAGACAGGACAAAAGGTTGTGTCAACCATTCTGTGCAATGGTGTCTCCCACCAGCACTGGGGCAGGATGAATGCACGCCCTGCAGAAGGGCAGAACAACCTTTGGGATACATGGTCTATGCCTGACTGCTGGAAGGTGAAGTGTCAGAAGGAGGTCCTTCCACCCCCACTCTGATACCTGATGGCACACAGAGGAAAGAACAGAGACCAGAGGCTGAGCTATCCCAATTGGAGAGCATGGAAAGCTGCTTTTCCACAGCTCTGACTGAAAGACTCCATGGGGTTGCTGACACAGTTGCCAAAAGCAGACACTGGCATGATATTTCCAAGGTGAAGGTGGGTTGCAGGAGGTCAGCAGGTATCCAACTGTCTTTGAGACAATCTGCCTCACACACAAGGGCTGTGTGCACAGGGAGAATAGCCTTTTCCCTCCTGATTCTACCATTCATCTAGAGATGCCAAGTGAATGACAAAAATAGGCAAATAAAAATAAATGCTCTTCCCTGCCTGAACCTCTATTTTTCACAATTTTCTGGGCACACAGAAAAGGAGAGCATATGCAACTAAGGCAGGCTCATGCAGACAGCAGATTGGTGCTTGCACCCAAAGAGGGGCCTCTGGCCTCTACTTTCTGCATTCTGCCTCCTCTGCCTCTCTCTCCTCCTCCCCCACACACTCCTTTTCTCCATGTAGAGATTGAACACAACACATCTCAGGCATGTATTTCACAGGGTCTGGAGAAGGCTCACCACCTTGGAAATGCAAAGCTCATTAGTTCTAGTGCTTCTGGGACAATGAAGCTTTGCTTTTCACAGATTGTGTTCTCCATCCCTCCCAGCTGCTTCCACCCACCCCTAAAAAGCTGCTTTCCATATCCCAAACTCTGCCTTGGCTGCTGCCTGGGCAACAGGCACTGTACACTGCAGTTCCTCCCTACCAAAGTGTTCCTACTCAGGTGAGCCAAGTGTAGTCTCACAGTAAGTTTTACCTTCATTCCACCAAAAGCCAAATTTCTGACTCTTTTGTCTTTGGTTCGCAACATTTGTGGAAGCTTTTTAAAAAAAAATCTGACAGAGCAGAAGTTTTTCTTGGCCCTCTCACCTCCCCACACAGCTCTTCTTCCATTGAGAACCAGCCCACGTGGAAAACCAGTAGCTGAGTGTGTGAAGATTGAGCTGCCTACATGTGATTGCCTGAACAGCAACCACGAAGCCCAGAGTAAAACCAGCCAAGAAATCCTCAGCCAGGGCCCAAAGCCTCCTTGTGTTTCTTGCTCTTGGTTGTTTTTCTCCCCAGTGGAACAGGAAGCATGAAGAGTAAAGCAGAATTACTTTGGTACAGAGAGAGTACAAGTTCTAGGGTTCCCTGGACATCAGCTGTGGGTGCAGCTTTGCCCTAAAATACTTCTAAGCCACATCCAATGTGTATGAGTGTAGCAATGTTTGACATTCTATGTGCACTACCCCTGTGCTCAGCCAGGTGCTCCACTCCCTGCCAATCACTTCTTATATATTCCCAGGAAAACATTTCGTGCTCTGAGACTTCCAGTCCCCACCACTTTTCTCCCTCTCTTGTAGGAGGTTTGGTCCATCCTCAGGGACCCAGCTGAACCCATTTCTTTTCCTGCCTTTCCTGTGTCTACCAGGACAGCATTAAATCCTTTCATCTGTATTGTCATGTTTTTTTTTTTCTCCTGTGGCTTTTCCAGGGGCAAGAGAAGATGCACTGTTTTTCCTGGAGGTAAACACGCTGACCATGAAAAGCTTAGCTAGGAAGGTACACAATCTTTCAAGAAGGAAAAACATCAAGGATATATTTGATGATTTTTTTTCCAGCTGTGACCACAGCCTCTGCTGGCCAACACAGACCACACACACCAGGAGCCTGAAGCAGCAGAGCTGAACAACATGTTCAGGGAAACCACTGACCATGGGAACCCAGGGGCTGGTTCAGACAGTTGTCATCCCACTTCAAGTACAGGGGGCTGGGAAATTTGCTCTGTTTCCAGCACAGGTGCAGACATATGGGTATGGAGGACCAGCCAAGGATACAGTAACAGGGAACAGCAAAACACACTCAGTGGAGACGCTCCACCTGCTGCACTTGGCACCCAGACCTGGCAGCTCCTTTCCACATCACTGCAATACCTCTCTCCTTGCTGCCTCAGCCACACCAAACTTGCTTGGCAGAAGCAGCAGTTTCATCAGCCACCCCTAAATATACAAGGAGGATCCAACCAGGGAGATGACATAACCAAAGCCATTAGGGGGAAAAAAACCCCCAAACCACAAGAGCACAATAAGTAGATTGTACGGGAAAACAAAGAATAAAATAACAAGTCTGAATACTGACAAAAGGGCCAAGTGAGAGCAGAGCACAAAAGGAAGGATTTTCACAATTATTCTTCCCAGCCTACCTTAAATATGCTGCTATTCCTTGTTAAAGGGATGTCTAGTCTTCGCAATTACTGTGTTTGGGAGGTAACAATTCCACTTTTTGCAGTTTTCCCATGCCTAAGAGAGGAGAGAAAGAAAAAAAGAACACATCTATATTTGTCAGGGAAGTTTATATCAGAAAAGTTTGTGTCCTAGTTATTTTTAAAGTATGTAGGACAACACACACAAAAAGTCTCAACCCTTATCTATAACTTGTCATTAGCTGACAAGATGACAAGATCAGCATTTGCTAAGGATTAACAAGAAGAATTATCTGTGCAGTACATTATCATCATGCAAAAATAAAAAAAATTCAATAGCACTCAATATATTTAAAATATTACCAGAAAAACATGAGTGGGCTCTGGATATCATGGCAGGTAAACATAACCATCACATAATGGAGACAAGTTGTGTATTTAGTTTTAGTTCAGAAATACCAAAAAGCAAAGAAATAAATGTTAAAGCAGTGCTTGAGTGATGCCAGTTCATGGTTTCCCGTGATATTGTTATCCTTTATCAGCCATGCATTAGCTGGAGAGATCATTCTGATCTGAAAATCCAGAACATGGATTCTCAACTTCTGCATGGCACAAACTCAAGAGCCTCCAGCCCATTCTTAGATTAGTCAGGGTGAACCCATTACATAAAATGCCATTGAAATAGCCCTGGTTTGAAAACAAACTATTACTTTTGTTGGCCTGCAGTTGCCTTTCCAGACCAGCTAAAACCACATTACATGCAAGACCCATCCACAGTGGGCAAATCACGGGTCAGAGTGCATAAACTGAAAGTGAGTGTATCTATAGCCAGAGGGGACCCTTGGCATTTGATTTACCTCTTTCATTATGTCAAACATCAGTCTTCAAGCACAGGTTTAGCATTTACTTTTGCTGCTGAAAAGTCAATTTTTGCGAGGAGGTAAAGGTCTTTTAATATTCATAACATAAATAAAATAAATCCAAGAGAAGCAAGGCCTCTTAGGCACTGTGGGAAGCAAAATCCCTGTGGTGAGCTCAGACTTGGTCACTGGGCTATCTTCACTCCCTCTATGCTTGCTATGTTCCTAAATTTCAGGTAAACTTAATAAACAATAGGTCTCCATTATTATTCACCAGCATTAGCAGAGGGGTTGAACTAGATGATCTCCAGAGGCCCCTTCCAACCCCAACCATTTCGTGATTCTGTCATTATGCCAAGGCAATAAAAAAAAAAAGGAAGTTTCAACAGCAGTTAAATTAAGCCTCTTCTGTCAAATTTGACATATCTCAGGCATCTGCATAGAAACAAGGTTATCTAGGAAACAAATTTCTCCCTATAATATTGCAGCAAGTCACTCCCAGCTTGATACCCCATCTCCTGCCCAGCTGCACTGGGACAGGTTCCCCCAGCCCTGTCAGCCTCCCACCTTCTCCTGGCTCAGGGAAAACTGTAGGAAGAGCAGCCAGGTGCCATACAAAAGAGTTGCTACACAGACAAAAGATCAAAGATACATCAACCCTCTCCCAGGCAGCCCCAGACTCCTCATCACTGTGAAGAGCAAAAGCTTCCCCAACACACCATGAAAGCTCAAAGCCCAAACCACAAACACAACCAGGAAACCACTCCATAAGCCCCAAAATTCTGGTTCCCAAGCACCAATCTTAAAAACCCCCAAAACACTGGGGTCACAGGCAGGTTTAGTTCTTGTTTCTGTCTCACTGTAGATCGAAGACTTTTTTCCATGGACTTTTGGCTGCTTCTCTCACTTCAGAGGCAGCCTAAAGCACACCACCACTCTACTCCTCTCTCTTCCTCCCTCCTATTGGGAGCTTTTATAAACTCAAACCACCTGAACACAGGGAGGAGCTGGTTTGAAGGTTCAAAACACTATCAGGTGCGAGGGTTTTTTTGATTATAGTAAATTTTTGTTGACTATAGTAAATCCCAGTGACAAGGCACAACTGGGCTGATTTGGGAAACAGGCCAGGGTGGTTGTGTTGTGTGCCAGGGAACCCTGAAGGGAGTTCTGCTGTGAGCTCAATGCCTCTCCTGGCTGTGAAATGTTTCCAGACACCCAGGTCTGCCTGGGTGCTCCACTACACAGCAAATGCACATCCTGGCACAGCCCAGCACCTCTTTTGGAAAAGAAGCTTTGGCTGGTACCTCTGCTTAAGGAAAATGCAAGAGGCCAGATCAGCTCTGCAGTGTTGCATTTCTGGTCTTTTTAACTCCAGGTGCCACCCTGAAAATAGCACTTTAAAGTCCTCTAACTCTGCCTCAGCTGCAGAGCAAATCTCAGCTCTTACATTACACCAGGGGATTGACCAAATAGCTTATTTGCAAACCCGTGTTTTTGCTTCCACTTTATCACAAAGAAAGTCAGTGGTGGAAAAAAAAAGCCCGTTAACAAATTGAGAGGTTTCTTTGCTGCTTGTCACCTGCAGTGTGAACCCTTATAACGGATTCACTCTATGATATTAAATTATACTTCAGTTTATTACTTCTAAAATGCCCTGGATTCTGCAGGGGCATAGTGTGCCTCTCACACACCTATTTTAGCATGCTTGGAGATCCTCAGGTTAGAGGTGCTACATAAGGAAATTTAGTTATGGATGAAATACACTGCTGTGCAGTACTATAGCCTAGAGTTCACAGGAAAATCTTTGAAAAGATGAAGCAGGCAGACAGCAACAATTTTTGCCTTAGGTATGTTCATGAAAAAAGCCACCCCCAACCAACCAAAAAAAAATCGTAAAGCAACACAAAATACACCCTTCAAGAGGAGGAAATGAGGGAGTGGGGAAAACTCTCACACTGGAACAAAAAAAAAAGTGAGAATTATCATGATTATGGGATATAGAGCAGCCAATATTCCCTGATGACATCACTTTAACAAATACAATACCTTAAGATTTAACTCCTTGTCACAGCCATGGGCTTTGTCATTATTTAAGAAAAACACTCTCTTCCACACCTCATCTCCCTTCTTGCAGGGCTAGGTAGGGAGCTGCAAACAGAGCCCTGTGCGCTGGAAATAGTTTCTGAGTAAGGAATTAGTGCATGAAATGAGCATGGAAAAAAAAATCATATACTGTTCTTCCTTTGCTTCAAAACAGGTTGGTTGATTGACAGTAAACCCTATATAATAGTTCCTTCCAGGCAGATGGCAAGATCATGATTTGCTCTTCAGTTGCAATTTTCTGCTGCCTCTCACAACCAACAGAACTCCCAGATCTACCAATGAGAGGGGTCTGGGCTGCTTTATATGTGTTTTACAACGCTCACATCAAAGCTTATGGATTAATATTGTGACTAGTTATCGTATTCCATTTTGTGAAAATTTGCCTTGAATTTGCCTCCAACGTCTCCTGGCTGATGGTGTGCAGATAACAGCTTCAGAAATCCACACAAAAGCAACTTGTAAATCCCTGCACCACCCCTGACAGACAATACTCCTTTGAGCGGTTGCGTAGGTGTTGAAAATCTTGCCATACATCTCGAGCTCTCTCAGCACATATTGTTTTTAGGCTGCCATCTGCTAATGCACAGTCCCACCCTGAGAGAGATGCAGGAATGCTCCAGTCTCAGGGCTGTTCTGCTTTCAGATTTACTCTTTCATTTCTTCCAATTCTCAGCACTCAGATTCTGTCATTCTTAGCCCTGGCTGTAGCTACAAAGTTCAAGAGACCCTCTCACATCACTGCTAATTTTCAGTGACAAAGAGAATTTATTGAAGATGTACCCAGGCATTTGTTTTAATGGACCAAAGGAATCCTTTGCGGTGTCCCTGGAAGCAGATTCATTTGTCTGCGTGTCAGCTGGTGCACACGTAGAGAGGTGCTGGGACCATCAAAAACTTTGGAAGCACTCACTTCCAGGGCATGTACACTAAAAGGATGTATTTTAAGTTGGTGGCAAGGGAAGGAGACAACTCCCAAAGACATAATGTGGGCAACATCTTGAACAAAGCGAGTCGTGCACATTGCAGTGCAGAACGTTGGGATCTAATTATCACACTAAATAAGGAGTGATGAACATGATACTTGACTGATTGTCCTCTTCACTGAAATTGTCAGCAGTACTCTTTTTCTTGCTGCTGATTTTGCTTCTCTACAAAGCACATTAGCAAAATTTATAGATGATATTTAATTTTTTTATTTATTTTTTTATTTTTTTTAGAAAACAAATTTATAGCAGCTAATTCACGTTAAACTTCCTATGCAGGATCCATCACTAAAATACATTGGAAGCTACAATTTTAACTCTAGGAAACTGAAGAGCATATTATCACTTGCCAACTGAAATTTATCTGTTTTGATCCTTTTTTTATATTCCTCTTCTCCCACACATCCCTTTTATTATCCCACCTTCTTCTCAGGTTTTCAAAGATTTTGTTGTCATTTACTCCTGAATAAAATCCAAAAATCTTTTGTCATGGCAGGCTCTGTACAACAAATTGTTGTTCATGTCACACCCTGACTTCTGTGCACCAAGCATGGAAGTCAGAATAAGGGATCATACACAATAGCATAGATTCCCTCCTTGCTCTTCTTTCAAAGCAAGAAAGTGAATAAAAGAGGACCAAGAAAAAAAAATAGGGATGGGAAAATGAAAATATAAAGGGCTGTGTGTTCAAAGGAGATAAAACTAGTAGTTTTGTTTTCTTTCTCAGCTTGTACAGCAATCCCCTCTCTCATTCCCCAAATTCTACAAAAATGGTTTGGTAGACTGAAGTTATGTTTTCCTTGATTTCAGTAATCAAGGTAAGTCAGGACAATCTCTTCCATTGAAAATAGAATTCTTCTTACAGCTAAGAAACAGTAGTAGTTTTTGTGTCTTCTGCCTCTGCTCCAGCAAAAGATTGCAGCTGCCTTTTTGCAAGCTTTTAGTTGCTAGAGATATAAACACTCTCTTCAGAGTATGACAGATGAATTCTCCTGCAATGAAATAAGATACCTTTCAGAGAGCCTGAAAGCAACTAATAGATTTCCAGGAAAATGCTGAAAATTGGCTTAATGTTGCATAAATAAAGATATTTATGCAACCTGGAATGAAACTCTACCACAAGCAGAAGGCTGGGCCCTACTTATGATACCAAATCCTTCTTTTGCCAGTTTGCACAGATCTTTAATGGGCATGGGGTCATTTGCTGCCCTTCTGAATCTCCCCTGGTACAGTCATCATTGTTAAATTTTAAATATGAATCATTTTCCAGGCAGCACAATATCCAGTTGGCTCCTCCTTCCATTTTCCCACAGGGGTCTGAAAAATGTTAAACTCTTCTCTTCACAATTAAATTCATGAAACACTTAAATTCTATGGCAGTCAGACACCAAGGAACAGGAAAATCATTTCATCTCATAATGTTTTAGAGCCCCTAGGCAAATGTAAACACTGTATGCTGTGATAGAAGAAGGATTTATTGCTGCTGCTGAACAGAGAATCTGCTGATTTATTTGTAATTCCAGTAGATTTTTGAGGGTAATTTATTTATTACAGAATTTTGGTGAAATGATTATTTAGGAAGCTTGAACACACCAGACCCATTTGTGTGGAGATGCATTTTAAAGAAAAAGATACAGAACCAAATCAATCTGTATTGAACTAACACTGGCCTGTAATAGTGAATCATTACTGCACTCACTCTCCTGCCAGAGCATAAAAGGGGATTGAGCTCTCATATATCACAGGTTCTGGAGGCCAAGTGACATTTGATAGGTAACCACTGCAGGTGCTGCTAGAGACACCTTAAGATGAGGCAGGGAAGTATCTAAGTCACTATTATATTCTTGCAAATGTTTTACCCAAGGTTAGTTTAACTCACTTTGCTGAGAAAAACATCTCTCAACTCTGCTCCCAAGTGTTGTTTCAAGCATTCATTTATATACATCTCAGAATGCCAAAGGTTACCACTGTGAGTCAGTCCATCTCTGCCAGTATATCAAATTCATAGAAACATTGGTAAAAATAGGATTTTATGTCATGCCACTTACTTTTACAGGAAGCACTTGGCTCTACTGGAGCCTCCTCTGCTTCGGCAGCGTTGGGCAGCCCTGGGAACTGCTTGGGGAACTGAGGGAGGGTAAATTCAGTTTTGTGGTAGAGGTTGAGCCACGAGTCTCCAACACTGCTCAGCAGTGGATGTGCTTGCAGGAACAGCCATCCACACACTCCGTGTCTGCCTCTGTGGATATCCCAGTTCCAGCAGTGATCTGTCATCTTGTGTCCTCCTTTTTGTCCTGTCCAACCCACTGGCTCCTATTGCAATCCAGGGGTTAATACTTTGGGAAGAAGCCACCTCCTGTACAGCTACATCTGTGATATCCAACATGAGCAGGCTGAGCTATGACTAAAGCCTGTGGCCATGCCACAGCACTGCTAAGGAAAATCATAAAGAGCCTGGATCTGATCATCACCTTATTTGACAGTTCATCACTCACATCTCCACTGAAAGGTGTCTGTGTATTACTAAAAAGCCAAAATCCTTTTTGTTATCTTATTACCCTCCATGCTTATTTAGAGAGCTGAGAGTAGACAGGAGACTTCTTTAAACAAAAGTATAATTTCAGAATTTCTCTTCAAAGATACCACAGAAATCACTCCAGAATATCTGTCAAGCTGGCATTCCCCTGAGACTGCCTTAGCTCTTTGCTCTGGATAACTTGAAGTGAGAACTTGAACCATATCTCAGATAACTGCTGTAGAGAATCAATTTTCAATTTCCTGCTGAACTTCAGATATATATTTAAATACTCAGTACTTCTGGCATCTGGAAAGAAACCAACAATAAAATCAAATGGTCAACCCACTCATCCGATGAGGGGAAAATCTGCAATGAATCAAGCAAACAGGAGACTCAGACACAGGCCTGAATGGTAAATTTTCTCAGCACCACTGTAAAATCAGTACCATTATCTCATTGTCTTTTTGACAAAAAAATGCCTAGTAACTCAATGCCAATTTTGTCTAAACCAGAATATTTCTGCAGAATTCACAGTTCATTTTAAAGTAGTCTAATTTTTTAGTGGAAGGGAAAAAATAGATGAAGTTCACCATGAGGTTGAAATCAGTGACTTAATTAGAAACAAGGTTTAACCAAAGAAGGAGAACCTCTGTTCTTACAAGAGAGGCACTGGAGAAATGCTGATCTTTCTCAAGGTAATGAGTGTTTTGTCGCTTTTCATGGTCAGACTTTTATCCTAATAACACACTCTACACCTTACTTTATGCTGTGATTAGGATACATGTCTTTCAGCTCAGCACTCTACAGGTTTGCCTTTATTTTTCTCAATCTTCAATGTCCTTAATAATAAGTAAATAAGTTAATACAACAGCCCCTGAAGAAAATTCATGGTTTAAACAAGGCCATTGGAAAGATTCATGTGAAAAGCCCTACAGCACTTTTGGCTGAGGTTTTATTTGAACAAA
Organism: Corapipo altera; assembly: GCF_003945725.1. Classification (NCBI taxonomy): domain Eukaryota; kingdom Metazoa; phylum Chordata; class Aves; order Passeriformes; family Pipridae; genus Corapipo; species Corapipo altera. The sequence continues at coordinate 12,443,431 of NW_020884882.1, read as the reverse complement.
ATTTTAACAAATGGACCAATGTTTCCCAAGAACGTTCAAATGTTATTAAGTGGGAAACAATGCTCCCTGGCACAGTATCCAGGCAGACCAGGAAATGCATCTTTTTGTATTCAGAAGGCAAAATGTTAAGTATGGTCATGCAAAATCACAGTTGTGAGGATGTATTAAACTGGAATACACAAGCTAGGAAGGATGATAGGAGAAAAATCACAGCACCTCTAATTGTCCTGCAGTTTTGCGAGGTGTTGCTGCTTTAAGGGAATCAGAACAATAAAAATGCCTCCCTCCCCTTTACCAGCTGTTGTAAGGCTGTTTCTGAGAGTACCTGATGGGAAGATGAAACAAATATTTTTATCTACAAAGCTCAGAATGTAGGAACTTGTAAAGCACTTTGAAGTCAGAGTCATTGCAAACTGAAGAGGTAAAGCCATGCAAACAGTACTACACCGGTGTCTCTGGGAGGTTTTATTCCCAGCTAACCTGCTCCCACAGTTTGTCCAGACAGCTGACATGCTGGGAGCCTTCTCCAATTTGCAACGAGCCATCAGTATCTTGCAAACAGAAAACAAAGAGAAATGACAACAAGGTATCAAAAATAAACTCATCTTGATGTCACTATTCAGGAGGGAAGCAGCAAACAAAATAATAGGCAGGTTGGTGACAACTGCAGAATTTCTTGGTTTTCAAAGGTGTGAGAGTAGAATTGGAAAAATTAATTGGGTTCCAATTTTGTCCTCGTTCTGTGAAAATGCATGAGCAACTATGGGCAAAAATGCCAATAGCTGTAATAGTAATTATAATAATAAATATGACAGGAACTGCCTGAAAAGTATTAATTTGTAAAGTTAGGCCTTTTCAAAACTCCTACTTGAGGGACCTTTGGAGGCTGTTTCTTGCAGAATGACAGAACATCCTTTTTAGAAGGATTTAGACACATCCTCTTGTGTGGTACCCCTTCAAGGCAGCATAGCAAGGCTCCATATTTGTGTGAATCTGAGGGAAAGATCAGCTCTGTCCAAGGAAAACCACTGACTGTGCTGTAGTGCCTTCCCCTCCAGCTCTGTGCACGCTGCCCATCACTTCCCCCGGACTTTCAGGTCAGAAGGTGCCAGTGCAAATGCAAGGAGAGGAGTGATTCTCCATGGCCAATACTGAGATAAAAGGGAGGATGCCCATCAGTGCTTAAATCTGGCTTAGTTTAGCCCTCATGGCATCACCATGGCCAGGTTGGACAGGGCTTTGAGCAACCTGGTCTAGTTGAAGGCGTCTCTGCCCATGGCAGGAGGCTTGAAGCTAGATGATCTTCTAAGCCAAGAAATTCTATGATCCTATGATCCCTGAATCTTAAAATGAAGTCTGCATTTTTTGCACAGAAGGGGCTTGGAAAGCTGTACATTAATTCCACTCTCATGGAAATCAATAGAAAGTTCCCATTGCTTTGAAGAGCTGGATCTATAGCAGTGCTCTGCAAAATCCCACCTTAGTGTTAAAATGCCTTCACCTGCCTTGAAAACTGAAAGTCATACACCTAAGTTAAAAATGTCCTTGTCCAGTAAGGGGTGACGGTATTGACATAGGAGAAGACTCTTCGATGGCCTTCAGAGGAACATTGGTGTGGGTGGGCTCAGCCACCTCTTCATCTGGAGAAAGACACAGTCTGTGTATCATAGCATGAGCTGTTGGGGGGGTTTATGCACTACATGCACCTTAGGCTTTAACTAGGTGGCAAAATATCTCCCCAGCAGAGATCTTTTGGTGCATTGAGTTCCACAGGTACTGGTGGCCTGGGGGGACTGATGTATTTAAGAGAACAAATCTAATTCAAAGTCATTTGGCTCTAAGGGTAATCTAACCATCCTGGTATTGCTTAGGATGATTATGTGTATTTGAAAGAGAGAAAAGCAAATACCCAAAGGCTTCTTGTTTACGATGCTGTGATTTCAAGAAGTTTCTTCAGGGTAGAGCAGGGTGCTGATAACACAGGAGCTGATCCAGCCCGATAGCACTATCAGCACCTGAGGAGCTATAACCGATCTGCTCCACACTCACCAAGCCCACCAAGCACTCTGCATTGTGTTTACCTAATGATTAAATGGAATGACTTTCCTTTAATCAGTGTGTCAGCTTGAGCAGCATAATGAAATTAGCCAGGGGTGAACGCAGGCTCCTGAGCCCAAAGGGGCATTTCATCACAACTTACTCCTGAAATCCGTAACATTGCTGTGCCATGGAGGGTCCTTGTGGGATGCTGGGTTCCTTACTCAAACACAGATTGTCCAAAATTAAAACAAATGCCCTGTTTCTGTATTTTATTGTATCTCCTCTCCTAGCTTGCAAGTTCACCCAAGGATTTTTCTTTCCTTAAAGAATTCCATGTATTAATCATTTGTTCATGTCACATGGATGATATCTGACAGTTTATCCCAGTTATCATCAATAACTATTAATGACCCTGTTATTGCAATGAAACTGCAGCAGCTTGTAGCCTCACTTGCATTCATCTCATTTTTCATTTGATTATGAAATTCAGAATGCTTCTCTCACAGGCAAGCTTGCTTGCTTAAAAGGGCAGGGATCTGTGCATTTGATTGCTTTTTGAAATGTGGCAGATTACACTATTTAGCTACTGTTCTTGAGATGTGGAATATATCATGTGTTTCCTTAATCCTAAAATATAAGTTATTGTCACTCCCAGAGAAGCTGCAGCATGTAAAGTTTTAGATGCACACAAATCCAAATTGAATGAAGTCATGTTTTTTCAACGCTGAGGAGGTTTAACAAATTCATGTAGACACTAATGAGTATTACTGGGCTTATGGAGGGTCACGGAAAATTAGACTGGCTTTTTAAACCATTATTACAGATTTTCTCATTGTTACATGCTAAACTATCTACTATTAATACTGCTTTACTTTTGCTTTCGGCCATTGGACAGTGTTTGAGGTTCAGTGGCATGGCTATCTCTTCATACTCTTTATTTCTTTGCTAATCACATATTTTACCCAACTTTATGGGTTTGGCAGGAATTCATTTCTAACTTTAACTTACTGGCTTCTTCCAGAAATTTGCCTTGTATCTATTCTGCAAAGAAAACTGTCATGCAACGCAGTGTGTCTATTTACCTCATTTTCCCATCAGTATTTGTTGGAATGCTGTGTGCCACCACTGCTGTAAAAAACACCTATAATTAGAAAAATATCAATTTCTTAAAGATACAACGCTGAGTTCAGGCCTGATTAAGTACTAGTGGAGTCAGCTGTTATCAGGGTAGAAACAAGAGCATGGTTTGAAAGTCTGCATGTGGAGCCAGCATACATAATACATGTCTTTCATTCATCAAGGATATCATCCCCTGTTTCAGCACAGTAGGATGAATCTGCCGGTACCCACAACTTGCCCAAAGGTGAGGAGCTGAGCTGTGGAGGACACATTTCACCCAGTGCAGCTTCTTGACATTAGAGGGCTCCATATTCCACAGAGTATGGCAAAAGCAAATCTCATTCTGAGGTCAATAGAGATGACATTGGAAAGAGAATTATTGACTCCTCTTGGAGCTATGGTTTGATAGTGCTGCAGATTCAGCTTCTGAAGTTTTGAAGTCAAAAGCATCAGCTGAAAATGCAGAGTTGGTCTGTTATATTCATTCTACCAGTTCATATGAGTTTACAAAGGTTGTAGGGGGCTCAGTATTACCAAGAGGAGATCAGATATCATGGATCTCTTTCTCTTGTATCATGAAGGATCTGGTGTTATACTGGCATCATCTATCTTCCCAGGACTCAGAAAAACCTGGCATACACTATCTATGAGGGAAACTGTTAATGAGACACAAATACAGGGAATGTCCATGCCTGCTACAGATTAAACCTCATCTAAACTTGGCTCTAACAATTGCAGAGGCACAGTTGCATGCCATGCCTGTTGTCCCTCACTATCAGAACTCTAGAAGGAGCTGTCAGCACAGCAGCATGACACCAGGCAGTGGAACCTGGATCAGAAAGCCTGGGAATAGCACATGGTCATAAGGGAAATTCTTGACAGGAAGGGTCATTAGACATTGGAATGGGCTGTCCAGGGAGGTGGTGGAGTCATCATTCCAGGAGGTGTTTAAGAAAAGACTGTACGTGGCACTTAGTGCTATGATCTAGTTGACGTGGTGGTGTCTGGTCAAAGGTTGGACTCTGTGATCTCACAGGTCTTTTCCAACATAATTAAAAAAAAATCGGAAAAGCTTCCGTGACAATAAAGACAAAACTGAGGTCAGGACAATAGACTTGAAAGGCATTACTTGATCCCCCCCCCCGGATTAGGATAGGGCAGTGTGTGCTTTTCAGTATCCAACCTCACACTATAAGGATTCTCCTACTCATGCTAGAACCTGGGTTAAATATTTCTGGGTTCTATTTTGGCATAACTGATGAACTAAAATGCCTTTCCTGTCTCCTATGGCTCTCAGCATGGGTTGCCTATTAGAAGGACTGTGGAGCTGCCAAGATCCATGCCCGGTGGCTGTAACACACACCTCTAGACCAAGATTGCACCCTGGGATAGCTGGGTACCACTCACATCAGGTACAGTGTGGTAGGGTACAACAGGTAGCAGCTACTGGTCCTTATCTTGCAGAAATCAGCAGATTCATTCTATTGTCTTGCTGAGGTAGAACTTTCTGTGACCATCACAGAATGTCACAGAGCAGAGTTCAATGGCCCTTCAGGAAGATGCTGCCTTTGTGCAGAGTTGGGCACAGCTCTTAAGAACCACTTGCAGAAAATTTGCGTTATGAATGTAGGAGCTTTTCCTTGACATAGATAAGGTAAAAAGGTAGTCATTGTGGAACAAGAACAAATATTCGAATGCCATTATCTCATCTTTATGGTTCACTCTATTAACAAAAAAATACTTTAAAAATATTTTAAATGGCCAGACTCCAGAAGGAGCTCTTGCATATAATGACATAGCCTTGAGAAAGTGCAACTTGTCTTTGTTGCACTTCAAAGAGTCTAATCCTAAAGATATCTTCCTAAGGAATAAATGCACTCATGAGTTGAACTAACCCTATTCTATGGAAGATAAAAGAGCTTTTCCAGGTAGTACTTGTACAGTTCCAAGCCTTCAAAAGTGAACATTTTTTTATTGAGGCAACTACAGTGGGAGGGGCTTCATTCAAGCCATGTGCCCATACTCACACCCTACCCCATCAGCCCTTCCTCCCCGACCACCAATATCCTGACCAAGTGGCTGCTGCAGGGGCAAACAGGTTGTTTGCAGCTCAGAGGCTTCAAAAGGAATCAGTGTCTTGGGGAACATTGAAACTCCCTCTTTTTCAGTGCTTAATGATTGATATATCTCTCCTGGTAAATATGGAGAGACGATTGGATGATTTTGGTAGGGAGGGCCAGATTGTTACAAACACTATGATGTCCTAAAAGATAATCAAGTAGAGCTGGCTAAAGAAAATCTCATTCTGTGAATTTTTGTCCTGATACATGGACCATGTTTTTCTCAAATGCCATGGGCATAATCTGGTCATATAATTCTGGAAAATGCCTGTAAAAATAATAACTTTACTAGTCAACAACAAAGACAGAGAAGGAGAAAAGTACTGCTCAGAGTGCGGAGAGCAGTAATGCAGGGAAAATCTCAGTATCTTTTTCAAAGTTTCAGAGCTGGACACTCCAACTTCAGCACTTGCAAATTGTGTATACCCAAGATAGCAGGAAAATTCCCACTGTGAAAGGCAGCGTCTGCTTTTGAAGCAAATGTGTGAAATTTTACACCAGCTGAAGATCCGGTACTTGTTGTTGAATTTATTGAGCCTGAACTAAATCCCTGTGTAACCAATGGGGGAAAAAAAGAAAGGAATTATAAAAAAGAGAAACCCCTTCCCTTCAGCACTTCAGAGCCCAGCCTGGTTACGTGTGGAGCCCTCTGGGCCCTGTGTATGGATATCAGCAGCTCTCAAGCCATGACCAGCTGACTAATACAAGCATCCTGACTCATTCCCGGTCTACTGAAAAATCCCAGAAGTAATATAAGTGGCACATATTTGGTCACAAAACTGCTATGAAAAGCTTACAGTATGATATATCTGAAACGAAGTACTCTCTGAAAAAATTTGGGGGTGAGAGGGAGTAAATTTTCTCATTCACATCAACAGTATCTACAGGGTAGTGAGCCCGGTACCCAAATCACAGATCAATAATATTCTGGCAAGATGATTCCTCACCATGCTTCACTTTGAGATAAATTCATGTAACATGGAGAAGCAGCTGCAGGAGGAGAACAAATAAAACCTCAGTATTTCCTTGTGGCTGCTGAAATTTTTGCTGATTTCCTAATTTTCTCTGCATTTGATGGGTCACTGATTTAAATAAATTAAAGACATAAATCACATAAAAACTGTAAGTGAGGGACTACTTTTTCACTTTATGTTTATAAAGTATATTTATTTCACAGTGGTTTATGGCTTCAGCTGTTGTTACACTAAAATAGTTTCTTCCTTGGGATTTCTCTCTGCCTGCTTCCCAGAATTATAGGCTGCCCATTTCCATAGATTATGGGATCCTTGAGAGACAGAACCTAGGTGACTTTCCTGGCCAAATTCCGCCATACAGCAATATGCCCTGAAACACCTCCACCTGACAAGGAATACCCCTTCTCTGAAATTCCAGCCATGCCAGAGGCTGCAAACTCCCATCCCGCTGGTTTTGGCAGCCAGTCTTTCCAAGGGTTTTACCAGAGCACAGCTGGGAACAAAACCAAAGTGGTGCAGCAGTCAGGGATGCTGCAGGACTATGGCAAACACTGGGAAAAATCTGGGATAAACACAGTCACGGTTTTCAGGGACTCTCTGTGGCTGGAAAAGTGAGTTTACTCAATGCTCTCCAAGAAGTCAGTCAGGTACCTGTGGTTCCAGGAGCTGACTGATGGGAGGTGTTGCTGTTTGCAGAGCTCTGAGCTGGCAGTAGCTCTCCAGATCTCCTGCACAGCCATAGCCCATCCACACCAGCCCCAGCAGCCAACTGAGGAGCACCAGGCTGGGTCAAAAAGTCATAGAATTAAATATTCTAAAAATGCAGATGTGACTCGAGCTTGCCACGCAGCCCAGTGGAGAAAGCAAACTGTCAGTGCCACATCTGCTCACAATTCTGCATTTATTACATTTGAAACGAAATTTTGACAGCTATAAAGCAGAAAGAGCAGTTGTGTGTTTGTATTTAAACATCATTTGGATAAGCAATAACCAGCGATTGGTGTAAACATCTGTGATATTATCTGGCTATTTTTGTTTGAGTCCTGTCACACTAGGAAAGGAAAAGAAAAAAAGAAAAAAAAAATGAAATTATCACATGTGATGGTTCAAATTTGGCTTTGTTAAAGATACATTCCTTTTGATTTTCCCATGCAATTCCCATAGAGTTAAGATAAAGATGTTTGTTTTTTCTATGGAATCAAACAAACATTCTGGTATTTTGGCTTGACTATGAATCATGCTCCTAAAACATTTTTGTTGATTAATTTTTAATCCCAAATTGATAAATTCCTGCTCACACAATAATGTTAACACTAAGATCCAAGCCTCCCTGAGCCCTTAATCTGAATTTCCCTTGTTAGTACTAATGGGGTTTAATTTGTCTATGAGAAAAATAATTAACTATAGCCGAAAACAAGAATGAGATGGAACAGACAAGAGAAAAGACATGATTTTTTAATAGATGAAGCATGTTAGCCTTTTGTTAGGTAATAATAAAGCCACTTTGGTTATTAGTATCCACTATAGAAACACTGAGGAAATTTATTCTAGCCACAGAAAAAGCACTTCCACGGTTTTATAAAAGCAAATATTTTCTTCATGTGTGCTGGGAGGGCAGAGTGGGAACCACTTAAAAGCATTTGTGGGACTTTCAGCTCATCGTAGTTTATGTCAGGCAAGAAAGTGATAAAAGATGTTGATTTTATTAATAATTTATATAAATCAGTATTTATAGCCTGCTCGGTGTGTGGCAAATCGAAGGCCCACAGTACTAAACAACTCATTAGAAACACTAAGCATCAGGATTGTTTAAATGTACACAAGTTCACAACATGCAAACCATTAATTCCCTTCAAAGAAATACACGTGCTTTTATATACATATCTCTTCCCCCTGGAAAGAACATCCATTTTATCCATTTCATCCATTTCTCTTCCATCTCTTGGGGCTCACTGACTGCTCCATTATTGCTGCTCCTGAGGGGAATTCACAGCAATGCTCCCTGAGGAGCAGTGGGAAGCTGACCAGTGTGTGACCCAAAATGTGTTCACACTTGACCCCCACAGTGCACTGTCTTGATGTTACTTCAGGTGCTGTTTTTAAAACAAATGATTTGTGATTAATCTGAGAAAGCTTCTATTTACCACCCCCAACTGAGATTAATAAGGAGGGACTAATAGTGCTACACTTTTTTAATTTTAATCCAGTGGTTAAAAAGAACCACAACCTTTTCTTTTTAATGAAAACTTAATTGATAGCAATATTCCTTAACAAAATTTGTATGGTGAACTAAAGCAAAGAGTTCCTAGATATAGACTCAATCTTCCTTTTCAGCACAGCTGATCTCTGCTGTGTCCCAGTGGCACTTTATGAGTGATGCTTCTGTAACACATTATAAACATTTCTGTCGAGTACTGTGGGTGGAGCTTTTTCACTGCTTTCCCTGGTATTTTTGAGATATTAAATCATTATCTTGGGGGCTGGAAACTAGGACCAGTGTCTAGTTCAGTCTTCAGCTGCAACTGGAAAATCATTCAGGCCTTTTACTTTGTTTTATGCTTTCTTAGCTGACAGTGATTTATGAAGATAGCATTTCCTACATGTTAAAGTTCTGAAAAGATCACATATTAAAGTGATGTCAAAGTTACCTAAACTGTAAGTTGAAACAATTAATTTAAGGCCTAATGCTGTAATGCCCACATTGATCAAATTTTTACAACTGCTTGCATTAAAAAGCTCCTTGATTTCGTGCATAGGCAATTATTATTAAAAGACTGACTTTAAAAAACCTCCTCTGTACGCAGTAGATCAATAACCTGTCCAAGAAGCAAGGAGCTGTGGAAATGAATTATAGAGGGAACTGTGAAGATAAATTATATGGAATAATTAAATAAAAAACCCCTGTGTGTGATTGACAGGAAGAAGACATTTTTGTGAATATCTAGTCAACATTTTACTGTGTTTTTTTCATTCTTAAAGGATACAGAAAAATGCAAATTAGGCCTTTACTGTGGTTTTGGTACCTTTCTTAATTAAATTTAGTCTCAAGGGAAGGACTTGTTTATGACTCTATACTGTGTGCAGGACTGCTTAGAGGAGACCAGGAAAAACATCAGCAAAGACGTGAGAAAGACACAGGTACATTGCAAAAGAAGCAGGAAAAAAGTGCCATGAATTTATAAAGAAATTGTAGCAGATGGCACAGGCTAAAGAAGAAGATGAGTGGGTCAAGAGATGCAGGGAGGAGGCTGGATCCAAACTCTCTGAACAGCCCCGGGTCTGGGCCCATCACCCAGTGTGGGCAGCCAGACCTAAACCTGGTGTCTAAATCTGGCCTCCGCAATAACCCAACATGACAGCTCCTCAAGTTATTGATTTGGTGAAAAACGGAACAAATAAACATTTTTGAATGTCAAATCATCCTGTCCATTACAAATGCCAACCTGCTACGATTCGTGCCTTTTAGCAGAGACTTGAGATTGATAAAGAAATGTTTCTGGAAGTGTAGGTTGGTATGGCTGCAATTGTATTATTTTGCTACTTAATGGCCTAGAACTGAGGACATAGTACATGTCTCAGTTTACTTTTCTGAGACAGCAATTGATAATGTAAGTTAACATGGTATATGCTTTTTATTCATTTATGGGAAGCCAAAGTGATGAAATCACACAGCTTGAGTTTCATAGGCACAACAGTCATATTTATTTAGTGTGCCCTATTTATAGTGGATTTTTAGAAGCTGCAATCCACATGAGTGCCATCATATTAGGCTACAAGAAATTGTTCAGATTGTTTCCTGTTTCCAGCTTCTGTACTAAGGAATAAACTGCTGTGTTAAAGATGTGCAGTGTGAGTAATGTGTGTGGTCATTCATATCTCCAATTATTTTTATTGTACAAATGAATTTATTATAGAGCACTGGAAAATGCCACAATTTGACATATTCTGTATTTAAATATGCATGCTTTGTATCTAGCATAGATTTATAGACAGTATGTTTGTACAAGTGTATCTAGTAAGTTAGAGGGGTTTATTAATCTTGGAATTACTGTGTAATGTAAAAGCATTATTTCTTCAGCCTCTCTATTGTTTAATAGAAATGACAAGTAGTTCAGACATTTGGAGATGAATGAAGCAGCACCAAGAGCAGTTCCCTTGGAAAAAACTCAATAAACATCTACAGTTGTAAATCTAACCACTTTTCTTGGCAAAACAACATTGAAGAACTGTTACAGAATTATAAAATGTTGTAAACCGGCCTTTTTAGGATCGAACAAGAATTTTGCTCTGTTCTGTTAAAGAATGATGGCCGATAACAAACCAGTTTCTCCTTTGCACTTTCCAGCTTAATTACTTGAAACACTGACTACTTCTACCACTAACCATTAGTTTTATGGTAAATCACATGACATTTTAGCCAGAGCCCGACAAACTCACTGTGCTGGGTTGAGCAGGGCTGGATGCCTCCTCCCCCTCTGTGTTCACCGACCTTGGTGCCTGCAGAGCTGCTTCTCTCACATATTCTCCCTCATCTCTCCAGCTGCAGTTTTGGTTGCACAAATACTTTTTCCCTCTTCTTAAATACATTATCCCAGAGGCACTGTCACTGTCACTGATGAGCTTGGCCTTGGCCAGTGGTGGGTCTGTCTTGGAGCCGCTGGCATTGGCTGAGTCAGACACAGGGGAAGCTTCTGGCAGTTTCTCACAGAAGACACCAAAATCTGGATCTCAAACCCAACACACCCACTAAGAAATGGCTGCAGTACTTTAAATCCTGCATTTAACAGTGAAGTTAGTTGGGATTACTCATAGGAGGTAAAGCTGAGTAGGAAGGTATTGTAGGTTTGTATTAGGGGATGTATTATTTCCAGAAGATAAGATGCTCTGTACATGCTCCTAATACAGTCTTCCATCAATGGTCAGCCTGCTAACACTGTGAATGGAAGTGACTGATCTACAATTTGCATTCCCTTTTCAGTCCATCAACAGAACATTATTAAATCCATTGAGCCAAAAGCCATTAGAACAGCACTCACGTATGAAACAATGCACAGGTCTGCTTGTTCCCATTTTTATGCACTGCTATAGGACTATAAATATTCATCGTAATGTAACTGAAAATTATTGAAGTGAGAAAAAAGAGAAACAGGGAAGCCATTTGCTTCAATTCATAAACAGCATCTGTTGGGAAGTTATTCATAGATTGCTTCAGGGCCTGCTGAGCAGCAAGCCCATGGAAAAGGATGCCATTGCAAGCAAATTGGCCAAAACTGCAATGGAGATGCTATTAAACATGATTCACTGACAGCCAGGGAGCATGATCAGGCACCGGGTTGTTTTATGTCTTCTTTTATCACTGGGACACAGAAGTAGCCTCCAGCCAAAGTCTCACACAGCTCAAATTAGAAGAGCAACCTTCTAAGTATATTAAGGCCTAACTAGTGGCAAGAGAAAGTTGCGTGAAGTGATATTACAGTGAATTCAGTTGTTTATTTGTCCCTACCTGGGGCACATGTAAAATCCCCTTGTGAATCAGGGTGGCTATAACCTTTCCTACTGTATAATTTTGGCCAAAAGGTGTTTGCATATCTTCTTGTAAAAAGGTGAATATGCAGCCTAATGGATAAGTGAAAAGCAGTTAATAAGTCAATAAGCATCCTTTAGCTTCTCATTAAATTTCAAAATACAGTTTGGCAGAAAACTGCATCTGTGCAAATCCACAGAAGAGAGTAAGTACATTTTCAAGCATAGTTTATTATTGGGAATAAAGTACTCAGCTGCCAAATTTTGTTTGCTGATTTATAGAGCAGAGCCACAAAAAGGCAAAACTGTTCAGCAATTTTTAATTCAGTTCAAATGGTGCTGAGTCTTCAGCTAATGAACTGGTCTAAATTTTTTTGCCACCTGTAGGATTTATCAGACCATGAGGAATTTGAAAAATGCATTTGCAATCAATATGTGGACAAACAATTTTCCCAACCCCATTCATCCCCTTGTTGCAAATTATTTATACTTTTAATTAACTCCAGCAATACACTGACTGTAAGTAACTGAAAGTGCAGCCTCCTTTGTAACAGGGATGTTACATAGGCCCACAGCTCATAAGGTGAAGAGTTTTCTTACAGATCTTCTCTGTTTTACTGTGTTGTAATTGAGACAAATAGCAAGAGATATGAAGTCATTTGAATGATCTTTTCTGACTACTTTAGAATATCAAAGAGTTGTTTTCTCTTTTCACAAAAATCTGGGGAAAGACATGTTCTTCATCTGCCTGACCTGCATGAAGTGGGAGACCTTCATGTGACTGGTAGGCTTTAAATCAAGCACATAAAAATGTCTGATTTTGCAAACAAACAATGGTATTTTCTCCTAAGAAAACATTAATCATTTGTCATCTGGTTTTTACATTTTGTTGTTGAAGTACAAACTTGACTGTGACTCAAGTGAGTGAAGGTCTTTTGCACATAAAAATGCCTGATTTTGCATGCATTTTTTGAGGGATATTTTGAGCAAATGCCTTTCCAAAAATTAGGACTGTTTCATGCTAGGGGGAAAAAGATAATTTATTCATCAAGTACCCTGGAATGTGATAACTAGCGGGCATCAGTTACATCTATTCATTAGACTCCTTATCCAAAAAGTTAACTTAGCTTTAAATTATTCATTTAAAGGTTGGTACACTCTCCAGGAACAGTAGGAGATGTGGTGGGTGTGATACATTTAAGGGGTAACAAATGCTCAAGCATGGAGAAACCTCCACTCAACCACTCAACCTTTAAACAGAAGAAAAAAAACATTTTAAGAAGTTTCATCCAAATTTTCTTTATATTCCCTTTTGCCATAACGTGTCCTTTTGCTATTCATTTGCCGGGAACTGTTTGCTAAAATAATTGAGATTTTACCAATAAAAGATTTTACTGAGAAAATATTTGTTGCCAATAGATTACAAATCTGAACAGCTACAAGATGTGATGTGCAGCTTCAGCACTCCCTGTTCAACGTGAAGAACTACAGCACGTGATTGACGACACATAATTAAACACCATACCCTGAAAGTCACAGATCAGGCTAAACTGTTCAAATGTGTGTGATATTATCACATCCTAGCGAGGCTAAATGAGAAAATCAATGTTTGACAAGTAAAACCAGATCATAACTTCAGAGATTAATTATTCATTGTATATAACTTGCTTGTCCTTTCATCTCTCCACACCCAAATTGTGTAATTCTATTAATTCCGTGTACACCCTGGTTTTAAACATGGAAGGATGTGGTCTGGCAGCCCCACATCCACAACTGGAATGTAAGTGTGGGTTTTCCAGCTTGGGGGCACCAAGTAAATCCTGTTACTACCCCTCCTCTGTTAAGTCAAGTAATAAAATTAATGGTCCAAGTGCTTTCAGACTCAGGTTCCATATTCTCCAAGGAACTGTATTTTGTGGTGTATTTATCCCTGTCCTCTTACACTTTCAGCACATAGTAGAAAGTATTTGAACAAAACACTCATACAGATCTCTACTCATAACTTCCCTGCTCCCTGAGTGAAGCCTCAGGGACTGTTCAACTGGAATTGGCATAAATTTAGACAAAATCATTTTAAAGATGATCAACCCCCCCCCCCCCCCATTCTTGTTTATGAAGAAAGATAATTAATTTTCAAAGATGCTACTGCATATATTAGAGTCATTAGGAACAGTTCTAATTTCTGCCGAGACAATTTATGGAGATTTCCATTCCTTTATTTATTCCTTTATTAAATGAGGGAGATGCCATAGCAACCCCTGTCACACACTTCCATTCATGTATTGATTCAGCATTATTCAATCTGTATGTAGTTTCATTATTCAATTCCATATGCAGGTTTTAATGTGGCCATTATCTCACATTATGCTGTAGACTCTCCAAATCAAAGCCATTCATTGTAATCCTCCCACATTTCCAGTTTCTGAATAACCTGGGACAGAAAAACAACAACTCTCAGGAGCTGGCCTGGGTCTGAGAAGACTTTACCTATGAAGACTTTCCCCAAATCTTTTCCAATCGATTCCCATTTTGTATCATTTCCACCTAAAATACCAACCAGATCAAAGCCCAGTCATTCATTTGAATTAACTAAATTTATAGTGAGAGGAAAGTCAAACCAATCAGCTTTGAAACAGTCTTGCTCTGGCACATTTCCAGCAAAATTCTATGCTATTCACAGGAGACTTGTCTTCTGAGTACAGATTATTTTATAAAAGCTACATTTCTCAGTATAATTGCAATTTTTTACCACTGTAAACATTTTCAGCCATTCACCAAAATACGGTTAGTCCCTTTTGTGACATAGTTCACACCTTAAAGTGATAAACCCTGGATCATCTCAGCTTTCTCATAAAGGCCACCAGAGGCTGGTGAAATGGCAATAATTTTTCCTCCTGAATATCAGAAAGGACCTATACAACAGTCCATCAAACTACTTAACCACACGATTCTGCAGCATCACTCGTGGGTCCAAAACCAAGTGTGAGCTGCAAACACAGGAACAGCTCAATACCTGAAGCCTGGCCTGGAAGTGTCCCACCTAACCAAGATACCTAATCAGCACACAAATCATGTGTGTAGCTGGTTTTAGGCCATTGTGCAGCTTTCTACTCCTTTTTAAGTTCCCCTGGAACTACTCCTTCCTCGAGTTCAGTTATACACCCAAGTTTATTTCTGTAAGCCCTGCCTTTGCTCTGTGGAGATGGGAGCTTGCTCCTTATGTATGCCAAGCCATTCCAGGTGCTCCATGACCACATTAGCCACGCTCCAGGCCTGCCTTAGGAAAAGTAAAGCAAATTAGTTCAGACTTGGATGTGCATCAGAGTAATCCCAGGGTTATGAGTTAGAGTAGATAACTCCCACAGCCAGGAATATGGGCATAGCAACCTCTCAGGCAGACAGACCCTTGAAAGGGTCACAAATGTTCTGCACTGAGAAACTCTGGGATACATCTACAAAATCCTCCTTTGAGTTTCTTACCTCCTCTAGGAGCTAACACCCTTTTTGCCTGTTAAGGCTTTGATGCAAAAGAGAAGAGCTGTTCACCCACAGTGTGAGAGAAAGTTGGATAACCACTTTTAATGGCATATGGCATGTCCATCTGTTAAGGATATGGCACGTCACACATCTGTGTTCTGGCACCGGCCTGGGAGCAGAGCTGCTCCGAGCTGCTATCAACACCATCAACTCCCTTCCTAAATAACAAGTGATGGCTTTCCCAGGAAGGGAGCAGCAAGCTCAAACCAGAGTCCTGAGCCACACCAGTGCGAATCACAGCAGTGCTTGTGCCTTGTGCACACAAATGTGTCGGGGTGTCAGCACACCACAGCGAGAGCAGACTCTGCCCTTTACATGTAGGAAATAGAAGAAAAAAGAATGGAAGGAAAGCGTAACAACTCTTGTGTAAAAGCTTTGTTCACAACAAATGTTCTTGACAAGCCTGACCCAAACTCCTCTCACCAGACAGGCTGTGAGTAAAAGCAGTGGAGACATTGTCCATATTGTTTTAGTTTTCTGGTCATGCTCTGAATCTTAACAGATCTGAATCTTAAATCCCAGAGCCAGATCTACATCACAAGGTGCCTCAGCAGGCAACTGTATCCATAGTTTTAATGAAGACTCAAAAAACCTAAAGATTCCTTTCCTTAATATTCATTATCCTTCCAGGACAGAGACTCTGCAGGCACAGGCCTAGGCAGTGATTAATCCTTAGGAAAAACCCACTGAGGCAACACCCAAATTTAACTAATCTCATCAGTTTTTTTCTTTAGGAGCAACTCTTCCTCATGTTTGATGTCAGGTGAGGAAAACTACAGAACCAGAAATCTTCCAACCAAAAATTTTTCACCAGGTTTAAAGGATCCTTAGGATAATAATTTTACTCATCTAATTATATTTCCAGTCCAAACAATTACATAAATAGGAAATAAAGATAAAGTTCCCTATAGGCTGCTTGAAATACTGTTCATTCTCCAAAAATGTAATCGATATCTCTGGGGTAGTTCAGAGAGTGAACATATAATCATAAAATACAGGAACAGAATGTGTTAGCAGGGACAGAAAAAAAAGCAGAATGAATGACACGGCTTCAGCATGTAACCCAGGAAACAAAAATACCTCGTTCAGCTGGCATTTTTCAAAGTGATATATGTCAATACTGTTGTTCCCTTGTAGGTTAACTAAATCTATCAAAAATGGATACAGTCTAAGACTTGGTAAAACAGTCTCTCTCTTTGCAGCTGCTTTCTTGAGAAAGTTCAATTTGTATTACAGGAGGCCAGCAGATAGAGAGTCACGTATCTCTAGCTTGCTATTCTCTGCCTGCCTTTGATTTTTATAAATTTGTGCTGTGGTATAATCAGAGCTTTTAGCACTGAAAACATGCATTCTTTTTTGTTAACACTTTAAAATTTGAAAACTCAGCAGCAGGAGGTTAAATCAAAAATCACTTGCCCTTATTCTCTCACTCAGTGGAGGGAAAAGTAACAATAAAAAGAAGCTTTTTGTTAGTCAGAGAAAGCAAGTGCTTTGGGCACTGCAAACAGCACCAGGACAAGGGATTTTTAAACAATGGGCTGACAATTGCTAATCCTGAAAGGGAAAGAATGGCAGGAGGCTGAAGAAAAAGGATTCAACTGCTTTTTCATTTCTACTTTCAAAGAGAATATGGAGCATCATAAACCTTTCTAGCACTGTTCTTATCCATAAACATGGAACAGAACACCACATGCCTTTTTATTACTATGGATATATGGATTACTATTGGACATACAGCACAAGTAAGTGACTATGCACAAGATAGGAGTGGAGGGTTTCCCAAGGCACATGGATGAAAGCATTTCCAGTCCTGCATGTGGAAATCTCTGTGTTTTCAGATAGATTATTCCTGCAGTCTAACAACTATTCACACAGTCCATTTGTGTGATAGCTGAGGGTAAGTACATTGTACATTAATAGTGCTTGTGTTCTGCAACTCTACAAGTCCTCAAAACCTAAGTGAGAAAAGGATATTTTGAATATTAAATAATAGTCACAATACAATATACTCATGACAACACTGGACCTATCTCAACAAATTTCCTCTTTCACTTAGCTACAAGTCAAGGATACTCAGTTTTTTCATGGAGGGATAAACTACCTCAAGTCTTCTTGGACTCTTTCCCTATTTGATGTTGTGCCAATGTACAGTCATCTCTTTGTCCTCTAAGAACATTAAGTTCAATCTGTAGGTCCAGGGAGCTTTCTGCATAACTAAATTAACTTTAAAAAAAATCAAAACAAACCAAAAAACAGTAGAAGGAAGAGGTTGTGAAGGACAAGCAGCATTAGCCTTCACGGCTGACAGCAGCTGCAGCTGCCCAGCTCTGTGGCACCCCCAAAACTCTCTGTTGGCTCCAACACCCAGCAAGTGGCTGGGTGAGACTCCAGGTAAAAAGCCACCACTAAGCTTTGTGCTGTCACACTAACAAATCCAAGGCTTGTTAGTTTAATGCTGCCTTTGGTGTGTCTCTACTCCATAACATTCACAGCAGCAACTGCAGCACAGACTCACCCAGGGAGAGGCCAACAGATGTGGTGAGCTGTGCTCACAGCTAGAAGTGCAAAGTGTTTGATCAGCTGCGTGTAGATAATTAGTTCTATAATTTAAAAAGTTTCTGTTATTCCTTAACATCCATGCTAAGCTGCAGCCATAGAAGTGCTTCTCTAAATACCAACTGCCAGAGGAAATTTCCATTCATGGGAACTTTATTTTTAATTCAAGGAAGAACTGAAAACAAAAGAAATTTGTAGGAATGCTTAGAAGACTCACAGGACAACTTTATATTATTTCTGTAAATTTTAATTTAAATAAAACAATTGATTGATTCCCAAATGCTGTTCAAATAATCTGTTAAGAAGTACAGTGCCAAATACTAAGTGAGGTGATCTTCCAAAACAAGTATCTCCATCTTTCTGTTGGATAATTATTTAGACCACAACAGCTCTGAACTTTGACAGCAGTGAGCATATGTATGCCATATTGGTTGATCACACTTGCCTAATTTTTGCATATCACAGTTCTGTCCACTGGTCACTCAATCCAGCTGTCAGTGGACTACATCTAGTCTCTGTTTTTCTAGGTGAAACCACCCATGAATATTCAGAGGATAACTTGCTCACAACTCCCTTACACCAGCTCAGTGAGAATTTTCTGTATGGGAAAGTCAAACTGTGGTTCAAGTTGGAAAAGAACATGTAAGAACACCACCTTTCCCTGTGCCCTGTGTCCTCTTCAGACACCACTCACCTTATCCTGCTGACTGTTATGACAGAAACTATTTTATTTTTTCTCAGCTCCTGAGAACCAGATCAGAGGGAAGAGAGGAATGGAAGTTACCTCCTTTGCACCAGCACCCTATAAGCTGTTTAATAAGTTTTAGTCTTGTGCAGATGCATTAAAAAAATGAAGCTATTGAGGCATCAATTTGTGCCCACTCTGGCAAAGAGCCTTCTTTATTCTCAATGCCTGTGACAGGAAGTTTGCATCTTGACTTCCAGAGTACAGACTGGAATTTGGAAAAAGAATAGAACATATTTCTAATTCTAAACTTAATAGGTTTTATACTGGGTCCTTGAGTGGTAAACACAAAACTTTATAAATATCATACTTATTGCCACTCACTGGAACAGAACAGCAATGTTAAAAGCTTACATTTCTGATATTATATATTTCTGAGACCTGCATAACTTTGCTGTATAAAAGCTTGAAAATGTTTGAATGGGACTTCTGATATTTCTCTACATTCTACTGACAAGAGCACTACTGTCTTCCTATTTCCACAGAGCTTTTAATTGAAAGTATGCATCTGTTTTTTGAATATATAGAAACCACTGATTAAAGCACTGCCCAGTGCAGTGTATCTGACATTTAATCAACATTTACCCATTGTACTGGTTCTCAATACCCACAGCCAGATAAGGAAGGACTTTTGCTATTTTCAATTCATGTGTATCTGCACATGGCTTTAAAGGAGAGGCAGTATTTCTTCTGAATTCTTTCAGAATTTCTTCTGAATTGCACCATTTCATATCCAGGAGAAAGCACAGTGATGTGAACCTGCTACTTTTGTGTATTTATGTGGAACAGAACTTTAAAAAAAAAAACATATTATCAGCCCATTTCTGCAAATGAGAATGTTGTTTTTCAAGACAACAGCAACCAGGTATTGTATTGCAGAGCTCAGGCTTTAGATGAGAGATGGCAACAAAGGGCTCCTGGGTTATGTGATTGTAGTCCTTCCCTCTCCCAGGTTTTACGAATGTACCTTTTTATTTACAAAAACATGGCTAATCTCAGCCATGTAAAATGATGACCAGGAAGGTTTGCTCAAATATGAAGGGACCAGATTTGATCAATCGTCATTGCTGTTGTTTTTTTCATTCATTGTTCTTACTTTAGATAAAAGGATTCTTAGGCCAAAGGGACTATAACCTTTGATATAACGTTTCATTCAGTTCTTTGATGTGAATGAAACTCCTTACTAAAGGTTTGGGGACAATTTAAGGTATGAACTATGGCCACCAACAGGACAGTAGCAGTATCCTTCTTTTAGAGAGAGTGGTGGCTGCAGATATGAAACAGTTTGAGTCTCTTGTAAAAATTGATTTGGAAATTAAGGGGGAGAAAAATTTATGGGATGATTTTCTCTCTCAGTCAGGGAAATGGTGCTCTGTGGAGCTTTGTGCTGCCAAGTAACTAGCAGATACACTTATGAAACGGGGATTAACAGTGCTGTTTGTTTTGCATTTCTTGATAGATTACCTATGATAAAGACCTTGAGAGCTAGATTTGGAATGCTTACTTTAAAAGTTTCCTTTGTATATACAGTGCCCTACGTGTATAGAGAAATAAATACCTTCATCCTCCATACCCTTGTTTAATAATGTAGAATGTTCCTGTTAGTTCTGTATCACTTTCTTGTAATTAAGACATTAGGTGTCTCTGTTACAGAAATATAATAAATTAACTTCTGCCTTCAAAATACCCTTATACAGTGCAGTTTTTGCTGTAAGGGAGATGCATTGAAGTGGCTGCTGTGTCAGCAATGCTCCTTCATCACGCTGTGCTGTGCCCACCACAGAGAAGTATGACCACAGGAAGCTCTTTCCCATCCCTTCATAAGGTACTATTAGTCTACAAGGGAAAGGATATTCCAAAACAATCCAAGGAAAATGACTTTCAGAGCAAATCCACAATTTTTATTTTTTCTGAATATGTAGGCAGAAACACTAGAAATAGCAAATCCTTTCCTTACCACCATTCTTGAACTGCACTCTGGCAACTTTTTATTTACAACACATGGCAGTAGTACTTCAGCAACTGGGATGCAGTTAAATGTTCATCTTTGCATCTGTAAAATACATATGAATGTTTAACAAACATATCAGATGACAGAGTTTTTAAGGCCTTAAGCTTGCTGCCAACTAATAGTAGTTCTCTTATCTAATGTTCTTGAGTGCTTAGAAAGACTATTGTTTTTAAAACATTAATGACATCCCAAGGCTACTGCAGCAGCCACCCTGTATATTAATATAAATGTTTTAAGGAAAAAAGCACAGTTGAGCCCTCTTAAAACCAAAAGATTGACTTTATTTGAACTTAAACATATGCTTAGAGCTATGCATAAATTTAAGTGTTCTGCTGAGTGGCATTTTTCTTCAAAGAACAGCCCTGTTAACTTCAATAAGACAATTTATATGATCATGTTCTTCTAGTCTTAAAGTATAAATTTACAATCCATTAATCACAACCCCAAACCTATGAAATACCATCATAATGAATTTATTTAATAAAGTTCACTTTTAGTCAGTTCTAAGCCTGACAATATGTCTGTAAGGAATCTCAAGAACATGGGATTGCAAAACTTAAAGGGCACCAAATATGGAATTTTAAAAACCACATCCATACCTTTTATTGGACAGGAAATTTAAAGGAGGTCTTGATGCCATTTCAAATACACTTTTGCATTCAAGCAAAGGTACTTAGGAGCAACACAAAACTGTTTGCTGCTACTCAAACAACAGAAGGGAACAGCCTAGAAATGCGAAGCACTTTTCAGCCTTTTTATGAAACAGAGAAGGCAAGTTGTGTATCAAAGCTTTCTGAAAATTATGCTGAAAAGTCAATTTTGTTAATATTAAATAGGCCGCACAACACCCTTTGATTAAGCAAAGACTTTCAGTTTCCCTGTGAGAGCATCTGTTTATTCACAGTCTCTGCAGCAAAATCCTTTGAAAGGGCATTATCAGGTGAATGTTTTGGGAAGGGGAACATTGTTCCTGATCGAGAGAGTAACTAAATCTGACCAGAAAGAGGTTTCAGGGAATACAACACATGGTGAGCAGGGAGGAGTTGTGCACAGCAGGGCACCAGGAGCCTGCAGCACACACAGGGACCAGAAATACTGGGAACAGCCAGCTCAGGGCTCAGGAGTTGCAGCAGGGGATTATGAGGGGCCATAAGTGCAGAAGGAGCATCTGCTGCAGCTCAGAAAGTCACTTACCTGGTTTGCCTGGACATGAAGAATCACCAAAGATATGGGAGAAGTGGGAAGGAGGAGTTCGTATTAATATTTCATCTGGTGCAGTCACCTTCAGATTTATTTATGTGCCAGGAGAGCTCGTCTCCTGAAATGAAACAGCAAAAAATATGCACATCAAGTTTCAGCTCAGAGCTTGTATGATACATGTTGCACCAAAACTTAAGGATTCCATACTGAAGTAGGGGAGAGAGGGAAAGATACAGAGAACCTCTCATCCCTGGGGATCCTGTGCATCCCCTTGAGAACAGATGGGTTTCCCTGCAGCATAATTCAGATCAGATCTGAAATGCAACATACATTTACCATGCTGGTTTTTCTGTTCTATAAAACATGAAGGAAACAATAGGGTGAAGCCAAGGAGAAATCCACCTTTTGTCCTGGACTTTGGGCTGAAAAAAAAATAGATGTCATCTTTTCCACTTATTTTCCTTGATTAGAAAAGAAAAAAAATGTTTTTCTTTTTCAGGGAAAGAATTCCTCATTTCCTACTTTGTGGCCCAGCCTTTCGTGGCTTTTGGTAACATCAGTGAGATTTGGACAGACAGCTGGAAGACTTGAAGGATATCAGGTGAGTTTTGAAAACTAGGGAGAGAGCAAGAGGGAGAGCAGACAGATGGGTTTGGGCTGGGGGCAGAACCTCTTCAAGCAGCACAGATACTCCAGAAGAGAATGTGTGTCTGCAGCCTCACAGCCAGCTGTGGGAAGTCAGATGAGGCATGAATGGATAATATTTGTAGCAGGAGAGGAAAGAGGAATTATGGATATGGGCATCTGAATCTCTTAAATTCTTTCAGCAGTTCTTTGCTAAATTCTGGTCTCACTGCCATGGGTTACTCTGCAGACTGTAAACTGATTTACAGACCCCACCCAAACCATCTGGATATTGTGATGACATTGCCTGGAACTGATTTGAGCTTTCCAAAGGGATTCGGGCACTTAATTTGTTTGAAAATCTAGGTACTGGCACCCTAAGAAGCTCTGCCATTGATTAGAAGGGTGGTGGGTTTTCATCTATGGCTTCACAACTATTGTTGTAACACAGAAACACTCTTATGTGTCTGGAAAAAAACAGTTTTCTTGGTTTATATCTGCATAATAGCAACACCTGTTAAATTAATTGTTAAGAATCTTAAACATTACGGTGTTCATTCTTTTAGGATAATGCATGATTTACTGTTGAACTTAACCTCTATTGAGATTAAAAGAGAGAAAGATGTGATGGTTAAATAGCTAGAACACTGGCAGATTTTCAGATACCTTTCTCCTGCTAAAAGCAATACTGCTACTCATCCTCTCGAGCTTTAGTGAGTTAAAAGGTAGAAGAGAGCAGAGAGGAAGTTCTTAGGTCAAAATATTACAGAGTAGCTAAGCACAGAAAAGAAGAGAAAAAGCAGTCTCTCAAGAAAACTCAGAACAAGGAACAAAAGCCTAATAATTTACAAGCCTGCTTCTAAAAACAGACACTGCAACGTATTTTCATTGCACTTTAGGCAACATTCCCTACTTTTCATTGAAAAGTGAGGAAAAGAAAAGAATACTTTGCTTTTGCATCTACCAGCAGTGCTTGCAATATTCATCTACTTGACCTGGCACTGGGAGAAAGAAATGAAAAGCAGGTGTAGGAATATCTGAGTGGGTATTGTGCTTTCTTAGAAGCAGGGAGCTGTTCATATTGCAATTTGGGTCTGTAGTTTGAAATAATTGGCAGGGTGCTCAGAGCAGGTGGATGGTTATTTCTAGTCTAGTCTGTTCTGGTCTGGATCAAAATTAATTAATAAAGTAGAAAATGCACTCAGCCTCTTGGCCTTTAGATTGGCTTTGGTTTTATTACTTATGGACTACCTGCAGCCTCAACTATTTTCTTTGTTTGGGTATGTAATTAATTGTTATTCTCAGTTATGGTTGTAAGCATGACAGAAATCATTACATCATGCCTTATATGACGAAATATGTTTTAATTTCACCCTTCTTTTGTGTCTATATGCAGTCTATTGTGTGGCATAATCATCTCTTCTTTCCACACATTGCACTTCAGAACTGGCAAAGTGGAAGTGCCCTTTAAATAGAAATCAAGTTCTTCCCCAACTGTCTTCAACATCTGAGGCAAGGCTGCTTTTTGTCTGATTTTCTTCCTCAAGTCCTGCCCTTCTTGCTATGAGTATCACTCAGCTGAACAGCTCTATCATTAGACTTCACAGGAAGGCGTGCACGAGCATCTGGGCAGGACAGCACCCTGTGCCTCTGAGGCAAGGAGTGAAAAATGTCACCGGCTGGATCCCAGACTGCTGACAGAGCAGGCAGCAGCAGGGGGAGCAAACAGGAGCAATTCAGTAAGTGATACACAGTCCCCGAAGTGATGCATTCTGAAGTTAGACAGAAAGGAAAAAGTAATCAGGGAATGTGTTTGCCATGGTTGCTAGCACTATTCCACTACTCCTCATGAGAAAGGGAAAAACTCTCTAATTTATAGCCATGAGAAGTGTTATCCCCGTTTGGCTGTCAGAGGGTCTATTAATAGTGCTGCTTACTAAATAGCTTATCTAAATTGCTCAAGGTGCTTTTTAAAGCTGCTATGATTGGCCCCATTAAAAGGACTGCTGAACTGAGGTCCAAAGATGCAAGTTTTCTTAGCTTGCAGTCCCTGGTTCCCGCACAACCGACTTCTGTAGGTGATCCTGCTGTGCCTGTGCTGCAAGATGAATTCTAGTTTGGCAGCAGATTTGGGCAAACTCATCCATAGGATCAATATGCCTTATGGCACAGGTAAGTTGAAGATGTCTGCATTCACCTCATGAATATGAATTTGAAACCTGAAGGGGACTGGTCTTGAGTTTATTGGTGTTCCTTCCAGACAGACCATAGGAATGAAGAAAGCTCGGATCCCCTCCAGGTCTGTTTCTCTCTAGGGACCTCCACACATGGACACTTAGTATGGCCATCAATGAGGACAGATGAGTCTGACCCTGAGAGTGGGGATGAACCTCATAAAGACAGATAGTATAAAACCTCAAGAAATATTCCATTAGGAGGGAAAGGAAAGAGTCCTTTTAATAAGATTTGTCCTGTATAAAACACACCTGCCTTTCAAAGGCACAGAATTTCTTGGACAGAAGGAAGAGTGGCCACAGAAGCTGACATTTTCATTAGATGGAGAAATAGCACATTATGCTGTTCTTGTCTAGTCTAAGGTCCTAAATTTTCTTTCTTTAAATGCCATATATATCTTGTGGCAAAAGCAGGCAGTTTGTCAATGAATGACTAACCACCAGAGCAGAGCACCATCTCACCATCCTTTGGCAGCTATTACACCTGAGCAGTATTTTTTGGAAGGAACTGGAAAATACGTGTAGGCTGAAGCTTTCAAAATAAATGAAGGGAAGCTTTACCCTCTCATTTCTAAAATGACAAACTAACTTTCAGCCCAGTTTTTTTCACAGGTTAAAGATTTCAATTAAAAAAATTCTCTGTATTGTAACTCTATGTCAGTCATGCAACCAAAAAGTTGCTCTGAATTCCTAGGGCACACTGTTGCTTCCCACTCAGGGAGAACTGAAAGTATCATATGTACAAGCCCAGACAAAACAGCACAATATTTCGACACAAATTTATTTCGACACAAACTTGAATCACAAATATATCTTTCAGGCTACAGCTCTGCTTTACTCAAGTTGGAATTCCAGGTAACCTGGCAAGAAAAAAAACCAAGAAAATCAACTTTTTTTCAAAGCCTGGCCTTCCGGGTCACAAATTTAAATTATACCTCTGAGACTGAACACTAAGATAAGCTGAAAGATTTGGCAAGAGCCAAACATGAAAAGTTTGCAACTGGAAGATTTAGAGAGTAAAGAGTTTTTTAAATCTACACAGCATCTAATATCTAACTTTGGTGTCAGGAATGAACTAGAAGCCCTTAATTTTTTTTCACTAACCACAGAGGAAGGTTGGGTCCCAAATTTGGGTGCTCTAAGTAGCCCTTTGCTGAGATGTCCAAGTTACCCTCAGGTGGGTGGTGTGAACAACCCTTTGTTACATACCACAGAAGTAGCATTTTGTAATAGAACTGGAGGAAACCTTGGCAAAAACTGGTTTTCAGTTTGTCCTGAGGTTTTAAAGAGTTCTGACACCAGCAGGTTGTTTTTCAGCAGCACAGACATTCCTCCCTATGCATACAGCCATGACTTCATGCTGCCTTATTAAACACAACTTACAATACAGCAGTTATTAGCAAGGAGGCTGGGCATTGAATACAGCACTCTGTAAAGACATGGCATTTTAGCAGAAGGACAGATATTTGAAAACAATATCAATTTAATTTCCCTTTCTTTCCTATGCAAAAAAGCTATAAAGTCTTAGATTTTTTCCTGTAATTTGCTTAATTGATTAACTTGATTGATGTAGATGACTGAACAAAGGGTAAGGCAATGAAAAACAGGCCATTATCTTCATTTGTTAGCATAGTTTGATTTTGTGTAAATATTTGTGTTCAAATTTATTCAGGTTCTTACACTAGAGAGCATTTTTCAAAAGCAAACAGTTCTTACTAACAAAAGACTTGTCACCAGAAATTTCACTCCCCAAAGGTAAAGAGGAACTGACTTCACCAGTCACATATTAGAGGAATTGAAGTGAGATCATAAGCAAGAGAGTAACTGCAAAATGAGCTGTGTTAGAGGGTGCTGCTCCCCCTGGTCCCAGTAGCTGAGAAGCCACTGCTCTTGGTTTGGATTGACACTTTTTCCAGCATGTCAAATAGAAAATTAATACTCTATTTGTTGAGCTGATCCTCAGTGGCTAAATTTGACTGAAGTACAAGATTCACTTTGTAAAGAAGTTGTCCTTTTGATAATTGTGCTGTGCTTTGTTTAGGAAGCACAGAGCAGAGTGAATTGTGCCTGTGGTGATAACAGGCATTTGGCTTTCAGATTTTGATTGTGCCATTAAAAAATGTGGAAAGATTGTTACTCAGAAAGAAGGCCTTGATAAATGATATGCTAGAAGAGTTGGAAGCACTGTGGGGAAAAGGACAATCACAAGAATTGGCTTAACTATTGATTGAAGAAAAATGCTTTTGTCCCAGGAATATCAGCATAGAAGGAGGATGGTTCTGAAGTAAATGCATGTTCTTTCCTGTTCACTGTGGCATTGCTTTAATTTCACAACTCAGTAGCCCAGCTATCACCTGAGTTCCTAAAGAATTGAATAATTGATCCATAATTAATGGACACACAAAGCAGGAAAACAGCAGCAGGATACAGCTAATACCAGAGTCCACTTTGGGGAACGAGGCTGTGTACCTGTCCAACTTTTGGAAATTGTTTTATTAACTTCTGTTAGATATACATGGCCACATGCTGAAAACCACTTTAAAAGGCACAAGGCATTTGGGAAAATTCTATGTACATATGCCAATTTACTTCCTATGAAGAATAACCTTATAAGTTCAGTAAATGCACATGGAGTTTTGTGCAGGGTGATTCAAATTCACTCCATGGCCACAGTAATCAAGAGATTTTCTTTGTACAGATGGAATGAACTGGTGGCACTTTCACATTCAATCACACACAAGGTATCTCAAAGCTTATATGAAAAGTAAAATTTTGACATAGAGGCTTCACCCTGCCCTCATCTTCTCCCCAAAGTTCAATTTACATGGTCAAAAAAAGCAGAGTCATTTTTACCTGGCCTCTGGGCATCTGGCAGTACTACAAGTAACCTTCCTTGCTTCCTGGGCTTGTGGAGAGACGACCTCCTTGCTTCCAACCAGACCACTGTGGTAAGAGAGATCATTCAAAGGCTTCCCATATTCTGGATTTTCCCTGTCCCCATCCTCGTGCCAGCATTATTCACCCACTTGCATATGTGCTCCCTGAGTATGGGCATGTACTCTGCAATTAGCTCAAGTTTAAAAACTCAGGTTACCATAACACCCAGCTCTCAGATATGAACAGATGGCATTTATAAATGCACAGAAACTGGAAGGTGATCCTCTACAGCAAGTTTATTTCTGTAAGCCTTTCAGAGTCATATGAAAATGATAGAGAGTATTAATCCATTGATCTGCTGAGCAAGAGAAACAGAGCAAACTGGCTTCTTTTAGCACCTCTGGCTCTTACTGTGACTTTGGCAAATGAAAACATGTATAGACACCTATATAGGTGGGTTATCAGTTAAGTCTACAGTACTTTTTTTTCAGCACTGGTTCTGTCCTGATGGCTGCCATTCAGAGCATTCCCAAGAAGAAGAATCTCAGAGAGATGCATGGACACCTCCCCATCCTGCAAGGCACCAAACATTTCCTGCATGTTTGTTGTGTAACTTGGATATCAGCCAGCAATGTGCAATTAGAGAACACAAATGAATTAAGTAAAAAGGACATAAATTCATAGAGTAGTAGAATGTAATTCAGAGAACAGACTGAAAACAAGGGTTCTGTCCATCCCTAAAAGCTGTTGGTCTCTGAAAGCCTCAAGCTGACAGCAGTTTGGATTCTAAAATAAAGACTCCATTTCCCATGTACAGCAGATGGAACTAAATGACAGAATGTGGATAAATATAGAAGACTAAAAAATATAATATCTATTTGAAGCAAATAAATCACCAAGCTCGTAACCAAAGGTACCCACCAAAAGGAGCTGACCAGAACTAGCAAGGTCCTCCTGAGTTGATGCTTCCTCCTCAGAACAGGCAGGTTTTTGGGCACTTGTCAAGCTCCTGCATAAGGAATACTCCTCAGACACCTGGTCTGTGGTAAGGAGTGTTAGGGTGACATACATGAAAGGCAGAGAACTGTAGCCAGGAAGTTCTTCTGTTCATTGACTGCTGATAAATTTGGATCAACAGTATGTGTAACATGGGAGCTGTTTTGAAAAGGGTTGGTGATCACAGTCACCTAGAATGCATCAGGAATAATGTTAATGCACTTGCCTGGGATTTGCATGTTGTGGCTTCTGACTGACCAAATAATTCAGTGAAGAAAAGTATCCCCACAACAGCCAAAGGCAGTTTGCCTTTTCCTAGTCCAAAACTCTACATCGAATTTCATCTCCAGGCTTCTTGAAAACTGGTGGGTTAGGGTCGGATTTTTTTCGCTATATATTTTTTGTTGATGCTAAAATTTACCAGCAGAAAGAATCTGAATGCAGCCTAACTTCAGAATGAGTCTGCCTTATTTAAAAGAATGTGCCAGAATTTGTCCGTTCAACTGAAGCATAAAGATTCAGAATAATTAACATAAACACAAGTATGATCTATGTTATGGAGATGGATTCCTGTCAGGTGGGTGTACACGGTTGCAGTGTGCATAGCCAGATGCTCTAGTCATTCTTTTAAAGGACCTAGAACATTTATAATGATTAATCACATTCTAAAGCAGTAATGTATGCTACCATCTGTTTAATTAAATCTCATACTTCCAGACATACGCCAGTCAGCTCACAGGGGTCAAACATTATTTTCCCCCCTTTATACATCAGGGAACAATTGGCTTACACCATTACACTCTTTATGCAGTCCTTCTGGTTTTAGGTACCAACCACTAATAGAGATATGACTGACAGCACGACAGAAGAAAAAACTATTTTAAAAGGTAGAGATCTGACCTCAGATCTTGCCTTCTTCATAGCTACTCTATAGTTTTTAAGCACCTGTTACTTTGTACCCTAGACAGCTTTAGGCATCTTATGCTAAAGCCAACTGAAAGAACAAACTCAACAGGTTATGAAAAAACTTCTCTGGAAACATTTGCTCGCTTCTTCACATGCTTGAGCTCACATGCCCAGAGACTTGTTTAATTCAGTGTAAAAAAGGATTTTGACAGGGTTGCATGTATCATCCGATCCTGTCCATTGCATGAGATTTGTCACTATGATTTTTGGTTTGTTTTATATGTGCCTAAAGGCTTTTTCACCCATTTACTTGTCCTGATTAAAGTCTTGGTTGAAATTGCTCAAGAAAAAAGCAGCCTTGGGGATTTTGAAGATTATCATCTCCTACTTTCATTTTGTAGCTATACTAAAGTATCCAGATTTGAAGTATTGCATTTAATGTAAACTGCTGAAGCATGCTTTATGTTTCAGCTTGAACTTTACATACCACAACTCATACAAATTTGCACTTTATTAACATTGCAACTGTGGGGTTTTTTCTTTGCTTATTTGTTTTAATAGAGGAGTTGCTGAGCTGACAAAATCTGCAGTGTCTCAGGAGCATTCCTGACCTCCAAACCGTACAAGCTGTTTGAATCCCACCCGTTGCCTTTCACCAGGAATGTGCCAACCCTATTGTCCAGCTAGATAAAAATGATCATTTCTGTTGCACTAATTCTTCTCCAAAGTGAGACAGATTTTTTTAAAACATAACTGTTTCTTCTAATGATGTCTGATCCCGAAGTACATCAGGTTTCTTAAACAGAATAGCTGCTGAATCTGCTGTATAAAAAACGAGGGGAACTATTTCAACACCATGTACTTGCAATCAAGGTACATCCATTCCTTACCCACACAGCACTCCCACAAACTGGCCTGATTGCCTGAGGGAAAATTACTGCATTTCCTTGCATTTATGAAGTTGATGTATGGTTTACGTTAGAATGAAATTAAGCAGATTTATCACCTAGCTAATTTAGTCAAATCTTCATACTATCCAGTGCTTTTGTTAAACCTTTCTTAAATTTAAGCCTTAAGTTCCAACTGTTTATTGAAGGAGAATGACAATATATGATAGCTCTAATGAGGTGCTTATGGTAAATATTCTGCTTATCTCCATTAGATGTGAAAGCCTATTTCTGTTCATGCATCTTTTCCATTTCTATTTGGTTATGTCAGTATTTAGGAGAACAGCTTTTCCTATGGAGGGTCTTCTATCAAATAATGGCCAGATTCAGAAGAAAAGGTAGGAAAATACTTCTGGAGAAGAGTCTTGAAATAATCTGAGCGCTAACCCTCTGACTGGCTGCCATCAATAGTCAGGTGTCAGTCATCAGTACAGGTGTTGTTTATAAATTCTGCAACATTAATCTTGAGACATATTCCTTCTGCACTTGGAGGGGAACTATTATGTAAATCTCCTTAAAAGCATTTTTCAAAGTCAACCTAAGAGAGATGTTCAGCCATCTAAAAACATCTGCAAGGCTGAACAGTTCCTCACTCAGACCTTCACGCCCTGTTCTGACGTCTACAATTGCTTCTGAACTTGCAGTAGCTTCACCAACTCCACGATGGCAGGAGAATATGTGTAAAATCAGGTTGAAACTCTATTTGGGGCAGAATAGGAAAGATCCTAATAGAGCTTTGAAGACAGAGGTCCTTGAGAACCTCACTAGAAGCACAGAGCTCTCAGTGTTTTTTGTTGATACCAGTATCACCATTACCAGAGTTTCATTCTTTTCTGTCATTTGATATTTAACACTGTGACAAATTCTGGAGCCTTGGCAAGGGAAGGTATTCAGCTGAGAGAGTTGAGGCTGTTCAACCTGGAGAAGAGAATGTTCTGGGGAGACCTTACTCCAACCGTCCAGTCCCTAAAGGGGCTCCAAGAGGAAGATAGAGAGGTACTTTTGACAAGAACATGGAGTGACAGGACAAGGGGGAATGGCTTTAAACTGAAGGAGGGTAGGTTTAGGTTAGATACTATGAATTCTTCCCTGTGAGGGTGGGGAGGCCCTGGCACAGGTTGCCCAGAGAAACTGTGGCTGCCCCATCCCTGAAAATCATCAAATCCAGGTTGAATGGGACTTGGAACAACCTGGTCTGCTGTAAGGTGCCCCTGCCCATGCCAGGGGGTGGAACAAGATATTCAAGAGCCCTTCCAACCCAAGCTGTTCTATGATTTTATGATTCTAATTCTTACTGTCAAAGAAGAAGACTCTTCATGGCAGAGGGAATCTCATATGTGATTTGGACACTGAATGAGTAGAAGAGTTTAGAAACTATAAGATTGTGCAGATTAGTGGATCTGAATTCCAGAAGAGTATCCTGCAAAAATATAGTCAGATTTGGTTCCCCTTGTAAGTTCCAGTTTGCTTTCCAAAGGGGACATAAATCCTGTTGGATTCTCTTACAGAAACAAGCAACTTACAAATAGATCTCATAATCACTACTTCCCCTGCAGTTTGGCAAATATCCCTTTACATAAAGGGACCTCTTTAAATAATTTCCATTATAAATATTTTAAGAATAGAAACAGTTATTGAAGAAAAAGAATCATATGATTAATTTTTCAAAGGGGTCACTGACCCAAAAGTCACTAGATAAAACAAGTATGCAAAAGTAATTGTTTAGTCACAAAACTTGGACTTGAAGATTGCATGTGCCAAGGTGTAAGACTTTAAACCTGGTATAATCCTGTGTCTAATAGGCTGTCTCATGCAAGGATAAAATAGAAGCATCACTCTTACTAAATCATCAAGGTTCATGATTGCTGCAGCTGAAATGCAGAAATAGACTGAACACAACTTGATCAGACAAGACAACGTCTGTTCTGAACTGAAGGGTTTTATTAAAGAGGCCCAAAATAAGCAGGTAATTTTTAGACCTAATTTCAGAAACATTGCAAAGTGAAGTCCAAAAACAACCTGCTTTCAACTTCCCTGGAAGATTTCACCCCAAGTATCCAGTTAGTCTTGAGTTTCTCACATATGACTCTTATAGGTGGGCATTTTGACTATCAACAATAACCAGTATAGACATATATTAAATTAAAACAAATAGATTTATCATAATATGAAATTTTTGAACATTTCAGGGCTTTAATCTCTCTGACACATCTGAGTTGTTTTTTCTTGAACAGATGGTGACATTACAGTCACCACAAACACTCAAGAAAAATTGCAAGAAAATATAGTTTTACACACAAAATTTAGAGTTTGTGTGATGAAAAACATTGTTGGTGCAGTCTAACACTCCATTTTGAAGCCTGTCCATATTTAAAACCTAAATCCCAAGCAGAGTATACAGCTTCAAATCCTAATAATCCATGCACCAATGAGTTACTGGAAGCAGGTGAAAGTAAAAATCCCTAAAAAGTTACAATAAGAGATTTGTTTTCATCATTTCTTTTCTAGCATTTAGTGATTTTTAGAGTTCTCCTACAAGGGGAGATTAAAAATGCACCTGTATGAGACTAGAGCCAGGTTATCTTGTTGTCCTGAAGTTTCTGCCAGAAAAGGACTTGGAGCAAGAAAACCTCTCCAGAACCTCATATAGATCCAGGGAGATAAAATCCCTTAGAAGAAAACTGATCACAATCCATGATATGAAAAGATCCCTTGTGGGCTATAAATTTGGAAGCTTGTCTGCATGAATGCTCAGGCTCCTAAACTGTCAGTGTAAACCATGAGATTGTGCCTCACACAACAGGATGGTTTGTGTTCAAGATCAAGAGACCACTGCCCCCAGCTTGTCCCCTGTCACATGGTGGGGATAACTGGGTGCTTTGTGAGGAATCAGTAGACTCAGCAGATCTCCTTTTGGATAAGCTGGGATTGGTTCATTTGATGCACTGACTTAGCAAATGAGTAGTTTTAGGAATCTTTCACAAAATGTTCTGGTATCTCTGCAAATAAAAAGAAATTCGCAGAGAGATGGAAGGTCTGGGTGCACTTGCAACCCAAATTTAATCTCCCAGATAATTGTCGAAGCCTCTACTGTTTTGGACTTGTACATATATACAAACCTGCATCTGCATAGGTTGTCCCATCCAGTGAAAAAAGTCTCAGATTGGGAACTACAGTTCTGCTGAGCTCTGAAACTAAATAGATACTTGCTCTTGGTTTTCCCAACACACAGTCCAATTGAATTTAGCTGTCAGAGTTGATATTACTGCCCCCAGCTGCGCCTTGACTGGGCAGGTGGACTTGGTTAGTTCTTACAACCCAGTCAGTCATGGACTCACAGCCAGATATTTTACATTATTAAGCTTGAATGCTCTATGGCACAGGTCAAAGGGAAGGATTTAACACATAAAGCCTCCTATTGTACAAAACAGTAATCCTGCTCTGCACCCCATCAAGACTGAAATTCATGTGGATAAAATAACTGCAATATCTTTCAGAGCAAGAACCACTCAAAACAACAGTGATCATCATAATGGGAAATGCATAATAGGGAAGTAATAGGGAATATAAGTAAATGAAATAAAATGCCTCTGGGCTGAAAAGCAGTAACAGAAAAACTGAGGTAAACCATTACAGCATCAGATTAAAATACACAGTTCATCTAGTGATGGTCAGAAAAAGAAATGCTCTGTAAGAAAAAGCCCCATTTGTTACTGTTGGACAGCTAAAGCATTGCTTTCATCCCACAATAACAGCTTAAAACAATTGCTAGAACAGCTCTCTTCAGCTGGAAGGATTATCTGACTCTCACACAATTCCCGTTACTCAGGTTCATTTCTGAGAGATGTGGTTCATAAACTTAAAGTGATTGATAGTATTTTTGGGATTGCTTTAATGTAAAATTCACTGCTAACGTGATTACATTCTGATCATCTGCTAAAGGAGAGTCCGAGTTAGTCAACAAAAGTACAATGTGCTTACGGCTCAAGGCTCAGAGGGAGGTTGTAGCAGCTATTGGACCTGGAGGGAATTAGATGCATTTACCAGTTTTGGAAAGCTTCCAGGCTTTATCACTGAAGGCTGTTGGAAACACTCCTAAGAGCATCTGGAACTTATAACAATATTTTCCAAAGGTCTGTTGTAGTTCATGCTTCTTGGGTAATTTCCAAAGAACCTGGGTGATTTTACAGCTATTAGAAAGCAATGCAGAAGCCAGTGGCTGAAATTCATTTCCCTTAAATTGCAGGATTAAAAAATCTCAAGAAAGAGTCAAAGGAGTATGAACTTGGCATGCAACAAAACAGAGAGGTCCAGCTGTGAGCTGCTGTGGCTGTGCTTCACACAAACCTGACTCTGTTAGAATAAGGTGAGCACCACCAGTATTATAATGACTCTTGACATGTTCACCTGCCTCCTCAGCTGTCCTTTGCTGTGGCATTTTGTGGGGTGTTTCACATTCTACTTATACCAAATAATAGGAGAAAATCCTATTTAATAACACATTTTAAGAACTTGTATGCAATATCTTGAAATCAATAGAGCTGCAGTGGCTCACCAGCCCTCAGGACACAGTGTGAAGCTATTATCACAAACTGTGGGATTTTATTTCAGTTCCACTTGGCCAGATAGCAATCATTCCTATTTATGTTATAAAAATACACTATTTAACAGTGATCTTTAAGTCAGGAATGATTTAGATGCACAAGGGGGATAAAGTGGTATAAATAACATGGTAGCTCATCTGACAAAAAGAGCTACCCAGCAACGTCTGCTTAACATTGGTTTTCAAAGGACAAGAATTTCAAGAGTAAAAGGAATATTCAGTCTGGGCATTCAGGCTTTGAGATTCTTATTACCAAATAGCCTGGATGACTAGTGTTGGAAACTGAGATGGAATACAGCACTATACTTAGAATCAGATTTTCAAATACTCATATGCTTTGAGACTATATCTGAGTAACTTAAATCTCACATAATCTAGTAATATAGTCTAACCTATATCTTAGTGTCTACACAAACCCATTCATAGCTAAGCTGAAGAGAATTGATGCAAAGTGCTACTCTAAATAATTGTCTTCTTGCCTCCACTTGTACGTAAGAGTTTTCCAAGGGTTAATCAGATGGGTAGATGCAAACAATTCCCCACAAAGCAGACAGAAATTTATGTAGATACAAAAATTAAGTGCCAGGAAACATACCTAGGCTAGATACATGCTTCCTCCCTTAAATCTGTGGTTCTCATATCTCCCTATGTGAGCAAGACTGAACATTTATGCTTTATCCTGTCTGAAGTATTTCTACATGGGATAAAAATCCTCCTCCTGATTAACATCTTTGATATTTCACTCATACTGCCCCTTCCTCCTTGAAGAGGCAAGCTTATAACTGAAAGAAACACTGCCCTCTTCCTACAACTAGGAAAGCAGGCTTTGATTCTTTGTAAGCTGCAGGGACTGCATTATATCATCTGTTGCTTACCCAGGAGAATGGGTTAAACAAGAGGGTAAGGTCTTTGAAGCACGATTGATTTACAGACACCTTCCCACTGGAATATAAACTGTTATCCAGAAAGATAAGCACGAATCTTGATTTATTTTTGATACAAGAATGACTGCAGCAGTAAGAACAGTGGTTATTCGAGCTACTATGTCTGTATCAGTCTTCCCAAGTAGAAAGCTCATAACACTGTACCTCTTCAAACCATTCTGCAGTAATAGGGCACTTTTCTGTGTGACCAGATGACTTTTGACCATGTAAGTTCCTTTGTGCAGAGAGACTGGGAGGTGACCTGTTCACATCTCAGTTGCCTGGACTCTGTTCAAATTCAGCTCACAGATGTTCTCCCTCTCTGTATTCAGTTCCAACACCCCAACCTGTCATAGCCTTGTCTTCCATTTTCTTCACTGTCCCTGTGAGCTACAGTTGACAACTTGCTTATTCAAGCTTTGAGTAATATAGAAAAGCAATAAATTCACTAGAAATTGTATCCTTTTTTTTTTTTTCCCTGTACAATGTCTAGCTCAAATATACGGTTGGTAGATCTGCAAAAAAAAAATCTGCTTAACAATTTCCCTCCCTGCTTTGCAGGTCCAGACAGATTTTAGACATGTTGTACCAAATCATCCAATTTCTACTCTGTCTTACCTGCCACATCTCCACTCCACAGGAAACACCAGAGATGTTTGCTGCTGTAGATCTTCACTTTACTTTTCAGAGTCATCTTTCTGCTAGATCTCTGATAGCTGTCAGAATGTATTGCTTTCTTGCCTGACATTTGCATGGGTCTTCCATCAAATATTGCTTTCCACAGCAATCTACCTGTCCAGATAAGTAAAAATCTCCTTTTTTCAGCTCTTTTCCTGTAAACATTACTCTTCCATCTTTCTATATTCCTCCCACCTTCATCAGCTTTGATTTGGAGCTACACACACACACAGACTGTATACACAAACACAAAGATGCTATAGAAACAACTGAAGAAATTGAGGTGTCTCTCAAAGCATAATCACTCAGAGTTAGGCTGGGAAGTGTAATGTCTAATTTATCATTGCTGGTTTATGCATCACTGTTAATGTCACCAGTGGATGTGCTTCTTCGAGAAGATGGAAATGCTGAGTTTCTTGCATGTAGAATTGTCCCAGAAATGCCATCACATACACTTCACAAGTAATATAAGACTGCAGCAAACTGGTGAACAAGCAAAAACATTCAGTGGTTTTCTTTTTATGGATGAGTGACATTTTAACACTCACAGCTTTAACAGAACACAGTGCATCTGGCTCTGTTCTCTACCAAATTAATGAATGAACTCTGTAAGGGTGGATAATAAATACAGTGATATGCTATCAGTATAAATTGATGAGCTTTAATGATATCCTTCATTCCCCTTTGGTCAGGAAACTTTGTCTTGTTAACAAACATCCAGTAAAAACCAAGAATTTCAGAGATACTCCTTCTAGCCTTCTTCCAGTTTTGACTGTACTTTAGCTGAACTGTTTAGGGTATCAGTTCTTATGCAAAGTTTTGCAAGAATGAAGAATTTAAGAATTCAGATGTTTGTCCAAATCCAAAGAGTTTTCACTTGCCTGGATGAAATAAGATTGCTATGTCTAAATTTTATAAGACATTCTTAAGGACAGACAACCTGACTGAATGGAAACAGCAAAACATTCAGCCAAATATCAGAAAAAGCATTTCCCATTGCTCACAAAAGGACAACAATTACAATTCTGACATGCAGAATAGATCTGATTTCATTTTTGGGTTTGTTATTAAATTCTACTAAACCTGTTGGTGAGTTTCTGAACTTTCCTTCCACCTCCATTCCCAGTGGAATCCAAACTATGAAACATCTTAGGAATGCCATATGAGCCAGGAAAGACCAGACAGAGAGATACCAGTCTCCTTCCATTGGTTCACTGAAGAGGAAACACCTGCTCTGCAGACAGAAATATGAAACAAGATAGGCTTGATGACCTTTAGACACTTCCTGGCTGCCTTTCTCTCCTACTCAAGTGACCAGGAAAAATCACATCAGTGTCAGTGTAGAGTGGGTTGAGGGAAGACAGGTAAGTTCATGGAATTAAAGTTCATTGAGGTTTTCTAAAACCTTAGCACTCATACTAAGAAGTGCAGGAATCTGGCAAGAGTTTTGGGAGGAGAGTCATAAATATGTTTCTTTTTCTACTCCTTCCCAGACATCAGTTTTTGACAAGTGTAAGAGACAATGTGTTGGTTTAGATGGTCCTTGTTTGACTCACAGCTCGAGCAGGCAGGGGAAGCACCTTGAGCAAAGTGGTAAATGTATGACAAGAAATACCTGGGCAGGAAAAAGTCATTGTTCTGCTCTCCTTCTGTCTAAAGAGGGTATTGGTAGATAAGTTAAGGTGAATGCATGCACGTGCTGATGTGTGTATGCAGTGGATGACAGCAATACACACACCTGCCTTCCTCACCACAGCACACAGAGAGGACTGAGGCAGCTGCTCCTGAGAGAAGTGAATTTTAGGAGCTGTAAACTGTTTCCTTGAACAAATGGCAAGCTGTCTCAGTGAAAGACATCTGTGGCTTGCTCCTGGTGAAATTTCACTGTGCTCACATAGAAAAACTGTCTCTGCTTGCAACAGAAGCAGCATATTCTTGTACAATAAATTCATGGATTCTTTGCAAATACCTCAAGCTTTGCGGGCAAATATTAATAAAAGGAAAAGTGGGTCAATTTGAAACCAGCAAGAAAGACACTGAGGACTAAATAAACAAAAGGAGAATTTTTGCAAAGATCTTAAGAAACTCAGTCTGAGAAATAGCCATAGAGTACAGAGCACAGCAAACTAAATATGAGCTATAAATACATAACATAAATACATAAATACATAAATATTTGATTTTGAGATTTTCAGATACAAGCCCTGAACTTCCTCTCCTTGATCTACTGCAGTTTGTTTGTTTTGCATAATAAAATTATTTTGGTTTGTCCATTAAAGCATACTGCAATTTCCTTCCTCCAAAAATCCCCACATTTCAGTGCAGTGATATTAGCTCTGTGAAGACACATGGCTTATTTCAGCTGAGAAGTGTTCTGATCTACAGGAACTAATTAGAGCATTTTCTCGAGCTCATCCCTTTCTTCTCATTACTGGTGACCAAAGACAACTGCTGAGACATGATTACTACAGAACTGTCTGATAGTGTATATGCATTATCTTTACAGAAACAAATCAGCGAATACAACCAGACTAAGGGATAGGGAATGCTTAGGAAAACAGCCACTGGCAGAAAACAGCACCCAAAAGTGTCACCCTAAGGCCACACAAACCATTCTCTGCCAGAAACAGCTTCAGAAAGACATGCTGCTGGGAAAAAGGAAAATAGAAGAAAATAAGTCTGTGCAGGGCGATATGAGTGTTTATTCGTGAAGGTATTCATAGAATGATCAGAGAGTTGGAACACATTTCCTATGAGGAAAGGCTCAGAGAGTTCTGGTTGTTTAGCCTGGAGAACCCTCCTGGGAGATCTTATTGCAGCCTTTCAGTGCTTAAAGGGGGCTTTTAGGAGATATTGGGACAGAACTTTTAATAAGGTTTGTAGTAATAGGAGACAGGGTAATGGTTTTAGACTGAAAAAGGGTAGATTCACACTAAATAGAAGGAAGGACATTTTTATGATGAGGGTGGTGAAACGCTGGCCCAGGTTGCCCAAAGAGGTGGTGGATACTCCAACCCTAGATATTTAAGGTGGAGTTGGATGGGGGTCTGAGAAACATGACCTAGTTGAAGATGTCCCTGTTGTTCACAGAGGGTTGGACTAGATGGCCTCTAAAGGTCCCTTCCAACCCAAACTATTCTATGATTCTGGGATTTCTCATGTGCTCTGCAGGTTGTTGCAACAGATGGGTATTTCAGCCAGTAGTTTGAGGCGTGTGGTATCTTGAGAAAGGCTGAACAGCTTCATACAGAGAGTTCTTGAGTTCAATCAATTAGTGTTATTTACAAATTAGTTTACTTGTTTAGGGCCATTCCTTAGCACCATACTCTAAGATTGATATATTTGACCACAAAGTGACAGTTTGCTTCATCTGCAAATTCTTAATTGCTGTGCAAAACCCAGTAATAATTACATCAGAAGCGAGGAAAAGGCAGGTCTAAGTTGCTCATCCATTTTAAATGTAGATTCATATTAATGGTACAGAATTTCTGCATTTGTGGTGCTTCTCCATGTTTCTGCATGTTATGCCTTTTTTTATTGTCTGGCTGAATGAACTTCTAAAAACCTGAACTAAGTTGTCATAGCATTGTACTCTTACTGGACTGAATGTCCCATGGAGTCAGCTGATATGTCAGCACATTATAAAGACAGAATAAGATTAATGTGAGGGAAGTGCAGAGAGCTATTCACAATATTGGCACCATCGTGCCCCTAAGAAGTGCAAAGGTTGCTCTTGCTGTTCAAACAGACTTGCCTGACTATATGTTTCAGACAGAATGGGTTGCTTTGCTGAAGAGTGTTAATAAGACATGCCAGATCTTAGCAGAGCCAGTCAATATGACAAATCCTATAGTCTGAAAAAAATGGTCAGGGCAGAACTCATCTTCAAAGAGCAACCCCAGCACCAGAACAGACTCAAGTAATTATAAAATCTACTCTGCTGCACAAGCACACTCAACAAAGAGTATCTCAACTTTCCCAGTCCTTCAAAAATCTCTTTTTTTTTTCTACTTTTGAAGTGCAGTGGGGCTTACAAAGCATAAGTTTTGAAAAGCGACAGATTTAAATCCAAACCAAAATAACAACAACAGGAAAACATCGCACCAGGTTTATGAGGGAGAAAATCAGATGGCATTTTTACATGCAAATGATGAATATCTGAGGGAAAGAATTCAATATGATAAATGTGATGCTTCCTCTCTGCTATTAAACGAGCTCCTGTGATGCATTTGTCTATCCCAGCCTTACATTTCCATAGGAAATTGCACAAGCTTTCCCATGAAAATTTGCAGCAGCTGTAAAGGGGATACCGAGCACAGGGTCATGCGTGACTGGTTGACCCATCAATCCAAAGTAACTTGTGGATCTTTTTCCTACAAAGTAAGGAAGCTGAAAAGAAGAAAAACTCTTCTGAGTTTCTCTGTGGGTTTTTTTTTTGTTGTTGTTTGTTTTTCCCACTTTTAACATTTAATTACTGCTACCACTATGTTTTATTTTTTAGGAAGAACAGAGTCTATCGCAGTCGTGGACTGAGTTCATGGCTCAGTAACAGTTTCCCACGGTGCTGCCAGCCAAGGCTACACTGAAACATTTAACTTGGTCTCTCTGTGTCTTTCTGGACTCAAAAAAAATGTATATAATTCAAGAATCCCCTTAAAAAGGTTTTAGTTTATATCATCAGTAGCTATGACAGCAGGGAAAACAATTTTCAGCATTACAAGCAGTGTACACCATCCCTTCACCAGGGGTTTCTATAATGGTGCTATAGCACAGGGATCTTCATAATTTCCCTTTGTGTCCTTCTTCAAATTATCTTCCTTAAAATATTGAATAAAGAGGGAAAACCAAATAATTGTATCACTTTCACAGGCATCTGTTACTTTCTGATATTTATAGTTGGAAGCCAACACCCAAAGTTATCATCTCGCAGTCCCCAAACACATAAAATTTTCACTACAGCCAACAAAGGTTCTGCCAGGAAAGAAGGTAACAGCAAACCAAACACACTGAACCTTATTTTCATAAGGAAAGACAAGATGAAAATGAAACGAGTTAGTCATAAATGTTCTTCTTGAGAGGACACTAAATCTTTAAGATGGTGCTACAAACAAAGGGTTAGATTTCTGATGGAGAAATGTTACAGTTGTTGTGTGTCTGTATTGAAGACAAGGAAAACTTTTCCCATCACTGTAGAACACTCCTTGATTAGGGGGGAAAAAAAAAAAGGAAGAAACAAATAATGACAGCCAATTTCCAATGCTTTTAGGCTATTTCATATCAAACAGTATGATGAATGTAGCAATATCACTTTTGGCTATAGCACAAAAAATATTATTCTCTATGGACGCTGTAGCATAAAACAAAAATGCTTTTATTACCAGTAGCAATGATGTGACATGCCTGATAAATGCCACTTTAAGACTCCTTTGGGTCCCAGCATCCCTTCACACTTATTATCAAGTTACTAATAGATTCTGTAGGTTTGACTGGCCATCATTTAGGAGTGTCATTTACTCTAAAATGACAGAAAAGTAAAATGTTCTAAAAAGCTCAATTTTTCTCTTCCCTGACTGAGTGACTAATGAGTAAGAATAATAACTTTTATTCATGTTGTCTAGGTGATAAAATGGTCATTGTAGAATGATGAATATCAAATAAAGATGTTTTCATTTAACACAGGCAGGGGAAAAAAAAAAACATGAGCCTTTAAGTCCTAAAAATATGAAAGAGAGCAGGCAGATATTTAAGAATTCACATCTCCTCTATGACAACTGAGTCTGTTTTCTGTTGTTATTAGTTTTTCTCTGGATGCAGAGAAACACTGAAAACAACAGGGTCAGACATGTTACAGATTAAATTCTTCCTTGCAGGATGATACTGTCCAAAGGCCCCCACTGAGATTAACACCCTTTATTCTGCATAATGTATAGATGTACCATAAAGGTTAATTCGTGCAGCAGAGTGTAGAAGTTACATAAACTAGATAGGTAGAAGATCAGAGCAGTGAGGGATGCAAAAAAAAAAAAAAAATAGGAGAAAATAGTTGTTAGCAGATTCCTGGCAGATCTCACACTGTATTATATTTAGATTAGAGATGATACTTTGCTTGCAAACACCTTGGAAAGGCCTCTGCAAATCATAATGACAATACCCAGCAGAAGATGATTTTCATCCACAGATGGTCTCTACACTATACTACAGTACCACCAGAAAAAAAATATAAACCACTTCTTTCTGAAAATTTAATTAATTGGAGCTGAATCCCTAATTCTCTAAAGCCATCTAAAAACCCAGCATAAGTTCTTGTCTGTATTAGAGAATTTGATCTCACCATGACAGAGATGCAATAAGTAATTCTATATTAACTAACTCAGTGTAAATGCTCATCTGACCCTTTGCTCATCATGCTCAGTCCTTGCAGTTCAGTCTGGTCAGCAATGGGGGACAGTGGGATTGTTCTCTTCTGGAAAGAACAAAACATTAAATAGTAAACTTTTCTTTCAAGGGAATAGATTTTGTCTTGCTCCTTATCTGGAAGAAAAAGAACAAACGAGAAACACAAAAAAAAAAAACCAAACCAAAGGAACAAACTCCTAAACCCCACTTCTTTTCAACCCAATTTGTGTTGGTAAAGTACAGGGCATTTAAAACAATTTCCTTAAAAATTTACCTTTCCTTAAGACAGCTCAATCCAGTGAGTTCTTTTGTGGATCAAAGGTACAAAGCAATATTGTGTCTGTATAAACATGGCAGCAAGTAATCATATTCCAATGTTATTTAAAGTAAAGGGTTACTTTAGATTTGACATGGCAGCAGCTATGGGAACTTTAGTGGAAATACTACTGATTTGCACAAATAATGTCCTTATTCAGTTTCATTGGCTTCACTGTTGATTTGCATCTGGATGAGTCCACCATCCTCAGCTTTTCAGTTCTTCAGTGTGATTGAAATCTCACTGGAGAGCTCAGTCCTGCCAAAAAGGGATTAAGTGAGCTAACTCTGAGCAAGTGTCTTTGGTTGTTCTCCTTGAGATGAAGAAATTCCATCATAAAAAGGACCTGAAGGACAACGGACCTTTTGGTGTAGGAGATGACTGGTCAGCACTCCAATTGACTCACCAGGCAGAGCAAAGTAGAGACTGGGAGATTAAAGCATCCACTGCCATGGCATCAGTAAAGGAGTCAACTCTGCAGCTTCTTCAGGAGTAGTGCCCCAGCCTCTGATTCACTCTGAGAGGAGCAGAGTGCCTTTGCCACTGTGCTTCTGTTTCATTAGGCAGACTTTGAAACATCAGCTCTAGTTGCTCAGTGGTCAGTTTTGATCGTAAGTTCCCTGGCAAACAGGAGGAAAAAACCCAACTATATGATCA
The DNA here is from genome assembly GCF_003945725.1 of Corapipo altera. Lineage (NCBI taxonomy): Eukaryota > Metazoa > Chordata > Aves > Passeriformes > Pipridae > Corapipo > Corapipo altera. The sequence continues at coordinate 12,399,449 of NW_020884882.1, read as the reverse complement.
GAAAGATCACGAAATGCTGCTCTGGCTATATTGCAGGCTGTGTAATGTAAACTCTATCAAATAAACACTCCCAGATATTTTCCTACTCTCTGATTACTGTGCTAGAAATGCTCAATAATGTTCAACAAATGTACGAAAACAGCATATGTCAATCCAGCATTTCCTTCAAACTGTTCTATTTTCAGTTCCTGTTTTGTTCAATTAACACTGCTGTAACTGACTCACACTCATTACATCTGATCCTCTTCAGAAGAACAGAAGGAGTTTTCGTTAGCACTGAAAATCTATAATTCACTGAATATTCTGAGCTGGAAGGGATCCACAAGGATCATCAAAGTCCATCTCCCAGCCCTGCACAGGACAGCCCCAAGAATCCCACCATGTGCCCAAGAGTGTTGTCCAAACACTTCTTGAGCTCTGTCAGCCTTGGTGCTGTGCCCACTGCCCTGGGGAGCCTGTTCCAGTGTCCAACCACCCCCTGGCTGAAGAACCTTTATCTAATATCCAACCTAAACCTCTCCTGACACAACTTCAGGCCATTCCCTTGGGTCCTGTCACTGGTCACCACAGAGCAGGGATCAGTGCCTGCCCCTGCTCTTCCCCACATGAGGAAGTAACAGCAATGAGGTCTCCCCTCAGTCTTCTCCCATCTGAACAGACCAAGTGCCCTCAGCTGCTCCTCATACGGCCCCTCCAGACTCTTCACCATCTTCATATCCCTCCTTTGGACACTGTAATAGTTTAATGTCTTTTTCACATTGTGGTGCCCAAAATTACCCCCAGCACTTGAGGTGAGGCTGTAGCAATGCAGAGCAGAGCGGGACTGTGTGTTAGAAGTCATTTGTAAAATTATTTTTTTAAGTCCTAAAGACAAATTCATTTTATACAAGCCTAGAAGACTCTCTTGCTATTAAATCATCATCACTGAAAACATCACTGAAAGGTCATTTTGTCAGCGTTCTCATTCTATATTGCCAGACCCAAATTTTCCTGTGTGTGCCTGGATCTCTCTGCCTGAGGCTGTTTCTCTCTGTTGCTCAGGTGAAGGCAGCTGCTGTGTGGATATACTTTACAATGTGTTTTGAAATTATGCTCTAAATAAAAATTTGGTTCTGTAGGCTGCAATAGGCAAGGATAAATAAGGAATGTGTCTGCTTTAAATACAGTGAGTAAAACACACATCCCTAACACAGAGTAAGAAACATTCCTGGATAGAGGCAGGAAGGTAAGACATTATGTTTTACATAAAATCTAACACTAATGAGCATTTCTATGATGGATTTGTATTAAAATTACCTTGAAAAGATTTTTAAAACAGGTGTAATAAAATGTTCATTTGGAATTGTTATGAATTTTTGTCTGAGAAGCAAGTTGCCTAAAAGGTTCCATTTTCTAACACAGAACTGTATTCACTATGAAATATTTTGCATTATATTTTAATTAAAGTTATAATTACGGAACTAAATATAATTAGCTTCTTTCTTCAAAAGAAATTGGAAGTGAACTTACTTTATTAAATTTTCAATTTGTTTCCTGCAGTGTTACATAGTTTATTCTAATTAATTGAATGAGATCTCATAAATATTTTATCAACATAGAGATGTGATTAACAGCTCGAGTTTTGTGTGTTTTTCTTTTTTCTTTCCAGCTTTCTTCTTCTCTTCATTACCATTCCCCCCATTTTTGTCTTCACTCTCCTGCCTTTGGTGACAATTTCAGTTTGGGAGCCCTGCCAGAGTTCCCCCCCTCCCCTTCCACAACAAAATGCTGCATTTTTGCAGTCTCGGCCACAAGAAGCCATTTTTAACTTCTCTTCAGGAACGTCTGTTATCTAAGGAAGCCCTCATATAACACAGAGCATGGAAGCGACACTCATTTCTTGTGTGATTTATGACTTCCACAGTGAATAGCTTCCTGCAGAATCTCCTCTGCTTTCGGGGTGTGTGTGTGTGTGCAGTATATTTGTTTATTCTCTGAGCAGATAAAGCAGAAAGGAGTAAAAAGGACTGCAGCCCCTCATTAGCACACCCTACTCTAGAGATTACAAAACAGAGCAGAAGGTACATCTCACACAGCTCCCCAGCCCCTGTTGTGTTGCAAAGGGCTCCATCTTCCTGTGCCATCAGTGAGGTTTAACCTTGGGGGTGCTGAATGGAGCCATCGTGGTTTGAGCCTTTGGCTTCACCTGTTCAGCCTCCTGTTTGCCCCGTGGACACTGAGCAGAGCAGAAGCATCAGCACAGTGCCCTCAGGCCCCTCTTACAAGATCAGAGCCAGCATCAGGGGGAAACCACACCAGGGGCTTCACAGGCTCACAAGGAAAGAGGCAATCCCTGCTTCAAAGCATGTCAAAGCAAACAGAAAGGGAGGGAGGACATGGAGGTGAAGCGACCTGCCTGTAGTTACACACTGCAGCAGGACAAACATGAGAATTTGCTCTCCTAATCCCCTCCCCAAGGTTTCCTCCCTCCCACCACTACTGGAATGGGATGATTACAGTCTATGTTGGAAATGCTGCTCCACAGCCACAGTGCTGAGTGGATCCACTTATCAGTATGGAGAGCTAGGCAAATAAACAGCATGTTGTCCATATCAAACAGAAAAAAAATGTAAGTACAACTGTATATAAACTGAATAGTCAGGAAGTAAGAAGATAATCATCATGGCTCTTTATCAGATTAAATCTCTGTCAGTCCCTAGTTTAAAAGGAAAGGGACTGGTGTCAGAGAGTAGCACTGTGTTCTTTTAATATATTCCAGATTAATTTAATTAAACACAGCTTTAATAATATCAAAGGAAAGATTCAGCCATCACCATGACCTTTACTGTCCAGCAATATCAAAGGTATGGGATAAATTGAATAAAAAGGAAATCCATATGTATTTTCTCTATCCATTTAGCTCAGGCAGGCATTGTGTCACTTGCCCATGTTGTATTGTTGACAGCAACAGGTTGAGTATCTTTTAATATCTAAAGAACAAATTGTTTTCTCCCAAGCATACTTCAAACTCCCAGTGACACAAGCTGCAAGTGTACACATTTCCTCCTGGTAAAAAATTTCCCCTAATTGTTTTTCCTGCCTATACATTCCTTTTACTACTTATTCTTTAATGTAGTGCAAATTTGGAAGCAGAAAAGTGAATCAGATTTGTTTCACATTCCACATGTTGAACAAAACTGGGTAGTTTCCATCTGCATGCACAGTAATGATGCTTTAGAATTATGAAATAAATGAGTGGAAGTCTTGTTAACAAGAACCTTACAGTGATGAATCAGTGATCCTGTTGTACTGTTAATGTTGTTTTCCAAAATCTAACACTATTTTCCAATCAATCCAAATTTTGATTGATAGATGAAGTTAACCTTGATGTTTTCAGGCACATTTTGGAAAGGCTGGAGCTGAAACTGTTGATGCCAGACCTGGATTTGACCTGAGAGTTGCTCTATATTTATGTCTTGTAAAGCCTCCATAGCAGCTTTATTGTGCTTGAGTGTTCATCTTCTCTTAATTTACTTTACTTGTCTGAAATCAAGTAGACTGTTACTTGCACAGCTGCAAGGGCAGTAACAACAGCAAATGCAATTTTTATGTGGAGTAGGTCCACATTTCTCAGCTCCTAATACACCAAAAAAGATGAAAAGGCCAGAAAACTTGTTCTGCTGTTAAAATGACAAGATTATGGATATTTTCTAAAATTATTACGAGAGGCCTGGGATTCACATGTAATATTTAAAGCACACCCAACATACTTTAGGCAGCACATTATTAATGTCAAATGAAGTATAGTCTCCAAGTATTTATTTACAGCTCTCCAGTGCTAAAGCTCCAAGAGGGGATTCCTTCCCAGGGCTGTATATTCCACTGTGGCAAACATCTTGTTCCTTCTCAGGGTAATGTAACCTCCCACTTTCCTAATTAACACGTCCTAACCTTTCACTGGCTGGGTTCTCTCCAGGCCAGAATAACACTTTATGTGGTTATTTGACAGGAAACTTTGTGTACTATCAGCATCAGCAATGCCAGCTGGGCCAGCCCCCAAACTCTTAAAATTCCCTTCCCACCACACTTCAACAAACTATGGCATTATAGTACTACTGCTTTATCTAGCAAAGGGTGTTTTATCTCCTTCTCTTGTTTTAGTTTGCTTTCACAGCCACAGTCTCATCTTTTACCTTGTAACATAGCTTCATGTACTTTTCCTGTTACCAGATTCTTTACTGCCTGCTGCAGATTTTTTTTCTCAACATATGGGGAAAACAGTCTCCACACTTTTCTTTCCATTCCATATCCTTGACATAAGGGGTGGTTTAAACAGTTTGCATATGTACACCCAATGGAAAGGGGAATCTGTGCTGACCAAGAGATGGACACTTTAAGCATTTTGTTGAAACAAATTTTAGAGAAGGTTCTATTTTTTTTTTTTTTTGGACATGATTTGAAACACAGATAGTATTAATTTATTTGTAAAGTTAACTCACAACCACTGGCAACACTGTAATCATTCTGTGCTTGCATTTCATCCATTCAGGAGGGAAGAAACGACCTAGACCACTGTGCTAGACATGGGACAGGCTCAGATCCCTCCATGGCAGAGGCTCCCAGCTTTGTGGGCTCGGGTGACCCCTTTACACACTTGCAGCAGAGGGGCACAGAAGCTCCATGGACATAAAAAACCACACTGAAAAGAGAATTACTGGTGCATGTGCTCAGGGAGCTGACACAGGGCACACCACATCGACTGTGCTGGATCCTAAAGAGATGTTAAATTATGAGATGGAGAATAACTCATGTCACACTGCCTGCTAGCCATTTGTCCAGAACAGTTTCTATTTCATATCTCCTTTTAATTCATGCCAAATTTATTGATGATAGAAATACTATGAGTTTGGCTATGCCGAGTTGGAATATTCTAATAACGAAGAGTCCTTGGAACAACTGCAAGGACTTTGAAGCAAGATGTACTAAAACCAGCTCTGAATGTTTTCAGATTGTGACCACTTCTGTAAGAGAGGACAAGTGAACAGCTTTTTGATGTTGGAACTTAGATCAATAACATTTTTAACTCTATCTGTAACTAGACCACAATCTGGATTTTTCAGCCTTTGTGGTTTTGTCACAGCAATCACGTGGCATATGTACCACAGTATCTTGATCAGCAGGTAGCATCTGTCTTGAGTTTTGTTCTATTTAATTTGATAAAAGTGGAGCTCATGCAAAGACAACTAATTGGAGAGCTGAATACACAACCTACCACCCACCATGTGTCATTACTGGAAATAACTCCACAAAGAAACCACATTTGGTGATGAAAAGTTAAGACAGCTTTAAGTCCTGGTAGCATTCTCTCTGTTTTGTTACCCCTCAGTGACTTGGGATGCTTTTTATGACACACACCATACACCCCCCTGCAACAGAAACTGGTCCCAAAGGCATTTTGAGTAAGGGACCTTTAATCCCATAGCTGCTGTACCATGGGCTTTACAATGGCTTCAGGAGTGGGAAGCTTGGCAGTAAAATATGGTCAGAGCATGAAAACTCTCCCCCTGTATCATTTGGTGCTATGACACCAGGATCATTATTGGAACAAAAATTTAGTAAAGAGCTGCCCAATGGCCTGATAATACACAGGATGAAAATGTTGTTTAATGGGCACAGCACTTTCTGTTTTAGGACTTCACTTTGTGGGACAAAAGAGAGACCTGACACTGGGACAGGGGCAGACAAATAAAGACATAACGGACCTGGTGGCTGCAGCATCACCTCTCTTCAGCAGCTTGGAGAAGGATAGAGGAAGAGCCTTAGAGCTGCCATCAAAACTCACGGCCATGAGCCAACTTCCTTGAAACTGTTTGGAAAGTACTGGCCACCTCTGTCCATTCTCTTTAGCCATTTTAAACTCTCCTCTCAGACATCTGCAGGGCACTGCATGACTAAGCAGGTTTCACTAAAAGGAAACACCAGGACTTTACAGTACTCCTGAGAGAAACAAAGGGGGGAAAAAAATCCATATCTGGCTTTTCCAAAAGCCTCTGCACAAGAGCATATCTATGTATGTCCATGTCACCTCCATTGTGATGCTCCTCAGGCTCGTTCAGGGCAGAGTACTTCAGGTGGACAGACCACCAGGGGCATTTATCCTCCCACAGACAATACACCTGTGCCTTCAAACAAGCTGTCAGAAACAGCCACTGCTCTGGGCATCCATCCTGACTTCTCACCTCAGCACCCCTGAAGTCCTTCCTTTGTAGCTGTAGTTCAGGTCAGATTCCAGCTAAGTCACTTTTTCCCATATCAATTCATCTCAACAGTTCTGTCTGCACACAGTGTAGTGTTTCACTTTCTGTTTTCAAATGGGATCAGTGTGGCAGATTCAGAGAGATGCTTTCTTTCATTGTCACCTAGAGAATGCCACAGCTCTTCTCCTCATTCTGATTTACATAGAACAATATGGGATAAGTGGAAACAGTAAAGTTTTTATTCTAGAGGCACTGTCACTAAAATGTCTTTAGAAGCTTCCAGAAGAATAAGATGTTGTCTATTATTCACAGAGCTACAAGCCATGGTTGAGGGTAGTGCAAAAGAATATCCTTTTCTATACAGAGATTTGTTTCACTGAGGTCCAGCCCCCATGGTCTTCCATGTCTTGAGTCATCATTGACCTACTACCAAAGATCTGCACCCAAAAATAACTAGAATCAATCCAAAAAGGACATTAAATTTTTAGTTAATTATGTCCTTGACTCTTTAATGCTAACTCAAGTCCTTGTAACTTTGTGATTAGACACTTCTCAGGTGTCAAGCTGATTTTAACAAAGAACTTCCCAAAAATTCAAAAAATCTGCATCTTTTTTCACTGTTATCAGGGAGATCCTTGAATGACCTGCTATCAGTAGAGTTTAGTTAAGCAAAATTTTCCATTCTTCACATTACTTACATGTTTGATCCAATTAGTTTGTGTCTCAGAAGTTTCCATAACTCTTAAAATATTTTGTTCATTTAACGCAATTAGAATTCAACATAAGTCTCAGAAATCAAAACAATAAAATCACATCTTACTGTAACTTTAAAGCTGTTGCAGAAGCTCGAATTCTTTCCCAAAATCTTTCTTTCTCTCCAATTAACTATGATATATTTACTGCTTATTTCACAACACTAAGTGCTTCAGTTCAAAAGTGCATAAGTAAAAAAGTAATGTGCAAGGCATTTAAACATAACTCAAAGGAAATCCTAAGGACCTGTGACATGCTATTTTTCAGTAGGAAGAAAAACAAACAATTGTGGATAATTTAAATCAAACTACTTTGTAGATTTTTGAACACCACAATTCTAATTTTGTAGCCATAATTTTCACTTTACAATGTACTTCCCAGAAGCCAAAATGAAAATTTTAAGAGTTTTGAATACATGTGGGTGTGAAAATGCTATCAAGGGAAGCATAACTTTTTTTACGGATTTCTAGATGATATACTCACATATCAAAGAGTTGGATTTTTCCATCAGCTTGTTTTCACCAAGCAGCCGAAAGCATGAAATAAAAAGAAATGGGACAGTGTGGTTCTGTGATCAAGGAAATGATGTGGAAATATTCAAGTTCATAAATGAACATGATTATTTTGCAATTAGTTGGAGTTAGACATAGAGGCAAGCAGGCATTCATCACGGTGACCATTGTGAAAATCTAGTGTGACCAGTGGCCTTGAATTCTGTGTGGGAAATTGTTTGCAGCAGCTTCTAATGCCTTTTCTTTTGGATGTGTTCAGAAACCATATGATGTAACATTTTTTATTGGCAAATGTCAGTTATGCAATATGAAAGAGTTCACAAGACAGGGTTAGTTTCAATATATTTCCCTCCACACATCTCTGACTCACACAAAATACCAAAATTAGCAAACATCCTGTTTGCCAAGTTTTCTTTCCTGGTCTAATAGACTGTCAGTATTTTCAAAATTATTGAAAGAAGAATCTGAAGTGATACAGCATAAGATGATCAGTCACTTTGGATTTTTCCATTTCCAATTATATCCTATCTCAAAAGCATTATCTCTAAAATTTTACAAACTGCTACAGACTGGGAAAACCATTTCCCACCCAGGTGCAGTATCAGGTACTCCTGCTTCCAGCCAGGTGTTCCCACAGAGAGAAATGTGAGATGTGTCTCTTTCTGCCACTCACTCTCATTTGGAACTGATTATGAATTGCTTGATCCTTTTTTCTCCCACACTGGAAAATGTTGGCTATTTAGCACTGGACATTCAGGTTTGTCTGGGCATGTTTTTCCCATGTAGGTACAGTCCAGGCCTCAGGCATTGGGGAACAGAGTTAGAGGATGTTACTTTCTGTAAATGTTATATTCTACCCAGGGTTTGATGAACATGATTATAATGGACTCAGATAAAACTTTGATATAAAAAAAGGAAGGGATAAAGGTAAAGTTTATAACCACTTTAATGTCCCTGATAAACCTGTGCCTGTGCTGTACTTGCATCTCTCTTGGCAGTGTGAGCTCCAACATCCCAGAAACAGTCTGGTATATATTGTGCACCTGTGAGCCAGAGACATTTCACAACAGCACAAAGTGAATAAGCACAGAGTGAATATACTGTGGGAGTATTATTTCTGCTGGGAGGAATAGAGAAGGAACAAAAGATACCACATATCTATGAGCATGCTGAAGGGACCTCTCACATTGTTAAGATTTTATAATTGCTTGAGCTGCTCCCTAGGAAAAAGAGATAACTTCTGGGAAACCCAAGAGACTCTGGTGACCATTAGCAACTCTGTAAGAGGGGAAAAAGTTCAGCAAGTAGCTTTTTACCCAGACTAAACAACAGATATCGTAAGTGATCTGGAATGCCAGCTCAGCTTTCTGACAGCAAAGCCACAGAACCATGCCTGTCCATTCTTCCACTACAACCTTTCCTAAGGCTTGGCCTTCAAAGAAAACAGAAATAGACTTTCCCCTACTAGGAGCAAAATTGGAAAGTGTTGAGTCTTGCAGAGCATATTTTCTTATGAGTTTGTTCCTTACATGCAGGCTGGTGTCCTCTTTGGTGAGGACTGAGAGTAGCATCGCTTTAGATGTGCTCACCAGAACAGATGTTATTTTGGGGCCGGGGGAGGGAGCAGGAAGTTGGAGGCTCCTGCTAACAGATGGAAGAGCAACCTCAAGCCTGCTCTAACCCATGCCCAGCAAATGGTACTCATGCTCTCAGCTCCATACAGACTTTAGAGGAAGCTGAGAACATGGCAGTAAGGAAGTACATGCCTGGGGATTTTGCAGAGGGGAAACTGGAGGAGAGAGCCTGCTGAGTCTACTTGGAGCACGCTAGTAGTGTAATTCAAATATTAATAACAGCTGCCGGAAATTTAGAAGAGCCAGCTAGGTTGAAAAACGCCCTGTGCATCTGCCCTTTTGTAACCATGTGCCCAACACATACTCTGTCTCTGCCAGGAGTAGTATTCCCTCTCTGCAAGGCATTACAGTTGGCACGGGTGCCTGCCTGGATCACTGCCGGTCCCTGGCACGAGTGTTGCAGAGAGCAGTTGTTCTGTAGTCCCCAACCTCACTGAACCCCCTCCCAGCACTGGCAGCACAGGGCCTGGAGGAAGAGGGGAAGAGGGTTGTTGTTGCCTCTCCTCTGGACATAACAACACATAGAACTGAGGCAATCTGACCATTTTGATGGCACTCCTGGCTGGAGATGGAAGTGTACAAGTGTAAGTGAAATGTTTCAAAGAATTTAGTCCCTCGTTGGCTACTGCATTTGTCTCCTGCAGCTGGTGCAAGGATAAAGTTGTCTAAACAAGGGCCATCAACTCTTTGGATGGATTAGCCCACTTTTGTGGGCTGTCAAACCAGTTGTGTCAGGGAGTAAGCACACATTCACCTCAGCAGATCTGGTACCAGACTTCTTAAATGAACTCTACTTTCAGGGGCTGCAGTAGTCTCAGCACAGGTGGTTTGAAGGTACCTTAGATAGGTTATAAGTTCTGCATTCATGCCATTGTAGACATATTCAGAGACGACACATTGATTACTGCCAGATGGAGGGAGATGGAAACATGCCATCAGTCTGTGTTTTAAGTCTATCCACCATCCACTCTCACTGTATTTACCTATTTTGTTGCAGCCATGTTAACAGCTCTGAAGAAAATTCTCAGTTTCAGCTCCATCCTACACTCACAGAAAGGAGCCTTCCATTGCCCCAGAGTTTGTAAGCGAAGCCTATCAGCGAGACAAAAAGAGGACAGGGAACTGTTGGATATTGGCCACCGGGGTGGAGGACAGGAAGTGCCAAAGAGGCTGGAATTAATGTAGATCTTCTGAACCTCAGCCGTAAAATCATTCCTCCTCTCAGCTCTTCATCTTTGAGCACTGCACGTTGGGTCAATGACCCTACATATCAGACTGCAGCATCAGCCTCAGAACCGAGAGCTCCTGGAGATCTTTCATTTGTGTTTGTTTTCTTGATGCTCAGTTCTGAGTGCATCCATAGGCATTCATCAAGTACCCCAGCTCCTCTTGAATGACTGGGTTTTTTACAAAGAGAAAGCAAGGAACTTTTCCACTTAAAATATTCTGCTCCAAAGAACCATGGCTGTCATTTCAAAGCTATTTCTAGTGTTAATATTTTCCAGAAGACTGTTTCATTTAGTAATTTGGATCGTAAGAACAATTGTGGGGTATAAAAAACCATGCAAAGCCATATGATCAAAAATCCACAAAGATTTCAGAACATATGAGAAGAAATGTATTTTAAAAAAACCAGACATGCAAAATAAAAGATTCAGATTAAATTCTCATAGCTGTAGGGCTTTTGCTTGCTATTCATGAGAGCTATGCAATTCACTTCTACTTGACATCAGAAATGCAGATTCAGTGAATTCATTTAAGACAAAATTGAAATCTTATCTTTTTAGGCTGGATTTTCCAGCCTTAAATGCAGCTCAGTTTTAAAGAAGCTAGATATTATTTTACGTGAAGCTATTTGAGATCCTTTGTATTTTCTGCACTATATAATTTAGGTTTTATTGTATTTAGTTCATGTGCATTATAACATACCAAGAATAGTTGAAAGATGACAAACTGGGAAATGGGAAAGGCAAAGTAGTCATTTGCTAATGCAAAAAGATAAATACAACATAAATGGGAGGAGCTCTAAACCATTACCTTAAATATGAAGAAATATTTCATGAATAAGCATACCACGAGGATTTCTACATTTCCTAGTTCTTTAGCTACCATGAATAGCTGTGTGTGTATGGGGACAAATTATTAATTGTTCTGCTCCACTATACCCCCTTTTCTACCTGTTCACACCACAGCACTTTCCAGTGTTCTTATTTCCTCTTCCTTAAATGTGAAATCTCCATCTGTTCTCTCTTCTTACTCAGTCCATACCTTACACTTATGGACTACTGCACAGGCAGGCTGACAGCCAGGGAGAACAAATGGGCCTGCTCCAGGAGCACGGAAGTGCAAATATCTTTCCTCAGTTCCCAGAAGGCTGAAGTACATCTTCATCATATTGAACCATCAGCTTATTGTCAACAGAAGCAAATTTCAACCTAGCATTTTTTTCTGAAGTTTCAGTAACTTCTTCATAAACCCAAGGGCAACCAGTTGCTGTTCGCTTTTTTTAAAGGGGAATTTCGTTGAATCTCAAATTCCTTCCTTAAATGTTATAATTGCGTATTGACTTCCCTACTATTTAGCACCTCGCAGAACACATGACCCTGACAGGATTTATTACATCATCTCTTGAGAAAATTCTGGGAGTGAATAAAGGTAAAAAAGGAGAAAAATCTGTTTCTAATTTGACCAGGTCATCACATGCTTTAAATATCAAATATGCTTTCAGTGAAATCTGTTAAAAGAACTCAGATGCTCTTGCTTACTCCAAGGGTTGAAGCTTCTGTCATTCCCTCTTACAGTCACCCCCTCACCCATTCAGGAGATGCAGTTGAGTATTTCTGCATCCCTGAATGACAAAAGGTTTAGTTCAATTTCTGCCTTTAGTTCACTAAGAGGAGCAGCTGTTGCAGCCCAAAGTCTGTGGTCACTTTGCTGTAGTGCAAATCCAGCTACAGAACTCCTTCAGAGTGCCCCTTTGGAGTGTTTCTGTCAGAGTGTGGAGCCAGCAGCAAACACAGGACCACTGCACCCACCTATCTGCATAACAAGGATCTGGGCTCTCCAACTCATCCTGTGTTCTAACTGGTTCAATGAGCAGAACCCATTTGCTAAGGAAAAACAGGATTACCACTAAATATTTTTCAGCTTCCTGGGAGAAAATTTCCTTACTAAAAATAGTTGTGCCCCAATCTGACAGATGCAGGCTGAAGCCCATGCCTACCATTTTTGTCCCTGGGAAAAGCCCCAAGGAGGGCATGTTTTCCAGGAGCATACATGCACCACTTCCTGCTGTGGTGCTGGGGGAAGGTCCAGGCTCAGCCTCCTGCTATCCATCATGTCTTCAGTGATAGCTACATGTAATACCACTTTTCAATGAGAAGGTAGACATGTTGAGTACCTGTCTGCTCACATTGCCCATTTCGTGTCCTAATTTCAGAGAAAACTGCTGCAGAAAGAAAAAAAAAAAAAAAAAGAAACTAGCTATTTTCACAATGCTACACACTGTAACGAAAGAGTCATGAACTAGAAATGAGTCCCCACACTCCTGTGCAGTGTACAAGGTGATCCAGGTTCATACTCTCATGTCACATACAGGGAGCATGCCCTGGGACTTGGGATGGATCATTCTCCTTTCACTAGAGTAAGTGATAATATCTTCTGACAATGTGTTTGCATCACACTCCATGTTTTCTCTTTTATAAAAACATTTCCTCTGTGTCTGCATCTGCAACAGTCCATCAGTTCCAATCAGTTCCCTTTAAGGGTGTAGGACTACTGAACACATTGCACTGCCACTAAGAGATGACAGCACTGAGAGTCTTAAATTGTAAAGAAGGCATGTTTTCTAGATGAATACTTTGAACTTGTAGAAATGAAGCCTGAAAATGATAGTGGCAATAGTAATAATCAAAAAATTAAAGTCTTTGCTAGGATAAATAGACATTGTTCCAGTTACTTTATTTTAATCAGCCTCCTCTAACATGGCATTTGCCTTATAATTTGTATAAAACCCCAACATCTTCTGATATTTATATTTGATTTTGGCACAGAATCATCAAAGGAATGCAGAACAAAAATTGAACAACTTCCTTAAAACCATTAGCAGAGGTAAATTATATCATGAATATGAAAAAAAAAAGCACAGCACACAAGCAGAAGAAAATGAAAGGCAGCTGGGTATAGTAAGAAGAGAGATCAAGGTGCAAAAATAGCAGTTCAAATATTTTAAACATGACTTTAATATTCATCAACTTGTTCTTCTGTATTTTACAGTTCATTCATCTGTGACTTAAGGGTCACACGATAGCAAGCATGGATTGAATTAGGAAACCCATCTTTCCCGGCTTTAGACTCAGCTTTGAATGAGAATAGGTAAACAGAATTTCCTAAGTCCCTGGGTTTTCCAAGCTATGCAATAGAAATAATGATATTTATCTTAGGTTTTAGGATGCTTTGAGACCTGTGATGAAAAAGTGCTCTGTCAGAGTTTGGATAATGTAATGTTGCAGGCAACTTTCTCCTTATTTGACTCCATTCTTCTCTTCAGTCTCTGTTAGGCATCCTTTGGAAATCTGTGGTTCTTTCAAATGAGCTCAGGTCTTTTTCGTATCTGTGCCCTTTCATTCAGTCCCTCTGTGAGTACCCCTGGCACAGGTAAGCCTGGGTATGTTCCTGTGCAGTCACACTGTCCCTCTGCCACTGAACTGCTCAGACTCTACGATGGTGAGGGTGTAAGGCAAGCCCTACATTTTGATCCGTGACAATGACCCAAGTTGTGCCATCGGACAGGGAAATGTATTTGGGTTGTGATTCAGATTTAGTTTTGGAGCAGCTGAATGTCAGGCAGTACCAGGGCTGGAGCCATACTGTTTCTAGAGCAACCCAATTCTGACAATATTCTCTCTAAGCCAGGTAAACATTCTTCAGATCTGCTGGAGTCTGTGTATAGCCTGCCCACATTTGCATGGGCCTGAAACATAGAAAAACTCATTCCCACTGGCACACTCCAGTCTAGATCACCTTCTGTTCTTGGCTTATATAATAACGATTTTCACTGTATCCTTATCAGCTTGTTTTTTCAGGAAATGCATTCTATTTTCCATTAAGTTCTTTTTGCATAAAGAAATTCTTAAATCAAGCAGTCTACCAGGCTTTCTTTATCCTTGACTGACCTTTCCTAGGTTAGCCTGGCTAATGTCTTGCCTATCTATCCACTCCATTACTCCTGGCCTTGCACTGTTGGTATTGAGGGCAGTGCTTTCCAGGAATTACAGGTACAGCACTGTGAGCAGCCACTTCCCTCAGCTGACATCGTGATGAGTTCTATGCAGGGCCAAAATCTTCAGGTTTGATCTTAATAAGGAGCCACTTGCATATTTCTGTCCAGGTGCAACACTTCAGTTTTTAAGTCAGATTCTCAGTCTCACTGTGGATGGGAATGGCAGAATCTGGTGCCCGGGCACAGATCTGCCTTGCTATGCCAGAATTCCTTCATTCACACTGGGCTCTGAAGGCTCCAAGGCACTATTCAGTATGAGAAAAGTCATCTGGATACAGCCCTAAGGAAGTGCATGTCAAATTTAAAAGCTCTGTTGGTTGATAAATCAACGGGAATCCCAATTGCTCCAAATGAAGACCAGGCAGACTTCTTCTTTCTGCCAAGAAGAAACACCAAGTTCATGGCACTGTAGGATCTAAAAGATCCCGTCACAAAGCCTCGTGAATTTTATCCAGCTGTTCATGTACTGAGCCTATTACTATAATTGTGACAAAGGGTTAATGTCTCAGGATAGCAATAGGCACTTGCAGGGTTTATGTACTGTTTTGCAATAAAAACAATGCAAAGGCACCTAAAAGAATGTAAATTATATCGCTGCTGAGGATCCAATAAGCAAAGTGATGATTTCTTGTCTTTGATCTGTGTTGTTGTGCATTGTTATATTTCTGAACTGACAGAAAAGATGCTCATTTCAAGGCACCAAAATGTCTGAACTACTTAGGAATTGTCGCCTTGAATCAATTCTGGTTTCGTATACTGCATCTTCGCCAGCGTTACTTCTTCCAGATCAATTCCACCTCCAAACTAATTGTTTAAAAGCCATGACTTAAAGGAAATATCTGTGGCACTCCCAATTAAAACAAAAATATTTACAGTAGGTTACACAGTTTACACAAAGGTATTGACAGCAGTAAATGTTTCCAAATGAAGATCTTTCACCTTTGCACATACAAAGAAGCTTTTTAAAGGCTGAAGTGCCTATGATAGAAAAACATACAGTACCTGCTTCAACAAGAGAATCAGACATCATTTATAATTCATGTAAGTATATTGAAGTTTTCCACTGCCATCCAAGAGAGATGGTTTCAAATCTATGGAGTGCAATAAGCCAATATTCTGTGTTGCAACTTCTATATATCTCACATAGATTTTACTCAGGAGATCATTTCTATACCGAGGTCTTCACATCTACAATGTGCTACATTCAAACCCCTCACTTTCTCTGCATATCTATCAGCATTAATGTGTCAGCTTGTACCCCGTGCTATTTTCATAAATGCTTTAGGGACACAGATTTGTTGAACAGATAGAAGACAGAGTTAAATGTAATCTGAGAAAAATCAGAAGCAAGAGGAATAGTTAGCTCAATATACAACTATTTTTTTTTTCATATCCGATACAAAAACCAAAGAGAAATGAATGATAGCTCTGGTCAGTTCCTCCTGCATTTAAGGGCTGACACAAAACTGCTCCACATAGTTCATCTACCTCCTCCAACCACACAATTTAAAAGCCCAACAAGTGAGAGGCTGAGCTAAGGGAAGTTCATTACAGTTCAAACACAAACAGTTCAGTTCTGCTCAAAGGCAGACTTAGATTCCATTTGCCAGTGAGGGGAATTTGCACTGTGACTGCTTGCAAGGCATCTAACCTATCCAAGACTTCTTCCTATCACAAGGGCAATTCCATTGCCAGCTCTGTCTCCTCATTCCCTAAAGCTTGTAGTCTCTTAAATAATCCTCTGAAATTTTAGGACTTACATTAAACAGTCATGTATAATGTATAAAATCCAGTTTTACAGTTTGGTTAAAAGTCCCAGAGAATTTGACTTCTAATAAAATTTTCCTCCACCTCTGCAGCTTACAATAGTATTTAGCACAGAGCAGAGATAATGCACCACAAATGACTTTATCGGCTGTCATAGACTTAAAACAGCTTTGTTCTGCACTTGATTAATTTGTGAAGCAGTTTATTTCAGATATTGAAGCTGCTTGTTCTGCATGATTATTAAAACTAAACAGAAGCAAGTATCCATTATTACCTAAAAATAACGAGTGCAGAAGAGGCACTTGGGACCCAAGGAGGTGACATTAATGTTCAACATCTTGAAAACAGCAGCATATCAAATTATTGATGCAAAGCATTTGACAACTGTCTTTCAGAGGCAGGGACAGAGGCTGTCTAGACATGATCAGATATCAAAGTCTACGGGTTTTGCAATCTGATCATTTTGTTTCCCTTTTACTAAGGTAAAGAGGCGCCTCTCAGTATCTGACAGGCTGCAGACACAATGATTATAACAACAATAAGAATAACTGCTCTCAGTAGTACTATTATCCTCTGAATAACTTTGTTGGAGGAACTCCGTTGCAGTTTGTTTATTTGTTTGTTTGGTGGCTTGGTTGGTTGTTATCTCTAATGGAGGGTAATGTATGTATATTCTGTGCCCCTTTGTTACAGCTCCCATTAGACAGGGATTTAGACACAGACCCCAAATTGATGAGTCTCTCCACAGTGGCATCATCTCAAGAAGTTGAATTGGAATATATTCTAGATAAGGCAAGTTGTTCTTTTTTGAATTGGACTTGGTGAGTAAATCTCACTTAACCCTTCACATCCACTGGAAAATTTCTGCAGCTCCTCACCTCACGGTCATTTATCAGACCCCAGGTACAACGATTATAACAGTAATGGCTCTTTTTAGCAGCAGCTTATGCTAACAGCTTTCCAAATGGTATACTATATCTTTAAGATAATAGTAATTTTAGGAATTGATGTGTGCTTGTTTAATAATTCTAATTCAATATCTCTCTTTTGACCCAGACTTCATGACTCTGATTTGTCAACAGAAAATGGTAATATTTTCCTCCAAGGGAAAATTCCAGGTCAAGTGAAAGTTGAGATAGAAAGCATGTGGTAGCAGAAACTACGATTAGGGCATTTGGTTTAGTCTTTTCTTTGTACCAGATTGTGTGGGCAAACCCTGCTAAAGTTTACTTAAGAACAAATTCCCAACTCAGTGTTTGATTCGATGTAGACACTGATGCTGCTGTCATTTGAGTGAATACCTAAATACCCTGCTAAAGTGTACTTAGGAACAAATCCCAACTCAGTGTTTGATTTGATGCAGACAATGATGCTGCTGTCATTTGGGTGAATACCTATGAGAAAAATAAAACAGCTACTTAATGGGAGATTAAGTAATTCAAGTGATTCCTGAAACTGAAACTGTTGAAACCATATTCCATAATATTATTTTTTATTATCCACAAGCTTTCATATGCCTCAAGTAATAACATCCTATGATGCTGCGTTATGACACTTAAGCCTGTGGGTTAAAACATCAAGTTTGCACCAAGTCATGCTGTTTAATACCCCAACGAGTTAAGTCACTCGTGATTTTCAAAGGCTTTAAATCCAGACTGTGCCCAACTGCTATTTATCATCACTAGGAAATGGATTTTTAAGTCACACCTCTCTGAAGGCTGGTCATCACACTAGTGAATCAACTTCCATATTGCAAAAATAAGACTGTTGCTTGTTATCAAGAGGACTTTAGACAGCTGGTCAGTAACTATTTTTCATAGCAGCCAGTGGAAACTTGTAGTAGAAAATGAGAAAATTAAGAGGAATAGGTTATTTGTAGCTCACCTATAAGAAGTGTTTCCCATTTCTTGGCTTTTGAATTTTTTAGAAGTTAAAAAGACAGTTTGTGCTTTGCTTTGGAAAATCAGTACCCTGTTGTGTTAAGCATTAGAAGTACACACAGTAGGAAAATTTTCTTGTCCTTACAAAGCAACTACATAGATCAGAAAACATCCTATTGTCCCAGTTCCAAGCAAGGAAATCAAGGCCATTGTCTGAAAATTGCAGCAGAAGCAGGAAGCAAATTCACTTCTCCTAAATGTGCACAAATCATCTTTCTTTTGCATGAAGTCAGTGAAAGAACAATAGGGAAAGCTCTGAAGACTACAATTATTTAGGCAACTGGGGTAGCACTGAGGATAAGAATGGATGCCCTGTAAGTAATCTTAGCATTCAGACCAAGGTCTGCATCCCCAAAACCCCATGGATCAGAGCTGAAGGTTGTGGCTCACACTGTGAAATACGATGTGGTCACTGCTCCTGTGCCACTGGGGAGCTGAATTCTTAAACCTCCAAGGTTGTCATTTCTCTGTACAGAGAATCCCCACAGACACTGAGGTGCTTGAAGGCGCAGTGGGCTGTGTCTGATCCAGAACAGCAGTGAACCCCTGCCTTGCCCACAGTTACTGCACTGTGGCCTGGTGTTCAGAGAAACAGAGGTGACAGAGGTGCTCCTGCCCTGCTGGGACTGCAGTTTGAAACAGCAAAGCACACGAGTGATGGGAAGGTCCAGGGAACCAAACTGAGTCTTGTCCCAGGCAATGCCCCATCCACACAGGACAAGTGGAGAGGCCACAGCACCAACTGCCCCAACCCACTGCTCCACTCCCACTGTGGGTTGGCACATTTTATTCAGCTCTTCACTGTATGTCTAAACTCCCAAATGCTCTTGAATTCTGCCCCTAAAGTGCAGTGCAGTGCTGTTTGACCAGCCTTCAGGTGGCTGGGATTCCTATTTAACCACAGGTCAACCATCTCAGTGCCTGATCTAGTTCTCCCCTTCTTACTCCACAGCCTCAATTCACTAAGGACTTGGGATATCTCCTGAACTCTTGATCTGTATTATGAATAATGACAGATAAGCAGATAATGTTTCCAGGCTGCTCTACATCCATCTCCAGGATCTGGTGAACTTTTGCTTATGTCAGTAGAAATACCCAATGGAAAAAGAGCCTCTGTCCCTGCCAAAGTCTTCATCTATTAACCCCTTTTTACTAAAAAATGTGTGTCTAACCCCAAATGGGAGGGTTTATCACACAAAGTTTACAAGAAAAATGAGTCGTTACTTAAAAAGTTATTTAATAGCATTGCACACAAATGGCCAGAAAATGTCAATTACTGGGGAGCAGGGTCACAGGATACTTCATGTAATCGCAACCGTTGCTCAGGGGAACTTATGTTTGAGCCTTTCTGACAACATCTACAACACTCTAATTGAACTGCTCGGGCATAGAGGAATTGCTTCTTGCTCCTGTGAAATAGCAAGCAGAATTACAAAAATGGCGTTTCAGAAAAAATGCAGTGTATTTTCAAGCTTTTGAAATGTCACACTCCTGGGCACCAATTTATCTGCGTTACATTGCAACATTACAAATAGCCAGCAAGTCTTACAGGGCCATTTTTCACAATAAAAATACTTTCCTAACTGCTATTTTAGTTCAGTAATGATTGTATAGATCTGTTTATTATGCATTTATATTTATCCCTAAATAACACCTTACTGCTGGCAACATACTGAAATAGAGGAAAGTGTGCAATATTAATGGGGGCCAACCACTTGCCTCAGCCTAAAAATTTTTTTGACTTCAGGTGAAAAAAAAAAAAGAGAGAGAAAAAAGAAAAACTCATGAGAAATCCATAAAGAAAACAAAGAAATCCTTCAGCTATTTTTCTAATTTAATATTGCTTCCACTTCTATCTGTTGTCTTCAGGATAATGGCCATTATGATCATAGTGAAAAGATTACATTGATTGCAGAGTGCCAGGGAAGCTATATTAAAGGTCAATAAGGAAAACTGGGCTATATCTCTGCTGGAGCTATGATTCAGCCTCTTGAGTCCACTTCTGAAGATATTTCCATTGTTTTCTGTTGTATGCAGAAGCAGAGATAAGCTGCCATTTTTAGAAAAGTAGAGCCAAAACCAAGGGATTCCAGCTCCTAAATGCTTTACAGCACCTGTGTTGTACAAGTTTTGCAGTATCAAAGAAACTATCAGGCAATGCAAGTCCCAGTTCTTGGAGACTTCCTTCATTAGCCCTAGGATAGCTGTTCTCACTGATGTATGTCCTGCACCTGCCCAGCTTAGGCTGTCAGGGTTGAGCTGAGGACTCCAAGCCCACATGCTGGAGTGCTAAAACAAAAATATGTTGCTGTATATCTGGCTAATCCTCAGCACTCTGTGGCTTATACGTCTCTTGGAGGCATGCAGGGCATGTCTCAGGAAATGTACACAGCCGAATTTGACCACTGAATATGTGTTCCCTGTGGCACCAGAGACTGCAGTAGGGAGTTATTTCCAGCCAAGAATTATATTGAACCTTTAACACTTCCTGCATTTTTCCTGGAGTTATTGAATAACAATTATTAACAGCAAATTAACATGCAGTTGGCAACAGCTAACATTAATTGTCCTAGCAAAATGCCTGCATAACCCTCTTAGCACTGAGAAAACTGCAGCTCTAGAAGGTCAGGATATTTGATTTCAGTGGAACCTCTACTGTTCCAATTTTATCCTTTAATATATGTGCACACCTCACAGAGGTACCTTCCTGATGCCAGGACTGATAGATGGTGCTCACTGATTCTAGTACACCAGAAAGAGCACACCTACAAATTTAAAAGTTATATTTAAAGTTATGTTTTCTTTGGTACTCACTGAAATAACAAGCTGGGTTGGAGTAGTTTCAACCCAAACAAGGCATGGGATAAATTTAGTCTATTTTTTTCCTCAGACACACAGTGAGACCTGTTTTTGTCCCAGCTCAGCTCAGCATAAACATCTACCTGAGGTGCCTGTGGCACAAGTACCATAATCCTGTGTACCTTCTGCAGTCCCTAGAAAAAAGTCTGTGCCTCCAGATGGTGACTTAGACTAGTCCTGATCTGAATCATACCTGAAGAAGTCAGCATGTCTTCATTACCTACAGAAGAAATCTAAAGGGAAGCAACAAGTTAAAACTCCACTTAAAACTGGGAAATCTCTCCCTTAAGGTCCTAAGTGCCAGTAACTTTCTGACAGGAGATGTTAAAGGAACAGCTCTGGCACTCGAAGAAAATACTTTCTTTTCAAAGAATTAATTGGTACCAAGTTGCTTAGCAGTGAGAGCAATGGAAGATAGTTGGTGTATCTCACATAACAGCAAATATAGATGTTTTAGGACTCCTTAGACCTCTTTCCCCCCCACACACTGTTATGCACAGGTGAGCAGAGATAAGTATTTTTTACACTGTAATAAAAAAATTTTAAGTACTAATAACTATTGTTCACTCTATTGGTGAGATTTTAGTACAGAACCCTTTGTCTTTCTTTGCTGCTTAGAATCATGATATTACAACCTGGAGAAAACAACATTTATACTTTATATGGGCATAAAACAATTCCATGCATATATTCTAAGCACATGCCTTAGCACAGGCCGCCTCACTGGCTGCATGTGTTCATAAACTGGACTCTAACATAAACTCTGCAAGCTTTCAGATTAACAAATCAAGCACACAGAAAGTTGTTCAGCCCACAGTTACACATGTGAACAACATTCTCATGACAGTTTCACTTTATTTGTGCTTTTAGACTGTAGTTGAGGAATGGCTTTTGAGGAATTACAGTTGTTGCTACAGAGAAGCAATGGGCTCAAAAGGAATCTTGGGATGAGCAAAATCAGGCTAGAAAACACAAAAACAGAAGGATGGCTATTTTGAAAGGAAATAGCATGTGACTTCTACCACAATCAGAAGGGCTACCAGAAGTATTTTCTGTCTTCCTAAACTAATTTCTCTGTATTTGTGACTTCTGCCTCCTGTCTTGCAAAGGGGGACTATCTCTGTATCAGAATTAGGTGAAGAAGAGAGGCATGCAGAGAAGCACTGACCTACAGGATCATCTCATGGCTTTAGGCTTCAGAGTAGCAAGCTCAGATTATTCACAGAGACACTGAGGTTGGTATTCAGCAGCCACCAGCCTATTTACACAGCAGAAGCTGACACTTGAAACAGTCAACAGGTCTTGTTTTTGATGTCTGCTCATCCCTAGGGACACGGGCTCTTCTCAGAGCGGCAGTACCATGACTTTGCTTAAGTGATCATCTGACCCACGGGAAAAGCTGTTTAAACAACACTTGTGATACTGAAGAAGCCCAAAAGGAATTGCTTTCTTGCCCTTTTAGCTACTAGCATTGAGGGTTAGCACATCTGTGACAGTAATGTGCTAATCCTAACAGGAGAACTGATGCTTAACAGTGGTTTTTATCTCTTTGATCACAGAAAACAGATTAAAACTTCCTGTCCTGAACCAGAACCTCAGCCTACAAAAGAAGGATATGCAGCATAAGGGCACCTTGAAAGAATGTTTCTTTGTGACATATGGACCATGTTTAAACAGTCCAATTTCCTGTGCCAGTTAAATTACTGCCAACCAAACATCTAACCCAACTTCAACAGAGCATTCTTCCAAGTAAGAATGTTGCAGAATACTAGAGGCTTCCTTTTTACTTTTCAACACACATTTGAAATTCTGCATTTTCATTCAACTCACAAAATCTAGAGGATAAGCTAAGAAAACAAGTCATGATAGAGACTGCATACTTTACCTATCATTTGATGGGAAAGACATTGTTATTTGTTTGATTAACAGTGCATAATTAAAAGTCAATATGCAAGAATGTTATAGAATCCGTGTAACTAGTCAAATTTTTGTCAAAGACAATGTCTAATTTATAGGAAATTGGTAATAAAATGTTTGTTGTCAACTTAATCTGCAAAATTATTTGTATATTATGAAAGTAAATCCATACAGCTTTGGGTCCACAGATAAACATCCATGGGCAAAGTTCGTGGGAAGGTGATCCAGCTTAGGCACTGAACTAAGAAGAGTTATTCAGGGAAGATAAATTATAGTTTACTTCTTCAGGTCTCTAGCACATTGTGCAGAAATGAGTTTAGTTCCTTTGAGAATATCTGTCATATCCAAGCAGGGAAGAATACCTTAATAGGCTGTGCCCATTTCATAATGCATACAAGACAGATGTCTCCAGAGGAAGGAGAGGAGTCGTCTTACGTTTAAAAGTTTCTGAGCACAAGCCTGTTAAGAAAGTTGGCAATCAATTACAGAATCGAATCCAATCAATTAATTACTACTGTTTGTTAGTAAAGCACCATCAGTGTGAAATAATTTCATTAACTATAACAATACACATGCTATACCGTGCCCTAGTCCAGCCAGTACAGCAACCAGATCTCTAAAGTCTGAGGAAAAAAAACCAGTAATCCTAAGGATTTTACTTCCAAAAGAATTTAAAAGGAAATAGTATCTATTAGTACTTGACAGGGGCATGTAGAAAAATAACAAAGGGAATCTACAGATTGAAATGGGATACTTCCAAAAAGTTCTTCCAAATGCCTGAAAACATTTCCAAAAGGATTTGTTTATGCCAAGAAAAGCAGTCTCTTTTCCATTGTTGCTCAAGATGCCAGGCATGGTAGGAGCTCACAGAGACAGGGAGAGGAGCCAGACCCAGCCAGCTCCTGTTGAGGATTGGAAACAAGCCAAAGAGCCAAGCCTGATCCGCAGAGCCCAGACTGAGATCCTGATCTCAGCCTTCAAACTGCTTGGGTCAGTCTGAAATCAGACTCCTTGCTCTGGATCTCTCCTGAGCTTGGCTTGGCTGAATGAGTTCTATCTTTTTTGTTCTGAGCAGAAATGAGGGGGTGATTTGACATGCAAACAGCACAGCTCTGCAGCAGCAAGCACATGAAAGGTAAGAGATGCTGCTGTAAAGTAAACCCAGAATCTGTTTGCATTTTGAGCACAGACACAGCCAGTGAGTGTACAGTGTCACAGCACCCGACCAGACCTCCATGGAGGGAGAGACCATAGGGACTGAGCAGGCAGATAATCATCCCTTTGATTCCATGATTCCTTCCACATTCCTGTTTACTAGGCAGCAGGACTGATGTGCTGATATTACAGCAGTTTTAACCCGCATAACAACACTTCAAGCCTGAAGCACTTTGCAGTCCTGTCCCTGTTCTCCCCAGGTGACACAATGACCTGCATGTGTGCTAATGCAATCAGGACAGGTAGTGCTTGAATTCTATGACACAAACATACTAAACCTAGTCCAAACAGCTTCCCTCTGACCATAGGTGGGCAGAATCCATTTTGGAGACAGGTTAAATCCACACTTGCACTTTGAAAACTTGTTGCCTGGGCTTGAGGCTTAAGGGGGACAGGGGTAGAGTCAAAAGAGATGCCTGATTGTCTAGTGTAGAGCAGTGGCAAAGCATCAGCTCCAACATCCCTCCTCCTACAAACCCTACAGAAGTTTACACTGAGCTGTAGTAAATTGCTCAGAATCCACCCCCTTCCCAGCTACCCCCTCCTCCTGCACTGGCTGCAGTTACACCACCTCTTGCAAAGACTTTGAAAATCTTCCAGTCATAATAAGAGAGGAAGCAAATTATTACTTCCCCAGTAGCAAATTATTACTTCCCACAAAAGCAGAGGAAGCACCCTGCTTTGCTCTGTGGGTCATGCATGGCTGGGCTCTCATTAGAGTTACAGTAGAAATTCCACCCTGCTGAAGTCATCAGGACTTTGGCACCGGATTTCATCCTTGGTAAATGTCTATGCTATACCCTTTGAAAGCACTGGCTGATATCTCAGCATCTCCAAACTAGAAGAACCAGGAATTTCTAGTTTGGAGATCATTATCTCACAGATGGAGTAAGAGGTTTGAGTAAAATCCCTGTTACTCCAGCTGGGACAGCTTAGCAAAATGTGGTCCACATTATTGCCTCACAGTGACCACTCATAGCCTATTGACCACCAAGTGTCCTCACAGGACTTGCAGAAGCTCAGAGACACCAGACATTTTAAAACACTGGGAAACCTGGTGAATTTTTATGGAACAGTTTTCCTATCTGCAAGCACTCAACTACTTAAAAGAAAATGTATTTTTCAAATGTGTGCAGCAGTGATTTGGCATCTTTATGTTAAAATTAACTAATTTTATGGTGTTACCTTCTGGCTGCTTCTCATGACAATATAGAGTTTGCAGTTATAGCCCATTATAAAAGGGAAGGGCTGCAAGAGGGTGTTAACAGCCTATTTAGGATATAAAGCATTGTGCAGCACACAGATTTAAATTCAGGTGCAGTATAAGGTCAGCCTTGAATTGTATGTATAATATGTTTGTCAGGCACCCCATGTGTAAAACTGACAGCTCTAACCTAGTTGCCACAGGCTGTTCTATACAGTTGGGAATATTATGTCTCTCTGACTTCAGTGATGTACACTTGAAAAGAAAATTGTTTCATTTTGAGGAAACTTGGAAAGTCAGAGCCTATTGCATTAATGAAATACAACCTAAACTTTCTAGTTAAAAGGGCTATCTGGAATTAATTAAAATTAGCTCATGCCACAATTACATGCAATACACACACATTAATAATAACAAAAATAGTAATAAAGGAATAATGATGCTCACATAGTCCAGTTTTATTCTTGTATAAATTTGACACGTGCAAAGTCTGGCTTTGCTCTCTGTGTTGGGAATGTGAGTGGAATGCTGGGAGCAGTCTGGATTCCAGGGAGTGCTTGGTGTGTGCCCTGAGTGCACAGAGCCAGCAGCACTCACAGCTCTCTGCCTCCTCAGTACTTGAACCTCATGTTCCCTGCATGATCCTGGAATTCCTGCTCCACCAGGGTAAGGGGGCTACTTTCCCAGTGCTAACTTTAAGACACAAGCTGTTTGCCACCA
The DNA here is from genome assembly GCF_003945725.1 of Corapipo altera. Classification (NCBI taxonomy): domain Eukaryota; kingdom Metazoa; phylum Chordata; class Aves; order Passeriformes; family Pipridae; genus Corapipo; species Corapipo altera. The sequence goes on along the minus strand of NW_020884882.1, from coordinate 12,373,411 downwards.
CCACTCCATCCCGTGGAGCTGCAAAGCTCTGGCCCTGACTATTCCCAGCTGATATGATAATAACTAAGTTTTGTTGTCCCTGTTTTACATTTAGTTTGCTCTAACCTGGACAGAATAACCCTGTCATGCAGTGAAACATGAGCAGTCCATGGCAGAGGCAATGCTCTAGCACAAATAAATTGAATTTAAACACCAGATCACTTCTCACCTAGAGCAATCCTGCCTTTCATAAATGACAGGGTGGTGGAATAAGAAAGGCAAGCTTAGAAGGAGTGTGTTGATGAAGGAATTGAGGCATATAGTAGCACTGTAGCTTGCCAAAGTAATATAATGGATCTGGAATAAAACTGTTCCTCAATCTACTGCCCCAGCAGAAAGCCCTCTTGCTTACACCACGTGTAACCACCGGGCTGAAGCAGAGGAGGGAACGTTGTACAGCAACTGCAGAAGTGAGAAAGGTGGAGGCTCTGACAGGACAAGGACTGACCAGCATTAGGATACCATCGCTTTGTTATGTCACAAAGCTTTTTCCAGAGAACAACAGCACTGTTTCCAATCACATCTCCCCCACTTTCTCAGAAGAAATGGATGATGGTTTATCAGGCCATTGCACATTGATCTAAAAAGTCCAGCTCTTCATAGAAAGGTTTGAAGATACAAAAGTTTTTATGAGCTCTCTTGGGAGTTAGCTTCTCAACTGGTATAAAACAACACTCATTAATTGAAATATGCCAATTTATATTGCCCAAGGATTTTGTAGCTTTATTTCTTATATAAGTGCTCTCAATGTCTTTCAGTCACCTCCCTAAAAGGTACAATTCAGATCAAACATTTATCATCCTTCTATATTTCTTATCTTCACTTTAAATTGGAAAGGAAAATAACAAGCTGTCTGCAGAGTAATCAGTTGCTATAGTAAACACTACTTTAGCATACAATGCAGTACTTATCTCTGTTCTCTTTAATTAAATCTGTGGTATACACTGTCATTTGTCTATGCAGAGAAAGTGTTCTTCTCAACAACCAGAAACTTAACTGCACTAATTAACTCTTTGGCTTTAGAACAAATTAGGAAAGAGGTTAAATTAGCCTGATTTTCCTCAGACAGTTTTCTCATTTCCCATGTCACTGCAGACGAGTCTCTTTTGTGTCTCAGCACCTTTGATGAGCAGAAACTGCTGTGAACCAGCAAACTTCAGCATCCAGTTGTAATGAGAGAAAAAATACTTACACTGTGTAAGAAAAGCCATTTTTACAGACCTTATTTATCTTCTAATGATAATAGATGTTCCAAGCCTATTGTTTAACTGACTATATGAATTTTTAAGTTGGGAGGATCATATGCAGGCACTAGCACTACTGAAGGACAACAGTATGAAGAAGATACAAAATAAATGTGAGCCTGATGATTTCAAGCATTTAAGTGAGTGAATATTTGGATCTGAATTGCTAATATGTGCATATATATAAACCAAACATTGATGTTTAAGTTATACATCATTTGTTAGGCTGATCCAAATCACTGGAAGGTCCTTCTGTATCAGAGGAAATGGTCAGGCTTCTGCCAGCAAAGCGTCTTGCCCTTCAGTCTGAAGAGAAAGGCAGTATGCTGTCTTGGGAAAGTCTCCAGGAAAAGCATAACCAAAGGCATGTTTTCCTACCACTGACAAAGCACATTTTAACTGAAGGCTCCAGCTATTAAACCCAGGCATCACTTAGAAGCAAGATGCCTAGGCAGCAGCACCTAAGAACTCTCTTCAGTGAAGTCTTTGTGCTCCAGTTCAGAGGAGCAGCCCCAGCAGTGCAGTGCTGTGCTCAGCTGCACAGCCCAGGAACTGCACTGAAATCCCTGTAAAGGACTGGGGCCTCTGCCTGTCATTCACACAGGTTGTGGACCCCACTCTGCACCCAGGTATGTGCAGACCTTGGCTCTGTGTTATAGAGTCATAGAATCATAGAACATCCTGAGTTGGAAGGGACCCACAAGGATCATCAAAGTCCAACTCCTGGCCCTGCACAGAACAGCCCCAAGAATCCCCCCACGTGCTTGAGGCACAGATACTTAAAGCACAGTTTGTTTATGAGCTCACGGTTTCAAACCCTCTGCTAGACCCTGAATAATCCAGACTACAAAAAAGCAGTAGGAACACAGCCCTGTTTGCAGACTATTGCCTGAATTTTTGTCAATGCCCTTTGCAGGGGTGATGTTTTCCTCTGGTGTAACACTCGTAACAGTTCAGTGGCTGTACAGTCAGTGCATATCCTTGGTGCATGGAAACACTGTGTTGTTTCCCAGTTCTGTGGTGGGGCCCATGGGCACTGATCTAATTTCACTGCATCACAACAAGGCATCTCTAATATTATAGCACAACATACAGTGGAGCTGGAGCCGGCGCAGCCACCACACTGCTGGTACAACACTGTCATTTCAATTCTTTACGCTTTCTTCACCAGCAAAGTCTCATCTGCCCAGTCTAATTGTATCAGCTAATAACCAATAACGGCCTCAACAATGGAAAATTTATGGAAAGTCAAACAAAGGAACAAATCTGAACGATGAAACAGCAGGTCACATTCCTGATCCAACCCTAAGTAGTGGCAGTGGGACAAGAGTGGTATAAAAGGGTCTTTTGATTTTTAGTCTAAAGGAAAATCAGGAAGCCAGCCTGTTCAATCTTCATAGTGGTGTTGCTTAAAAACCACATCAGTGTGACCTGAAGTTTTAGAATGATTAAAAAAAATAAAAAATAAAAAATGTTAATCTCTTGGGTTCAAAAGGTCATATTTCAACTGACTTGACATTTGGATGTGCATTTTTTAATTCCATTAAAATAATATTTCCCATAAAGAGCAATAACTTTCAATAAATAAATAAATAACAGTGAAACTTCAGAAATAGAGGTTTTGACAGGAAATTTTTAATTTAGTTCAGCATAACTAGATTATGGCGTGCTTAAGAATTTTATCAAATGGCTTGCTGGAACATAAAAAAACCCAAACAGCAAGGCCACGTAGCACACCAGGACCCTCTGTACGTCTATTTTCCATATCAAATTGTATTACACTTCTATTTGTGCAAACCCATCATCTCTTCCTGGGTTAGTGCCCATGAAAAACATTACACCATCACTGATCAGCACAATGGAAAGATTTCATGTGCTGAAATTCTCTTTCAACATCTCTCTGACCCATCTTCTCCTTTTCTTCCCTAAGAAATTTTAAAGGAGAAAGAAGACAATCATCCCTGTGTAAACCACACATATGAAGGAGTTTGCAGAAGGCTGTGCCACCTCCGAGTGCCAAATTGCAGTTCCAAGTAATCTGCTTGGCCAGTAATGGAATGAAGCAGGGAATACAACCCTATACTACCTTTACTTGAAGGACTTCAATCTGCTATAGAAGCATAAAGTAATTAAATCTCATAACAGCTGGAAGAGGCAGGCAAAAGACCTCTTTTATTTAAAGGGATTCTTTCCCTGTCTTAGAACAGGAGCCACAGTAGGTGCTTAACAGTAGATTGCAACATTCTACATCTGCAAAGGGAAGAGAAGGGAAAGAACTAACATGCCCACAAAATGTTGAATGGAATTTAATCCAGACTCATCCTTTATTCTATAGAACATGGCCCCAAACCCTCTATTATTCATAGGTAGACAGGGCCTCTATTTTACCTCCCATCAGCTCCTCCAGAAGGCAGTGCTGACCACACTGCTGAGGCACAGCTTCTGCTCACAGACAGGAGCTGCTGATCCTAAAACCAACTAGGCCTTCACTTGGAAATGTGTACTGCACCTAAGTATTTGTATTGGTTTTCTTACTCTGTAATTTGCGAAAAACATTCTCTTCTCAGCTACAGCATCTCTTTTCCAGTGCAAGAATTCCAGCTTTGCACACTGGAAATGGTGATTGGTAGCTGTCTGTTCAGATTGTCACTTGATTATTGTCCAAACAACCCTTACATAAATTTTGTTCAGTAGTTACAATATTACAATAATCTAGAAAAATCTTAACAAAATTAGGCTTCTTTAGGAAGATTTAGACTATCCTCACACTATTTATCCTTCCATAAGGTGAAAAACTATATGATCTCTTTCATTAAAAATATATTTAATTGTAAACTGTATTGCACACATAAAAACATGTTCTCCAGCTTCCAAAATTATTCTCCAATGATGCTAAATAATACTCCCTGTCATATTTATTAGACATTATATTAAACTAATAAATTTGTTGATGAAATATTGCATAATGGAAAAGGAAATGTTTATTTTTCTAATAACTTCCATGGTTTTTAATCAGTTCAATGTGAATTCAATACAGCCAATCTTCTCTTGGTACTGTTTCCCTTATTGAAATCAATTCCTCAAAAAGGAAGGCAATAAAAAAAAAAGAGAGAATGTAAATGTCTGAGTTACAGTCAATGGAAATAATCATAGAATTATAGAATGTTCAGGTTGGAAGGGATCTTAAAGATCATCTTGTTCCAAACCCCTGCCATGGGCAGGGACACCTTCCAGTAAACCAGGTTGGTCAGAGCCTCATCCAACTTGGCTTTGGACACTTCCAGGGATGGGGATTCCATAGTCCCCTTCCATTTTGGGGAAACTGACTGTCTGGGAGTTCTGCCTTCCCACTTGTGCAAAAGTAGAAGTTCTCTCCCAAACAAAGCACTTGGAAGTGACACATCTTTGGTATCCCCCTGTGCAGTTCAGAGACTGGCCAGTTATCAAATCTGGTTTCTGCTTTTAGCAGAGTAAACTACACAACTTCCCTCAGGGTTTGAAAACTGGTGCTCAGTGGCTGCTTGAAGCACTTTAGATGATTTCTTTGTCCCCCACGGTAGTCTCATAAGTAAATGTCAACTTGCTAACTGAGTTCATAATCAAAACACTATGAATTCTAGGACTTCTGTTTGTGATTTAATAAAAAACAATATAAAACAGTGTCATAAAACATACAGAAGTAAACAGCTTTCACAATTCCTTAATGTTGGAGAAAACAGTCAATTTTTGGTAATTTGGCATGACGCTGATGCCCTACAATTTTCAAAGATATAGCAAGAGATCCTCCCAGGTGACTACAGGACGTGGTGCAATGTTAAATCCTGACTGATGAGAGAAGTTGTGCTGCCAGATTCCACACTGTCCACTCACATCCCCTTTATTTTTACAGAATGATTTACACAGAGCCACAACTATCGTTGTAAAGATAATCCCACACCAGAGCAAAGAAATTCAAATGGAAATTCTCTGTGGGGTGGTATCAAACACTGTGACTGATGCTTTAGACATGCAATGCAACACATTTTCTGGGGCAACACGACTGTTTAATTGTTATAGAACTCATTTTGGGGGCTTTTGACTTTATCCATGTACATGGCCAGCTTCATACTCTACCACCTAATTCAATGGTAGGAGGAAATTTTATTCAATCTATTGGACAAATATTATCATATACAGTTTCAAGTTCAGGATCTTGTCTTCTGGGTTCAGGATCTTGTCATTTTGGAAAGATCCTGTTTGACGGTTTATTTTTAAATGTCCTCAAAAGGAAAATAATTGCATGCATAGGAATTTAAAAAGTGAGGGTTATCTAAAGAAAGTGGTTTACCTAGTGATAAACTATTCTGTCAACACTTGAGCTCAACTTCATAATTCTTCATTCCTGTGAAGGATATAATATTCTGGATCACTTTCAGACAAGATTTTTTTATTATTATTTTTTATTTTATGAGCAGAGCAGACTTAGGATTTGCTTTTCTACAGAAGAGATCTACCTTCTCATCCTCTTCTTCATGTGAGTAGGATCTGCATGGCTCCAGAGCTGTAGGTACTGAGTGCAAGCCACTGTACTCCTGTCTGCCTACTTTGTTAATTGAGGATGGGACACAGCAGAATGTTATTGATTCTCCTTCGACTCTTCCTTCCTTCCCTGTTGTCTCAGCCTGTTCCAGGTCATTCAGAAAATGTAGTTCCAGCAGCAGAAGCTTCACAGATGTCAGATCCAAAGCAAGACATAACATGATTAGCAGCATCAACTTTACACAGATGAAGATTCCCTCTAGCAAAAGGTGTATTCTCCAGGCGTCAATCTGGTCAGTTAAGTTCATTTTGTATTGACTAAACTTAATGGGCTATAAAATCTATTTCACTATAAGCAATCCTTATTCCAACCTAGAAGGTAAAAATATTTTCTTCTCCCTCTTTGAAGCCAACATCAAAAAGTCCCATGAGTTTCCTCGAAAACTGACCACATTCTTTTCTGTCCCTGTGCAATGCCATCTTCTTCGCTTGAGAGAAAAATATATACAGAATTTCTGTAAAATCGTATAAAATTATTGTAATCAAGACTCCTGCTTCCTCTCCAGTATTACATTGCAGTCAGGAAAGGACATTTATGGACTATCTTCTCCTTTCATGGAGTCCTGAATTTATTCTCTTCTTGTTCTCTTCAAATCCGTTAGCAAGCCATCGGTCATGCCACTACATTCATCTATGAGTTGCTCCTTGAAAGCATCTAAAGCCCTGAATAAAAGCAATGGATCAAAGGCACTTGGCTGAAGGAATTCATCTGGAGAACAAGCCATTGGGAAAGAATTCCCGTCACAATGGGAAAGATAAGGCCACTAAAACTCGATCCTAGAAGTAGCTGCTATAAGGAAAGAGAGAAAACCACCTCGAAGACAGGAAGAACCTTCCATGCACTGAAGGCACTGGCCCAGAAACACTGAGGTGCTACAATGTTTGGCTGCTCTTTCCAATTCCCTTGGGCAGCCAGGCTGCAGTCGATGGTGTGGAGACATCATAGAAACCCCAAGCAGAAACACAAATGCCTGTGCTAAATTGGGTTCACATGAGTAACACAGATACTTGCCTGAAATGGTGAAATATCACCTTTAATAACAGTAGCATCCATGAAAGGGCTTGTCTTCAGAATCCCTGCTTACTGATCAGCATTCCTTGGGGTTTTTTTCATGTGTTGCAGGCATTTCTGATATTTGTGCCACCTGAAAGGTACAGCTGCACTCCCAATCTTCACTTGAAGGCATCCTCACACTGAGAGTTTTTCTGAGAAATGGCAGCCTGTGCCCTCATCCAGAAGTGTGATTTCTGAATGGAGTGCAGGTAGATGATTTCAGCTGAATGGGTGTCTTCTAGAGGTAGAATTTTACATCTTTTACACCGAGTTCTTATTTTCTTTGTGTGACAGCAAAAGCCTGAGTCTATTTATTTAAGTACCACATGTCTGAGCCTACAGGCTTTGCATGCTTCTGCCTAGCTAAAATACCTCACTCCACTGCTGAAATCTAATTGAAAGAGTTCTGTGCAGTCTCATTATGAATTATTCTGTGTTATGCTAGGAAGGCTAGAGGTTGTGAAACTAGTTATATCAGCAAAGCTGGCATCTGATTTCATTAGCTTACTCTGTAATTGCCTCACATTTGATGGGCCTGATAGTAACACTCCTGCTCAGAGAAGATTTCCGTTGCCTTTGTTTCAGAGCTGCCAGTTCCACTTTGGGAGCTTATGGCTCTGTCATCCTGCACTTCATACTACAATGAGTATCTGGCTGCCAAAAATATCCCAAGCAGGCAGGGCGGAACAAGGAGCATGGAGATGCCATATGTATGTCTTATAGGAGAACACTCGTACTAGTCTGATCACCTCTAGAATCAGAGCACTCTATTTTAGACCACTCTGCATTTTACAGTCCTTTCATTCCTGGCCAGTTTGCCCAGTAGAAACACTGTCATTACAAGGCCTGTCTGCTCTGTCCAACAGTGCCCCAGGTAAAGCAAGAGTTGTAGGTCTCCATGACATTACATAGAGCCAGACAACGACAGTTCTGAAAGCAGAACACATGGGTCAGTGCAGGCACACAAATAGAGACAAGTGTTTCTCATGCCATCTTCTTTTAGAAACCCTGACCTATGTGGAGTTTTCCAGCAGGATTTTGGGAAGTGAACAGACTAGTATTAGTGTCTCTTTACCCTAGCTATTTTTTGAGCATTTATCTCAATCATGGCAGCACTCAAATAGTTGATCAACAAGTTTTGTCTCTCTGCCAGTGGGAAAGTAGAATGGAAATGGGCTCCTCCGTCTCTGCCATTCACAGGTAGAAAGATGCCATATACCAATTATTAAGCTTCACCTAGATTTATGGCATGTGTTTGCCATGCAAAATGAAGACATTATCCACAAAGATTCTATGATTTATTACCTGGAGAGGTGATGCATCACTGAAGAAAAGGAAACGGTGAAGGAATAATAAAAGAGAGAGCTAAACACAGGCAGCAGCAAGGTGGCAAAGGTTTTCTTCCTTTGCCTACAGGAATTATGCTTCCTAATCCATGCACCTCTTTTAGCTCAAGGAAGGGAATTGGAATTCACAAGGATTTCTGCAAGCAACCTCAAATTGCAGCTGGAGGTCATGTTCTTCTATCAGTTTCTTATCACTGTTCTCCAGTTCAGTGTGATATTTGCCAGTCTTTTCCTCCTTTCAAATTCTCTGAGTCTCTGCAGAAAGTATATAATGAAAACTAATATATCCACCAGTTCTGGAAAAGTTGTGAACTTTAGCCTGCCATTTTTTTCCACAGTCAAGGAGATCACAGCATTCCTTCCTCTGGAGTTTCAGATGTGTGCTTGGGCTCCTCCTGTGCCACTGGCTGAGCCAGAGCAGGTAGAGCTCCTGGGAATGTGAACCACTAGAGCATAACAGCACCACTAAGAATCACATCACTATCAAACACCTCCCAAGAAATCAAATTCAATCCTTTCGAACTGCTGGGATAAGAATAGTACAACTGTCCAAAATACATCACATTCTGTAAGAGCTCTCCAGCTCCTTTCAAACTTTCTCTTTGAAAGTGTGCATGAAAGCATAAAGTTACTGGCACCTTTAGCAGAATATCTCTCAGCTTCCTCTGCCTGCTATTGAATGCTTCATCAACTAGTTTGATGTAGTGAAAATACCATGGCTTCACTAAAAATTAACAGGAAAATATGAATGGTTTTTAGAGAAAAGCTATAAACCAGTTTTTCTTGCTGCAGGACACAAAGTGCTTACAAAAGATACTCTGCAAAAAGGCAAAATGGCTGAAGCATTAAAGCAGTTTAATACAATATTTGACATTGTTTCTATTGAAGGGGGAGAAGATACCAATATAGCTTGGTATCTTACTTGATGCTATATACTGTTGGAATACTACATGAATTTATATAAAGTTACCAGCTATCCTTGGATTATTCATCTTTTTATTAATGCTTTACTATGTAGTTTTATGATAGCAAATTCTTTTGTAACATACAGCATAATTGAGCTGGTCAAGCAACCACGATTTCCCATAGAAACACATCCTAATGGGGTATAAATTACTGAGTGATCTTGATGAAGAAGATGTAATTACACACACAATGCAATATTTCCAATGCAATTTCAGACTAGACTTGAGAAAATGAATTTTCAAGGCACTGTGAAGTCTACAATGTGGAAGAATGAATCTGAAAAAGAAATCAAAACAGAGCTCCACTGAAAAATAAACCAAAATAAATAAAATCCAGCATTCACACCTGTACAGATGGAACATCACTAAAGAAATAAGTGCATGTGCTCAGGTCAGGTGGAAAGCTGCTGAAAATACACAGGCTGGGGTACAGCTGAGAACAGCCACAGCTCAGACACAACAGCAAGGCTGACAAAAGTGCTTCCTTATGACAATAAGATACATCTTTGCTCCAGAGTCCCTTGCAAGGAAAATGGATTGGAAACATTCCCCCCACACTGTGCAGGGAAGGGAGTGAGAAATGATGCTGAACAATTTACTAAACAGTTCTGTGATGGAGCTGTAAGTCACATCATAAGGTGAAAGGAAACCGAAGCAGAGTCTGTGACAAACCTCAGGAACTGGCAGCATTTGTTAGATAAATGGAAGCAAGTGACAACAGACAACAAGCCAGGCTGTCTGGGCAAAGACTTTGTAGCTCTGAATTTTCAGGTGATAGAAAAACACACCAAGATTTTTAAAGGCTTTTTTTCCCCAGAACCATTGACCTGTCCCTAGCGAATATTGGCAAATAAAGAGATGGTAAAATTTTTATTGCAAAAAGATATATCATGCACAAGATGGTTGCTATGAATATTCAGTAACTGTCTTATCTAACTTTTCTGAGGACTTGACAATTGACCATTTCTATACTGTTTTAGTGTGCAAAATATATTTTGGGCACGAAACTGGGGGAAGCAGGTTTTACAAAGAATGTTATTCTGACTGCCAGAAAGATTGTTAGTCTGAGACAACTTCACTTGAGTAGTGACACGGGGGTAAAATGTCTAAGATGAAGATTTTCCTCCCAGATTCACTGATTCCAGAAATGCCAGAAAACTATCCTTGAATAACAACTACGAGGAAGGGAATGATGGCAGTTCACAGTCCTCTCCTGAGCAGAAAATACCAATTAACACTGTGTTAATTCAATGCTCACCAAAAGTTATCTACTTAGCTCCAATCAAATTGGATATATGCTCTGTATTAGCTCTATGTAACTAAAAGGGTGCAACAAAGGTGAAAGGGGTGTACTTCATATTTTTGTGGATTTGCAAGTATCACCTATGGTTATTTACTCCAGCTAGGGTAATCTAATCTGTTGCTTCTGACATGAAAATCTACACCTTTCCCTCCCCCAGGGAATAAAAAAAACTCTATGAAATTCAAGTCTTGGTCCTAGATCATAAAATCAGACCAAGTGAGACAAGCACCAGCAATGTCCTATCAGCTGATGTCAGTGGCCAGGAAGGAAGTTGAATGTTTTCTGAGAGGGGACCATGTGCTTCATTCCAGAAAAACTCCTTGCTGCACTGCGAGGCATTGATGGCAGTACCATCAACTCCACTAAAATCAGAACCTAGCAGAATATGGATCTGTAGGATCTCAAAGCACTCTTAAGAACCTTGGCCACCTAAATATCAAGCAGTAGCAAACCACAAAATATGTCCATTGCTCCTTAGTACACCTTGTTATCAAATTTTTCCACATCTCAGAAACTTTTTACTGAGTTTATACAGCTTATTGTGGGAGCAATAGAATGAGTGAATAAAATAAAAGTATTCTGTCTTCTGTGTCATTGAAATGCAATCAGATTTGCTCATAGAAAAAGTACCATACCATCCCCATCCCCAGTGTTAACATTCAGGACTTCCTCTCAGGTTTGCTTATCTGATAAAAAGCCTCTCCACCTGGAGTCTGATATTAATGTATAAATCCCAGAAATGTGTCTAGAAAAGTTCACACTATTCAACTAAAAAGCATTAAACAGAGTATGAAGAGAGGATAAAAACATTTCAGGTTAAAATATGATTTCTATATTTCCTTTGAAAAGAGTAGCAACAGACCATAGTCTCAAGGGAAACTGTAAATTCTCCAAGGAACAAACAAAATAGTCGAAAACTTCAGAGATTTAAGATATTAGAGGCAAAAGGTTCTGGCAAATTAAATATTCACAACTCTGCTGTTCATTTAGGCCTCAATGTAATGATGTTAGACTGCAGCATGGAGATAAACAAAAAATGAACTGGGGACCTCTGGTCCTAAATACATCAGCCACTTCTGCTTGAGTCTAATGACCAGCCCTGGAGCTAAAAGCGGTAACAACATATCATATGTGGATTGGGAGCAGAGAGGATAAGGAAAAGGTACTGACTGCTGGCCAATAAACACTTAATCATGTCTATCCATCTCTCCCAGGGTTTTCCACTGCCGTCCATCACCGTAGCATCTGAGTGCCTGCATGGAAAATCAACAGCAGTAGTGAAATCCCTGGAGGATGTCACAGGAGCTTCAGAACATCTCCTCTTCTGGGTGTGTGCAGAGCCATACAGTCATGCTATTGATTTTAATGAGACTGTTCAGGAGTACTATGCTAAGGAGACTTCCCATAATCATACAAACATCAAATTATTCCTCCAAATACTGTTGCTAACAAATAGGCTCAGATACTATGATTTTTCTTAAATTTACAAAAAAAAGCTCAAAATATAACATATAAACTCATAAGAAACCCAAGACATTTTCACAGAGTTCACCAGGGAGAATTAATTCTTTCTGAAGAGCTTTGTTGGATTCTGAAACTAACAAATGAAGATGAAATGGATTTCAGCACCCATTTGCACCAGCTGCTTAGCAATGTTTCTAGAAAGTGTGGATATTTAAAGTATTGCTGTTGTTTCTTTTGCTGTATTTCTGTCCTGCTATGAAGAAGGACACACAGAGTATCTGTGCCTACATTCTATAGCTCAGTTTGAACATTTAATGAACAAATGATTTTGTAATTTACTAAATGTTTGAATCCCTTTCATCTTTTAGTGTCAAAGAAGGGCATAGACAAACCTGGAGACACTCTCAGGAAGGGCCTCATTTCAGAGAGGAGGCAGTTTATTGTCTCCCCCATTCACACCCTTTGTCAGTGCCAATCCTGTATCTAAATGATGTCACCATCATCTTCTGTCATGCTGATGTCTCCACTCAATTTTTCAGCACACTCAGCATGTCAGAAATAGATGTACTTACAAATTCATATCCATTCAGTTCCCTTTACTAGCCCATGCAGGAGTGAGGTTCAGTTGTGGTAACTCCAAACCAGATTATATTTAAACACTGTTCAGAATTCCTTCACCGTACAACGAGTATAATGTTATTTCATTTCTCTGATTCTCCAAGTTTTAATGATCACTCAGCAAACAAATGAAAATGCACCTCAGAAAGGAAGTGGGCAAATAAACATACCCAAAAGGTTGTACATACATTTCCCTCTTAACTCATCTCACTGAGAGATGGCAGCAAAGAGCTCCATTCCTCACCTTCAGAGCTGCCACAGTTTCATACAAGTATTTTGTGGACACATGAGCTAAATATCCTTTCAGATGGATTAACAACAGCATGTTTTCCTCATGACATAGGGTTTGTCTCATTCAAGGACCATATAAATATGACCACCAATAAATGAAAAAAATCCCATGAGCTGCCTAAGCCTCTGTGACCTGTTGGACTGGCTTGCTGAGGGCAGGCCAAGACCAGTGGTAATGGTAGCCAAAGGAGAATTGTGTGGCATCAGAGGAGTTGCCTTTCACACTCTGACCTGTAAAACAACATATATAATATGGATGGGTTGGCCAGTGAATCACTCCAGCCCTTAGAATAGCCACAAGCCCAACAAAACTCTGAATATTTTCTATACATACTACCATACATTGATATTTATACAGGAGAACTGCGATTTCAGAGATAACAAAAGGGCTCGAGACACAAAATGAGCTAGAGTATAAGGAATCCAAGCTTCCTAGTGCCCACTTTGAAAACATATGCCAACCCAGAAGTTTGATCAAAATTAATTTCTCCAATTCCACCTGACTGTACAGTTCAGAACTGAAGCAACAGTTCTTTGAATACAGAAGTATTTTCTTAATATATTCTTACTTTTTTTTTAATATAGATCATTTGATTGTTTCTTTCTTGATATTGAACATCCAGAATAAAAATAAACAGGACTTAATTACCAAAGACATGGATGAAAAAAAAGTAATGTAATGTTATTATATTGTCACAAATCTTAGATTTTCATTAACAATACAGTTAAAGTACAATATGTATCCCACTAAGGCAATAGAAATCTCAGAGCTGAAAGGACCGGAAAAGTGTGCTGTGAACAGTAACAGTTATACACATTGTTTCAAGAACAACCTAAAAAAGCCTAATTGGTTGAATAATATTAGCAGATTGAACAGTAACTACTTTAAACTCTCTGTCCCCAAGCGAAAATCCATGTTGCAACAAAACCTGGAACAAAAGTTCCCAGATATGGTTCTGGAGTTTTCAGGCTTCTCCATCAAACTTGCCTAATTAGCCCAAACCTCCCTCTTTCCTACATCCTCCTCAGCTCCTAGCACAGAGCTGCTCCTTCTGTTATCCTCTGTGTTATCCTGCTGAAATCACAGGATACTGGGAAAAAAAGAAAAAAACCAAACACCAAAAAAACCAAAAACCAGAAGCCTTGAGGTTGGTCCCTCTGCAGTGCCTGCGAAGGCAGATGGGATTTACACGCAGGCTGAGTTTGGGCAGCCCACAAAGGCTGTAAGAGGACATGAAGTGTTTTCTGAACAGCTGCTGTTCCTGGGGCTGGACACTTCAGTTACCCAGCAGAGGTGAACAGTATCATTGTACTGCTGTGCTGAAGCACAGAGGAGCTTTTTTTAGCATTCATTTCATTCATTAAAATAAATCTTCCTTGTAAATTATTGGATGGGAATTGAGTCCTTAAACCTCACAGATTTGGTTTTGCTAGTTTTATGGTATTTACAATTGTATGGGTATCATTTCTGTAATAAAATATTTTATATTTGATATATAGAGTCTTCTGTTACAGCTATTTTCTGAATGTTTTCAAGGGCAACTGGCATGCTACATTTTCATTTCCTGGGCATACAGGAATGCCAGATATGGATGGAGGAATCTTTACTGGGTCTGTCTCTTAAAATTGCCACTAACCTATAGCAGTATTTTCTCACCCTCCTCTTCCTTCCCTTTGGGCAAAATGGTACCTCAAAGGTTTCCAGTTTTATGCAATGCTCTCTAAGTTTTCCTTCCCCCAATTCCACACTCTCAAAATAGAGAACTACATCTGCCCCTGTTTTCATCTCTTTTAAACACCAAATTTCTTCCCAAAAAAGTTTTTAGCAAATTTTTTTCTTACAGTATGTTTCAAAACTGCAGAAGGAATGATAGAAAACAGTAAAAACTTTACAGCCTATCCCCTTCTCCCCCATTCCACACCCTATAATCTCTGTAATTAGAAAGCAATTGTATTGTCTTTTGTTTTTCTCAGGCTTTCCAGAATAATTCAACTTTCACCAAAGAACATACCTGGAAATACATCTGTGTTCTAAACACAGAAATAAAAATGTTCTAATGAAAGTTGAGTTTCACTCTTACCTACAGCATTCCCCACTGTGAAGGTTACTGTTTAAAAAGTCTGTTTATAATGCACCATCTGCTTGGCTTCTTTACACTCGTTTTATTTTTTATTGTGTGCTGTAATTAATGAGGTTTTCTGTATTACTACCATAAGAGCTGATGTTTTTCTTTATAAATGAGAAGCAATAGCTCCCTGATGAAAATTCCAGCTTACTTCAACAAATGAGAGGAATTGCCTTAAGACTGGATGGTTTGCTCAGGTGTCATTGCAGCGTCTGAGCAGAAGTCTCAGCAATCCTGCAGCCCACTTGCCTTCAGACACCGTGAACATGAGGTGATAGATGAGCTGGATGAAGTTGGGATGGCAACCTTGTCTGTAAAGGACAGTTGTCACATGTGACTACTGTACTTTCTAGCAGATAAGAAAAGAAATGAGACAAAATAATTTAACACCAAATCTCGCTGTGAGTTTTTGCTTCATCTGTGCTTGGTGGCTTTGAAATACATCACAAAGATAAGGACAGGCTGCTAATACCTTTTGACTGTAAGGACAATTTCTGTATGCTCTTGTTGCCTCCTTTTATTTTTTTTAAGTTGCACACCGTCTTATCTTCGTGGAGAATGATGGAGTATTTTAGATACACAAAGAGAACAAGCAGAAATTGCATGACAAACACGCCCTCTGGTTTGGTTCCACACAGACAAGGCAGCAAAAAGCCACACAACACGAAACATTCACTGGCTTCCAATTCACAGATAAGCATGATGTCCTAAAAGGAAGGATTTGCCTTTTTGTGGACTTTGGCTTTGTCTCCTTTCTTCAGCTTTCACCTCCAGTAAACACCTTGCACTCTGCAGACCACAGCTGTACATAGGAGACTTCTGAACTCGACATTTAGTATTGGCTAAAGCCTAAGAGATAATCAGCTAAGGCTGAAATGACCTCTGATAGATGCCTTTCAAAAACTTAACAGCCTGCCTTCAAAAACACCTTTCTCCATCTGCTCATCAAGGAAAACGATTTCTGATGGTCTGTACTCACCATTCACCCAGGACTGATTTTCTCATTTGAGTGGGGGTTTATGGAGCTGATTCTCACTCTCTCAACATCTCTCAGTTTATTAAGTCAGACCTGTTCTGTCTGACAGCACAAATGCAACCGGGCACGACCGAGCTACATTAACAATTCTACGCAATTTGATCTCACTGTGCCATATGCAGTTAATCTGTACATGCTTGTTAGCAATTTCTGGAATATTAGGTGTCCTGAAACTTTCTCATCATTTTGAATAAGCAGGAGGAAAAAGAAAGGAATTAGGAAGGAAAATATTGCATAATATCACCAAAAAACAGTAGAAGAAATATCTTATATAATACTTACCATATATTTTAATATAAATCTTCTACCAGTAAAGGTCTCCGTTATATTTATAAGCACCTACCCACATAGACACATATATGTATACATACATGCTTTAAATGTATAGAAATCTTTGACTTATTACTTCCACTGGCCTAGAAAGAATGAGAGACTTCTGCAGGATATACTGGTGACAAGTTTGCATCAGGCACAGTGCCACTGCTGAAGTCTGTGCTACTGATATAATACAGCATGAACCAAACTGCTCCTTCCATTGAGAGGTGAGGGGGGAAAATAAAAACTCATTGCTATTCTCCAGGAATTCTGGACAGGAGACAAATCCCTTCATTTTCTGTTTATTGACTGAATCTCATATTTATATGCTGTATCACAAGATCATACTTAGCACTAAAGCTCAGTGATTAATTCATAACAACTGCTGCCTAACAAAGTCTTCTCATCTTCACAGAAGACTGATGTATTTTGCAAATTCCTCAGTTATTTGTTGTTCTGAAGTAATGAATTAATTGCAATAATTTTCTGCTTTATAGAATGGCAATAGTTGTGTTTTCAGCTGAAACATGGCATGTGTCATACAAGGCATACATTACTGTTTTTCTTTGCTGGCTGGCAATATTATATGCAGTTATTGCAGGAAACACTCACAAACTCTTACACAGATATAAATTCCGTTAGAATTTGGGGGAGCATTCATTGGAAATATTAAAATTATTTTAAATTCTTTCACTTACAAACAACACTTTGTGACTTCAACACTCTTACATTATGCACTTGTATTAATGTCTGCAGGATGATCAGTATTAGTGAGTTCAGTCCTTTGTAGAGAACTGAACCACGGGCCATAGACACTGTAATAACCACATTCCCAGAAACCAGCAGAGATAAGAAAGTTTACTCTCAGCATTTATCCCTTCAAACTCTATTAGAAGCCCCATGTAGCCTTGAGTAACAAACAGATTCATTTCAGTATAGAGCTCAACGCTCATTAAAAACATTAAAAGTCTAAAGAAGCTAAATCTAAACTGAATAAAAGTAATTTTCACTGAACACTACACTTAAGATGCACAATATCTAAATTTTAAACATAAAATCATCACAGCCATTAAATGAGCTGTCCACATAGATTTTCTGTTGTTTCCCTGAATTTTTATTACAGAACACATTTTGAGCCTAAATGGCTCTCAAAACAAATCACTTACCTCCTATGGCAGCTGTTGCTAATGAATTGGACTTCACTGGTTTTCTATTTAAGACAGAATTCTGAAGCACAGACTGGTGGTATAAAACTACCCATTGGGGTAGAATTTTGATTGTAGACTTGCTTGTATGCACTAAAACATTCCCAGCTTTCCTAGAGAAACAAAACCATCGAAACACATTTATTAAGGACAAACAATACACAGAGCAGAAGCTATACCTGATAGTGCTAAATTTAACAGCTAAGCTTGCAAATGCTTCTGTAGTAAATCAGATGGATAGTAGAACTATCAGTTGCTTGGAGAAATTTTATTCCAATTTCCTTTGTGATGCAGAATGCAAAAGAGTAATTCTTTAGGCTCTGCTACAGACAAGCTGATGGCTAAAGCATTCCCATTTTGATCAGTTTAACAAATGCATATTAATTAAAAATATGGTAATTCCTACATACTTTTGTAGAAGCTATTAAAGAGAAAGGCCACAAGGAAGTTCTTTTTGATTCCTCCAAGCTCTACTAGTAGAAAAAAGCTCTATATTATGATTTCTCAAAGCATGAAAAAACTGCAGAAAATATGCTTACACACATATAATATTTGAAGGTGTGATAATCTGTCTATGTCCATATCCAAGAGTTTATAAAGTTAGTTAGTTGTACGTATATTTTTTATTACAGATTGTAACAAACCTCATAAGCAAAACATTTTGGACTTATTCTTCTTACAGACTAAAAAAAGTTTTATCAAAATGAATTCAGTAAATGATGTGGCTTCTTTTACTGAATAAAATGCATCTATGTAGAAAGCAACCATGAGGCTTTACTCTCCCTACTCACCTGTTCACATAGATATTGTCCCCTGAGGCTACAAACTGATTTTTGCCCATTTTCTCTTTGAATTTCCATAAGATTTGCAAACATCATTCAAACAGCAAACACTAATGCAGGTTATTTACAACCCTCTGTGTAGGGGAGGTGATGCTTGCAAATGTCGTAGGAATTCTGGTTAAGTATTTAGGCCATATGGTCAGAAAACTATTTACAGTCCACCATAGGCATGGCCAGTTCTTATTCAATTGTATTTAATGTTTTCATTAGGATCCTAAAGGCTCCCTGCATGTAACTGGAAGGGATCTCCAGAAACAGTTACAGTCTCTTTATTCTGCTCCAGAAACATTTTCACTACATTTTGATTTTTTAACAATTGATACATTAGCTGGTAATTGATACATTATCTAGCAAAAGGGAAGCACCTCTTTGCAGTATCATGTGCAGGAAGATTGATGTTTAATGGTAGTTTTATTCTAAAGAGAACAGATTACAAAGTAAATCATCACAATCTCATCTGTGTAGTTGCATTTGTAGATATTCTCCTTCTTCTCACAGCTGGGCCCAAAGCTGAGCCCACATCAAAACACATATCAAATACAGAAAAAAAATTTACAAACTTTGGCCTTTTTATATAGAGGCACTTTGGGAGAGCTCACATTTGACATGTATATTCTCTCACTGAGAGACCTGCAAGAGTTGATGATGGCAATGTCCACTATTGGATGACATGAGAACCGTGCAGGGAAAAAAAAGTGAAAATTGAATGACTTAATGTCTAAAATACAAAGAGTGAGAAATACTGAAAAGCTGTTGGATGAAATGGATGGAGGTGTAAACTAGGAGAGAATAAACAGTTCAGAGAGGCAGTGAGATGATAAACTGTTGAATGGTAAATTGATGCAGGGCACCCAGTAACCCAGAATAGTCTGTACTGTGTCTGATCCCAGCACACAGAGTGTCCTGAATAGCACAGAGTGTGGTACCTACCAGGTCCCTGCATGGTTTGAGGTACAAGCCCAAGAGTTACTCTTTATAAACAAGTGCCATTCCAAGTTCTCATTAAAGCACTGAGGTCTTTTCAAGGCATCAGTGATGCAATCTGCCTGCAGTTGTGACTGGGGACAGCACAGCTCCATCAGCTGGAACTGCTCTTGTCATCAGCTATGGGGAAAAATCCTCCTCTATGTTACATACTTGTAAATGTCCAAATATGCTGCCTAGACAACAAAGCAGTGAGCATATGCACCAAATGCCATAGTGACTGTTGTTACCTTGCTTTATGTTCAGGCAGTTCAGTTTTCTCTGGTGGTGCATCCAGGTTTTGTTATAAGATTTTTCATACAGTGCTGCACTTCTTTGTTAGGCTACTCGGAAAGGTTATGGTTTTCATAAACTTCCATGATCACCAAACCACTTGCTGGTGTCCAACCAATTGTAATGAAAGTGAAAACTGCCAATGCCAAAAGATTTTATTGAAATAGGAAAACACAGCAAGCAATCTACAACATCCACTGAAATAGTACCCTGTGACCCCAAACTAGGTAGCATCGAAAGTTACTTTTAAATCAATACTTCACTCTGCAGAAAAATCAATTTCCTTCCCTCTGCAATCCATAAAATTCATCAGGAAAAAATTACCCCTTACATATTACAGTCCTTTCACCCTACTGGTTTGGAAATTAATTACAATAGACAATTTCAAGCCCTGTAACAGGTTGGGGCAACACGCTATAAGGTATTTTGCAACCTGTGAATTAAAACATGGATTAGATGTGATGTGAACACCTATAGCTTTCCTGATTTGCGCAGCTTCCCTTTGGTAAAGGCAAACACTGCTATTTTAGCTACAGCCTTCTAGTGTCTCAAGTAGTATCCAGGTTTCATTCCCGGAAAACACTCACCTGTTTGCAGATACTGTGCAGGACACACACAACCCCACATAACAAAGCTTGTTCTATCAGCATCCAAATAATTTCTCTTAAGGCACTGACATCTTGCCTTTATTCTTCCATATGGGAACTGCAGCCCTGCTGTGAAAGAGTTAAAGAGCTTTACTGCACAGCACACATGGAGATTCCTATCAGTCAGTGTGCTCTTGGGTATGGATGTTCCACATTTGACTGCCTGGGCAAACTCTTCATCATCTTAGAACTTTCTACACAGCTTGTAGAAAGCTGTTAAAAATGTTTTTAAATACAATGTGCAGAATCTTATTGATCTAGTCAAGATTTTGCTCATTTTAATAATGAAAGTTTCTTTTTAGAATATTTGTCTACATAATAAGCTGACTTGTTCAGCACACGCCACAGAGCCTGACTTTCCATTACATCACTGTTTTCCTGCTGTTCTAACCTCCATTCCTTTACCCCCAGTAACTTTTGCTTTTTTTTTCCCCCCCAACTGTTAGATATTTCTTTCCTGAATTTAAATTGTCTGTATCTTTTAGAGACTTCAAAGTCTTTGTGAGGCTATAGTCACATCTTATGAAAGAGGTCCAGCCTCTGAGAGGTTGTTTTCTTCCAGTGTATCCCACAGCTCAGATCTTTACACTTTTTGTATTCAGTCCTGTATTGTCTCTGACAGAAGTTCAATAAAATTGTCTTTCTACCCACAATATCAGGGTTCTCAGCATTGCTGGAACTGAATGTTATAGACCCACAGTCTATCTCTGTGACAAACCTGAACTCCCCTGTCTGCCTCATTATATTGTAGGCCACTGGCAAAAGGTAGCAGTGCCTCTCCTGGAAATTGATGTATCACTTCTACTGTTTTCAGCCAATTAATTTATGTCATAATTCATGAAAGTTTCCTTTTTCAACAGTCAGATGGTTAGTTATCAAAAAAGGTGGAGCATTATTTTTGCTATTGCTCCCCTTGGTATTGCCTCTCTTGCTATAAATCTTTTTAAAGTTGTTATTTCACTACTTTTTCTCCTTATTTCTACATGATATTATTTAAAATCTTCCCTGGTTTAGCCACTTTTTAATTCTTAGCTTCAAGTAAACGTCAAAGCTATCACACATTTTAACAGTGTTAAAATGCAGCACCTTGGCTTCCCACAGCATCAAGCAGAGGATGCAAACACTGTTTTAAGGCTTCACTTGATTCTTTCGTTCCAAGCCTCATCCAAGTTCCACTGTGTGCAGCAGAGGGACAGGAAATTTGAAAATAAAAAGGGCAAACTGATATTTACATACATACTTCAACGGTGCAGCAGCACATAGAGCTCATACGTTTACTGAAGACAGTGCAACCAGGACATTTGATCTTACCTAGCCAAGAAACACCCCATCCTGCTTGCCTCCAGGATCTCTTCCATTATATGCCAATAATTTTTTAATGAATGGAAATTTTGTGGCTGTATGCAATGACTGAACTCAGTGATCTGGGAGGTAATTCACAATTCTGATATGCTATTTTTCATTCCTAATTTTCATCCTTCTTTTCAGACTTGAACATTGTTATTTTAATCTCTTGTTACCCTTTCTCCACCCATTTACAGTACATTTTTCTTTTTGGTTTTACATTTGAAGACAAGGAGACATGAACAGAGAAAAGGAATGAGAAATAGTGAAGGGCTGAGAGAGCATAATAAACTGAGAGGAATCTGTGCACCAGGAGTTGTGCTTTGTAGAAACACCATAAGACTCAGTCTGTGATCTTGTTTCCTGTTCCTCAGTCACCTACAGTGGGGCTACTTGAGTGAGTTTGTTGCAGTCTTAATACCCTCTTGGGGATGCTGTGTGTGGTGTGTCTTTCACACACAGATTAAGTTATTCTCTACAAAATTTATGTGAATACAAAGCTCCATAGCTGACCCAAGAATAATTACAAGGTAATAGGAAAACGATGAAATGCCTTCCAGCCCACTGGTTACAGTTCTCTGAAAAGAGGCTACAACCCATCAAAACCTGACTAGAGCAACCACTTTATCAGTGAGCCAGTGTGAGGGCTCATTGTTTATCAGTGTGAGAGCTCATCTGACTCACACTTACTCTGCTGCAGTTGTAAGACTAGTCGTGTGAATAAGAAAAGATGTATTTGGCCCAATTCTCTTTGAGTCTAAATTAGAAGAGGATCATTTATGTAAACTTAAATGATCCCTGCTTTGCTGCTACAATAGTGGTTTTATTCCTGACATGTATCAGCATGAGCTCAGATATGTTACTCAGGAAAAATTACTAAGAAAAAAAGCTCCATTCAGCTCTGCTAGCTATAATGGATTTGTGTTTGTCCAGTGGGTTTATGGTTAAATGAAAAGTTAAGGATAAACAACCTTCCTGAATGGCTGAAAACACCATCCATGTGCTGGGTCAGACATCCACCTTCAGCAAATGCTGATTTGGGAGGTAATCTGCACAGGTAAGAAAACAAATATACAATGTCATTGTTAGCAAGTACTATTGCAATGAAGAAGAAATGTAAAAACACTTAAAATTACGCTTTACCTGTGATAAGGTAATTTTTTTCATCTTTAAATGTTTTCACTTGAACACTATTAACTATTTAGCCTTAAGGAAAGTTCTTAAGAGGTATAAACCTTACTCGATGCTTTTTTAAAACTTAATTGCAAAACCATTAATGGTTGTTTTGCATTAAGTAGGCCATTGCTAAAAATTTGTGTTTGTCTAGTTACAATCTAGCCTTTTATGCATCCTGGGGAAGAGAGGAGAAAGGCAGCACTCTCAAATGCTGGATATCCATGCAGGGGTACAGGGAGGAATGTTTGGAAGCCTAGAAGGAATGTTCTTTGAAATTGGCCTCCCTACCTACCCTTTTTTATTTTGCAGTTCACTTCCCTTCCCTCCTTATTTGTGAGGATAATGTATTGAGACTGCTCCTCAGCTGTTCCCAAATTCCTGCATTCCAAGTGTGTTCCCTAACTAATTAATGTGTATCTCTTCTCTCACACACACGTCCTTGTACCCCGTGTTCCAACAATGCTGGTTCCTGCTTGCTCTAATTGCTTCAGAGACCTGTTTTATCTAAATTTTCTGTGGTTTACACATACACAGAAGGAAACTGAATGTGAAGACAATGAATCTCTGTACCTTTTCTCCTTTAAAGGTCAGATATTTTCTACTCTAAAGATACAAAAAAATCATGTCTTGGTGACTAACCCACACTGTACATCTGCAGTGTTTTTCCACTAAATCTAAACAATAAAAATATAGTAAAGAAGGTTCTCCACTATTTATATTATGCAGTGAAAGTGCTCCTCATAGCATTAAATGATAGCCTTGCATGCTATTCACACACATTATCTGAAAGCTTATATACCTATTATATATATAAACCTAATGCCGACAGCCATAATAGTCTGCATGAACAGGGAACTCTGTGCTTACTGAACCACAGTCATGAAACTAAAAATGAAATTATAGTTCCTCCATCATAATACCAAAGTCAGTATATAATATTCTGAAAGAACAAGCACACAGTAATACCTAGCTTAATACTGGGTACTATACATTACTGTTCAATGCTATCAAAAAGCTGCACCTTCAGATTCTTTATTGAAACATATTACATTACTTAAATTGTCATAACAAAGACAAAGGTGTTCAATTTTAGATTTTTCTGGCACCTCAGTTTTTATGAAATTGCATATTTTTTTCCTAATAGAAGTATAATTTATTTGTTGATTAAATTCCAATAAGGGAGTCCTGATTTTTTAAAAAATACATTTGGGAAGGCAAGTTCTAAGCACTGACAGGTACATTCGCCTTTGTTTCCACTCACAACCTGGACTAGAAGACTGGGATTTGACTGTTTTGTTTTTCCAACTATTTCATCATAAACCACTGAATAAATAATGTTCAGCATAACTAATGCCTCCATATAATGCTAACACTGCATGATTCCATATAAGTGAATTTAATATGAACTGTGGTAAAATTGGAAGTGTATCTCATCCACTGCTCAATTTTAGCAATTTATTTTTTACAAACCATGATTGTTAATGGACAATTTGAGTGAGCTATTTAAAGTTAACTCTCCAGTACTTACAAGCAGATTATCCAAAGTGTGCATTACCCATAACCAGACACAGAAATGGTCAGTGGGGTCACACAGAGGCTGTACCTGCAAAAATCAGGCCATTTGACTCCTGAGTTTGCTTCAGACTGTAGACATGACATACTTGTGTCCACACCAGCCCCTAAGTCATTCCTGATGGATGGAGCAATTTTCACAGATTTGGCTTCTGGGACTCACTTTCATGAAACCTCTGCTTGGACTGGGAACTCCTATGTTAGATTTTATATCCACGTGATGAGTCACGAGCTATCAGAGCTCTGGTCTTAGGCACCGTCCCCCAGGTGGGCTTGAATTCAGTGTCTCAGGTTTGGCATTAACTAACAGGTTTTCACAGAATCACAGAATCATTAAGGTTGGAAAAACCTCTGAGGTCATTGAGTCCAACCTTTGGTAGACCATGGCACTCAGTGCCATGTCCAGTCTTTCCTTGAAATACCTTCAGGGATGGTGACTCCACCACCTCCCTGGCAGCCCATTTCAACACTTGACAACTCCCTCTGTTAAAAAAGTTCACTGCAATTGATTTGTTGATTTAGGATGTGTCCATTTCATATAAACACAGACAGAAGAGGATGTTTACATGTTTGTGTGTATACATAAACAGTTATGTTTGTATACATAGATTTATCTGTATATACATACTGACTGACGCATTTTGCCAGTGGATGAAGAACAAACAGAGGCATTTTGTGGATTCAAAGTGCTTATGAAGAGTCAGCTGGATCCCAGCAGGCTTTATTAGGGTTTATTAGCTTGAGTTGATTTCGTATTTCCTAGTAAAAAACAAAAGACCTTTCGGTCATGAAAAAAGAAGTCAGAAGGTGGCCTCCAGCAGTTCAAGGCTGTCACCTCACACTTCCCGGCCCCTCCAGACATCGCTGCCCTCACTGTTTCCAGCCACTGCCTTCCCCATAAAGCCCTTTTCCTGCTCTGATCACACACTGGCCCTTGGTCCTGCATGCTCGGCATGGTCACCCCAAACCTTCACAGGATCCCAGAATCCCAGAATGAGTCAGGCTGGAAGGGAACATAGTGGGTCACCTGGTCCCAGCGCACACGACACAGGATTGTGTCCAGACAGCTCTGGAATATCCCCGGTGCGGGAGACTCCACACCCTCTCTGGTCTCTGTTCCAGTGCTCGGTCACCGCACAGGGAAGAAGTTCTTATGTTGAGGTGGAACTTCTGTGCATCAGTTTCTGCCTGTTGCCTCTTGTCCTATTCCCCCTCACCACCGAGCAGAGCCTGGTCCATCCTTTGACACTCTCCCTTCAGGTACTCGTATACATCGGTGAGGTCCCTTCTCAGCCGTCTCTTCTCGAGGCTGAACAGGCCCAGTTCCATCAGCGGTTCCAAAGAGAGATAACACACCTTCCCTCACACCAGCACCCCACGGTGCCACCCGCGCCGCCCCAGACCCCGCACCCCTCAGACCCCATCCCGCAGCCCCCCACACCCCTCGCACCGGCCCGGCCCCACCGCTCCCTCTCCGCCCTCCGCCGGGGCTTCCGCCCGGGGCGCGGGGCAGGGCGGGGACAGCGATAAGATGGCGGCTCCGCTGGCCGGGCAGGCGGGGGTTGTGCTGCGGGACCTGGCTCTGCGATCCGCCCGCCTGCGGGGCGGCTTCCCGGTGAGTGAGACCGGCCCCGGCCGCCGCAGCCTCCGCTCCGCAGCCGCCCCGCTCCCCGTGCCCGCACCGCCCGCGGCCGGCGGGGATCCCCGCTCGCAGCCTCCGCCCCCGTGTCTGGCAGCGGGAAGGACCTCTCGCCTCCCGCCGTGGCGGAGCTGGGGCTGCTGGTGCCCGGGCTGGATGGAGGACGAGTCCAGCCTCCGGCGCTGCGCGGGGTCGGGGCGAAGCTGCGGCAGATGCGCCGGGTCAGGGCTGGGCAGCTCAAAGCGTGACCTGCAGCGCCAGATCTGAGCTGCCCTGCAGCTCACACTGCTCTCGGTTATTTCATTAGCACAACCAGGTGTGCGTGAAGTAGCGCCGTTTATCTCGACACGTTTCGGGTTGGCTTTGGCTCTGTGCTGGTGGCTGGAGTCAGGCTGGGGGGAGTGATGCCCACCGGGAAAGTCGGTCACAGCTCGGGATTCCCGATGGCCTTGGACCTCAGCAGCGTGGTGGGAAAGAGCGAATGGGCCTCCTGGAAGGGCTCGTGCTCAGGAGCTCTCCTGAGGTGTAGCAGGAGTTCATTATTCACCTCGAGAGCAGCCACGCTGGGGTGAAATGAGATGTGCACGTTTCAGGCGGCTCTGGTGCCTTTGGCAACCAACTCCTTTAGTTCGTGTTTTTATCATCATCAGCAGCTGCATGGGAACTGCTTTGGCCCACGTTTCTGAGCATAAGTATTTTCCCCAAGACAAAAGCCTCTGGAGGGAACAAACCGAGTTGTGCTGTGCAGGTGCCACCACTGGGAATGCTCGTGGCTGCAGGTGCGTGGCGTGGGATGGCTGCTGGATAAAGTAGGATGTTGGCGCTGAACTTAATTTGTGCGGTACAACTGCTTCTGTGTGGTTTGTCTTTTAACCTGAAGGAAGTTAGCTCGCTTGATTTTAAATCTGAAGTCTTTTGTGCCCAACTTTCCTATTTTAATGCTGGGTATATTGTTCAGCAATTCAGTGAAATTAATTTGTTGATTTAGGATGTGTCCATTTCATATAAACACACACAGACAGGGAGAGGATGTTTCTATGTGTCTGTATACATACACAGTTATGTCTGCATACATAGATTTATCTGTATATATATATATACACATATGTAAATCTATTAATATCAGTGAGCAGTGTTGTCACTCCCAACAATGTTTGGTGCATATGCACTGTATGGTTGAAGGTGCATTCCTGCCATCATGACTTATGTGAGTCTGATCCTACAATAAGGAACTTGGAGGTAACATCCCTGTTCTTGTAGGACTTTGATATAGAGGGCCTGGAAACACTGGAGTGTGGAGCATTGCCTGGACAGACTCATCTCAGCTTAGAGGGTGTTTTGGTTGAGCTCAGTTTTAAGCCCTGTCTTTGTCTGGCGCTGCAGTAGAGATTTGAGGTACAGGTAGAAATTAGGAGTTAATGCTCTATTCTATCGACTCTCAAAGCGTGGAGTAACCCTATAAACTACCCACTGAAATCACTGGGTATCAGCTCAGATTCTCAAGAGTATTCTTAGGATATCAATGTGGCCAACTTTAGAAAAAAAAAAAAATCTTTATTTGTGCATTATTTTTGAACTAGGGATGTTGAACTTGTATTATAAATCACATTTTATTATTCTGTTTCTGAACTCTGACAGATACTGAGAGCATCTCCCAAGATCTGTGCTTTCCAAGTAGGCTATTTTCAAGAGCCACATCAATACTGTTTAAGAACAAATCAAGTTCTTAATTTCAAAGTAAACCACTTTGCTGTAGAAAGGTCGTAAGTTTTGCAATGTTACGTAATAGAACTCCCATCTAAACAATCTCCTAATCTTCCCCTGCCTTAGACTTTAAACTACAAACAAGTTGTTCAGCCAGAGTCTGCATTTGTGCGCTACAAAGTAGGATTAAGGATCTGAGGGTAAGATCCTTTGAAAGAGGTTTTTCTCATTTGTATCATTCCCTCCTTGGCTCGGACCATAAGTTACACTGTTACTTTATTTATTTCCCATAAACCATCAAAACCTGTCCTCAAAGCCCATCATATTGTTCTTTTCACAGATAAGGGTCTTCTATAAGACTGGTATTTCTTAATTACTTCCTCTGTAAACTTTGTTGTTTTGGTAACTGTGTGTGAGGAGATACTTGGTGAGATTTAAAATCTTGCCTCATGACATACGATTGGAGTGGTGTTTGTACACTTTGTATCTGTTGCAAAATTTCCTATTGTTTCAAAACTGTTGATGTTCATAGTTGTGTTGATCAAGTTTTTTGAGAAATTTCATTGTATGCTGTCCTTATAATCTGTCCCTCCACACGTTTTCCTGTATAATTTCACTTTAGGGGTGGAATAAATGGTACTTGATCCTATGGCATGAAAATATTTTATCATCCTTCTGCTTTCCCTTTGGCTCTTTACCTTTTAAAGCTGTTAAACATTTTTTTCGCTCTTTTTGCTTTTTTGTATTTTTGATAGATTCAGTTCTTTGTGCTTCTGGAGTTTAAATCTGACCAAGTGTTCTAAGAAGATAAAAGATAGATTTCAGTTGTCTGCAGAGCATGTGGACAAGCGTATTTAGACCTGCTCTTGCTGGAGCAATATTTGTAAAGAGCTGTGACAAACGCTCCAGGGACCACTCCGCTGCAGAATTCAATCTTGTTGGCTGGCAACAAATAGGCTCCACTGAAGGCTGTTTATTTGAATGGGAGTTGGATTGGGCCCTTTGGGAGAATGCTGTGTTTTCAAAATAGCTTCAGATGCAGTGGAATTCGGCGATGAATATAAATGAGGAACAATTAAATCAGAATAATAAAAAAAAAAATGCTCAAGGTAACTCTCCGGTATTCTAATAGAGTGAGCAGGTTGACTGGTGTGTTATGGACCCTATCCCAGCCTTCCAAACAAGCCTCAGTCCTGCCAGAACACGTCTAAATTCTGTGTATGTTGAAAATATTTTAAAAAAAAGCAAGGGCAGGAAGATGGAATTAAACAATATTCCTGTTGTAAAGTCTGCTGAATGCAGATAGATACTAGAAATAGGGAACTGTGCAAGGTTGCTCCCTGCAGATGCCTTCAGTTCCTAGTTTTAGATGGCTATAAAGCCTCATTAACATTAAACAGAGAAAGTTATGTCTTTGTTAAGAATTTATTAGCTGTGGTAGCTGACTTTCCATGCAACACAAAACATTACTGAAAACTTTTCAATTCATGACTTCAGGAGCTACTTCAATGCCAGATTCTTATTTTTTTCTTAGTTTTGTGTGAAGTTCTTGAAAATTTCTTGAATGTTTGGACTGTTTCCCTGTTTGGCTTTTCCTGGTTGGCAGGTTTGCTATAATTTTCAAGGTTTTACGTTTAGAGGCAGGAAATACATGAGCCTACAGACTTTCACAAACAGCTTTTTCTATAAGCACCTCAACCAAATGACAGGAAAGCCCTCTTCAAACTCTAGACAAAACTGAAATGCCAAAGTGGAGCAGATGTTTGGCCCACTCCTCCCCGGCAGTTCCATTAAACACATGGTTATTGAATCCTATTTTGAGATGAAAGAAGGAAATGAAAACGTAAATATAACCTCAGACTGTGATTTTTTTGAAATTCATGTTTTGTTAATTTTTCAGTGAGTTTTATGCTGGTGGAACTTCTACTTTGGGAGCAGTTCTGGCTCTGGCACAGATATTCACAGCTTTGTCTTGAAGTAGAAAAGCTGCAATTTGCTGCATTGATTTACCTTCCTTTGTACCTCCTGGGGGTACAATCAGGGGATAGGGCTAATTAGATGAGAAGAGACAGCCTTCATGAATATGACATTAGATTGAGAATTAGCTGGGACACCTGTGGTCTTAAACCTGGCTATGGATGAGTAAACCCTTCCTCCAGACCCTCCATCTGAAATTCCAAACACTTTACCCAAAGACTCCATACCTTGCTTGGGTATATTTAGGATTGGTTAAAGTTTTTGATATAAAAGCAAATGTTTTTGGGTTTTTTTATTGATCTGCCTCCTGAGGAACTAGATGAAGTGTCAGTAGACAAACTGTGTTTTCTTTACAGGTATCTGAGTGACTGTTTCCTCCTGTTTTTCTCTGAAATAGTGTCAGTGTATGTAGCCACTTTTTTTTATCCTTTTTTTGAAAAGAAAAAAAAAAAGGCCTTTCATTTGGTTTTTCTGACTGTTTACTGCCAACAGGGATGCTATGAAGAATGTGTGAAGATACTGAGATTCTTCTGAGGATACAGAAAAGTGAGATGAGGGTTTAGAAACACTTGGGGTTTATTTGTTTCTTAGAAGTAGATCATTTCTCTGCTGTATTATCTTCTCTCTTGTTTGGAAGGTTCATTTTCAGCAAAAATTGGAAATGTACTCATTTAATGCTTAGAGATGAGATTCTCTCCCTCCCTGTTTTGGGGGCTCACTCCCAGATATGGTTCCGGGATGATTTTTAGTGATAGATTTTTATTGTTGCTCTTGACAA
Organism: Corapipo altera; assembly: GCF_003945725.1. NCBI lineage: Eukaryota > Metazoa > Chordata > Aves > Passeriformes > Pipridae > Corapipo > Corapipo altera. Next base: position 12,342,891 of record NW_020884882.1, on the reverse strand, counting down.
CACCTGTAGTGAGTAGTTTGGCTCATCATTGCCTTGGCCAGTCCAATTTTTCTGTGCATGTTTGAGACTATCATCTGCAGCTTTGAGCATATACTCTAAGGATTTTCTCCAGAAAATTTCCTCCTTTAATACTCTCAGCTGAGAAAAGCAGTTTCTAGCCATCTGTGACTCAGCTTTGTGAACCTCTTCCACAGCATTTTAATAAAACACAGGACAGAAATCATGGTACCTGTGCAACTGCTTATGACAGTAACTTTGGAACTAGTAATTAAAGATTGATACATAATTAATAGCTGGCAATTGATCTTATTTTAACTAGATAACACAGCAGGAGTGGGCATGAAATGAAGAGAAGTTAAGATTGACTATTGTGAAAAATTTCTTAATAGTGGAGCTGTGCTATGCTCTCGAAGTCTCTGTTGCATGATTGATACTTAAAACACATTCTGAACTGAGCTGAAGCCCTTCTTTAATATGGTAATGAAAATGAAAACCCAGGACTGGTGTTTTATTTTGTTTGTGATGTTATGCTGATGGTGATGTTCTTGTATAATTAGTGGCTAAATGTTAATTGTGAAGAAATTGAAATACTTGCTATTTTTCCATTTACTTGTTGGAGCATTTTTTCAAATCTTCAGTTAACATTTTATACTGATGGCACAAAATACATTCAGTTAATGCAAGTTCTTGAGTTTCACTTGGTTTGGTTTGTTTGCTTGTTTAAAAAGTGCTTGTTTGTTGAACAGATTTACTCATGAGCTTTTTTCTTCCTGTCACCTATCTGGTCTCTTTCTGTTTGCTCACAGGTTTTCCTAAACTACAAGAACATATCCCAAAATTGAATTACATTTTATTTTATTTCTGTGCTGAGCTGAGAGTGTATAAACTTTGAATCCAAAATCATAAAGCTCTAGGCACTCAAAACCCCATTGGACGTGAATGTGAGTTGGGGTTTTTCACTCAAAGACTGTTTTATTTAAGACAAGCGCTTTTTCAATGTCTTGTAAGTGATTCATTATCATTCATTTGGGTTTATTTCCCTTGCACATGGGTAGCACTTGGTGACAGACCAATTTCGATCTACCCTGTTTGTCTTTAATTTGTGCATCACAGAATCACAGACTGGTTTGGGTTGGAAGGGCCTAGAAAGACCATCCAGTTCCAGCCTCCTGCCATTGGCAGGGACATCTTCCGTTGGACCAGGTTGCTCCAAATGCCATCCAGGGTGGCCTTGGACACTTCCAGGGATGGGGCAGCCACAGCTTCTCTGGGCAACCTGTGTTAGGGCCTCACCACCCTCACAAGCAAGAATTTCTTCCCGTGTGGTTTCTGTGTCTTAGACAGTGAAAGCATCTGAAAAGCTGGAGGCAATGGCTGAGGGTGGCCTGTGACTGTCACTCTGGTCCCCATTGATACCAGCAGCATTCCCAGGAAGGAGGTGGCCTGAGAACTCCTCTGCTTTCTCTTTGTTCTGTACCTTTGTTTTGAAGCCTCAAGAAAACATTACAGAATTTGAGGTATTGTAAACACCTGATGACTTAGTATTCCCTTTTCCCCTCAGTCTTTCTGTGTGATGTGTTGGTTTCCGTTATTATTTTACCACAAAATTAAATTTATGAGAATCAGCCTGCATCAGACATATTAAAAGAGCAGCAAAAGGGTCACATCATCTGCCTGAGTTAAAAGAGACTGTTCTTCAGCTATGGAAATTATTACTTCCATCACACTCCAAGCAACATGGCTTTGAGGAAAAAGTTCCTTTCCTCAGAGCATGCTGCCTGCAGCCAGTTGAGGAGATGGAAAGCAGCATCTTGGTCCACACTCCAGCCCCAGGGGATGTTTTGAAAAGCATTTTGGTTTGTTGCACAGGGCTTTATGGATTGGCCCCAGAGAGCAGAGTAGTTTAAATTTGCCACTATCGTTTGTATTACTGCATACTAAATGATTTGGGTTTTAGGTTTCTGCTTTTCATAATCCAAAAAGGTATAGATTTGTGTTGTTTACAAGTGAAGGCCCAAAGGTTGCAAGCATGTCCTTATCATTTGAATTAGTTTGCACAAGAGACACTATAAATGTTACCACTTTGCAGTGTGCTCTCTGCATACACAGAGTGAAGGTGTACAAAATGCCTGGGCATTTAATCTTTGCCTTAAGAAAGGTGCAACAGGCAAAATAATGACCTTGGGTAGCAATCTAGTTTGGAACAAAAGAGTTATCTTTTTTTTTTTAATGATTTAATTATACATGGAAGTGTTTTATTTGCCTGAAAAAGGGTAAGTATTTTGAAAGAATCACTAGCAGCAACTTTAAACATGCATTTGTACAGTGTGTTTATAAAGATTCTGGAGCAATAAGGAAGCTCTTGGAGACAATAACTGGGAAAGATGGAAAACAACAAGGTATTGCAGGAGTAGATAGACTTTGAGGAATGTAAGCCATGCAAAATAGTCTGTTTGTGTAAGGAGGAGATAGAATCACTCACACTGTAGTTCATCTTTGATGTCTTAGCTCTTGTCCACCTAAATTCTTTGTGAGATGTAAAAGTTTTGTAAGAATTGTCAGGAGGAATGGAAAATAAAGCGAGATTTTTGATCATACTTGGTATGTTTGTCTGCTTGTCCAAGACTTTTGACTGAAAAATATGAAGCTGCAAATTAAAAACCAGACACAAATTACTAATGAAACACTTCATCATTCTTTTGATATCTTCCTCTGAGGGATATGTGGACAAAAGAACAGTTTAATTTGACATCTGCTAATTTTGTGCCAGCCAAGAAAGCAGTTACTGCCTTGTGCAAAAAAAAGGAAAAAAAAAAAGTTGTTCATACACAATATTGGTATAAAAATGTCAGGGAATTTCCACTTATGGGAAGAGTTATATGTGCAAATATGGATAACAATGATGGTTATAGTTAAAAAATACATCTACTTATGATAATTATAGAGGAAAGGGCTATTAAAGGCAACCACATCCCTTTTGTTGTCGTCATAGTAGTTGTTTAAGGTCTGAAAATGGCATCAGAAGTGTATTTTTCTCTTAACTCTTCTAGCTTCTTCAATTCTGTCACTGCAAACACATTGGAAACAGTGAATCTATTTAATTGAATTCTTTCATGCAGAGTTTCATTTGTTTTTCGGTTAAATGGCTCAGATTTAAAATAGTCTAAAGTAACGCCATAAATTTTGGAAGTAGAGGAACAGATACTTAGAGCTTGCTTTAAACGTGGTGTGAAATGATTAAACACGATTCCAGAGCAGCTGGAATGCTGGAGTTCCATCGAGGGAGGGTTGATCACACATCTGAGAACCTGTGGGTCAGGATTAGTGGGCAGACCATCTTTACTGACAGTGTTATTGTACATGTTCCGCAGCTCCACCAGCGAGAGTCAGATGAAGCCTCAGACACCTGGAGACAGCCTCATGTTTGCAGGCCCTGCTCCTCACAGAGGACTTGGTTCCCTGCAGTATCTACTGGACTGACAGCCCAGGAGGGCACCAGTAATCAAGAGATCCAGGAGGTTTCTGGAGGGCTTTGATAACAGCTTCCAAATGCAGATGACTGAGGAGCCAACAAACAGGAGACAGTCCTGGACCTCGTGTGTGCAAACAAGGGGGAACTGCTCAGGGACCTGGCAGCTCTCTCTGGTGAGGTGTCTGCCTTGGAAGCTGGGGAAGAGCAGTGGATGTTATTTCCATGGATACAGCATGGGCTTTAGTAAGGCACGAGAAACAAGGCTGGGCATAGTCCCGATTTCCTTAATCAGCAAAGTAATGTCATCCTTTGGGCTTGGAATTTCTATTCCATGGGATTAAATTTTTCCTCAATCTCCATGGAAGTAACCAGGCTATATGTTTTAGTAAGTTTATCATGCCATTCAGAACTATGCACACTGTTTTGGGGTTTTTTTTAAGGCTACATTTAATTTAATTGTGATCCATGTGATGCCTATATACATTTGGGTTTTAGGAGTTGTATGGATCTTTTTACATCAAGGCATCAACCAAGTGTAGAAACCTCTGGTGCATAACCTCTGTGTGTGTGGGATGTTTTCCATGTATTCTCAGGGAATATTCTGTGTAGTGGTAATGGGGAGATTATTTTGGTCAGTTCCAAAATCTTGTAGCTGCCCCACAGTCTATCCAAGGTGATAAAAACATGACAGAGGTGTCAGTCTGTCAGATGGGGAAGGTCAGTCTTTGATAATGAGATGATGCTTCTTGTAGTGTCCTAAACTTGCTTTGAGATTTCAGAGTGGCAGCATGGTGAATTTCCAGTGTCAATAATAGAGAAATATTAATAAAGAAATTACTTGCAAAGGAAGGAAGAATGTTCTTAATGTTTGGCTTCCTATTAAGGGCCGATTTTCATCGATTATTCTGGGTAGTTTCTGGTTTCCCCCCAGCTCTTCCCAAGCAACTGAAAGCTCTGTCTCTTCCATCTTTTCTCTAGAGTTTGCTTCACGTCAGTCTAAGGCAAATGGTCTAATTAAAACTAAGACTTGTTAATTATAAAAGGTATGAAGCATTCAGATTGAAACAAAAAATGGGTACCAGTCTTTTTTTTTTGCTGCCTCCAGGATAGAAACTGTTATACTTCATTCTACACTGGTTTAATAAGCCAGCCATGACTTAGGTGTGCAGTGAAACTGTTTCTGTAGATACTTTTCTATATTTCTTTATTTTACTGCCCTGGGCATTTGCATTTTTGTTGCTTGGGAGTGTTATACTGCTTAGTGCTCAAAAGTCATAATCTGTGATGACATAGTTGGCAGCATGGAAATTATCATGATTTGACTTCAAGTGTTAAAGAGCTGGAACAGAAAAAAACTGTGGTTATGTTTTACATTTGCTTCTCTGTGATGAAAAATGGAGCTCAAACTGTCGAAATTGGCATTTTAACGATATTTTTCTTAAAATACCAGTGACTTCTAACACTTGAAAAAGTATTCTTCCAGGGTATGGTAGGCGTGAAATGCTTCTTTGATAGATATGATTACTTGAGATACGAATTAAGAAACATTTCTGTTCAACCCATTGACAATGCTTTGAGTTTTCTAACAATTCAGGAAGCCTAATTAGGATGCAGTACACAAAAAATTGATAGTGGGTACTTTGTCTTGTGTTTGGTGGTAAAAGAGTTTTAGAATTATTTTTTCCTGGTTACGTTTACTATTTTGAGCATTTCTTCATAGTTGGATAAAAATATAGTTTTAATCTTGTAAAAAAATTAGGAAATTAAACACCCTTCTAAGATGAGAACAAAATATATTGAATTTCCCCTGAAGATATTTAAAATAAAAGAATATTTCTGATTTATGTGGAGAAGATGGCTCGTTTCACTTTTTGAATGTGTGGTGCATATTACCAACACTCTTCTTTCACTGGCCAAGGCAGGGAATGTATTTTAGGGTATTCTCTGCAACTAATTATGCAGGTGTGTATGGTACTGAGTTTATTTTCATCAGATACTTCAAAGCCTTACTTTTTAGGTCAGGAAAGTATGCTTCTCTTAAAGCTTTGAAGTTGAAAAAAGCAAAATGAACGTAATTTGACTAAAATTAATTACTAATGCAAAACAGAGCTTCCGATGGTGAGCACATTGACAAAAGCAGAAATTGAATCTGTGAGTTCATGTTCTTCTTCCTTTGCCCAAGAAAAGGCTCTGAAAATCAATTCAAGAGGTGTAAAGCTTCTGTAGGCATGCTTGCTCCTTGGGCACATGTGCATGTGCAATAAGTCATTTTAATACTGTTTTATTCTGCTGAATTTTGGTTTAAAAATGCAAGGAAAAACTGCAAACAATTTTTGAGGTGATAAGGGAGGGCATCTGTTTGCCCCTTTGAGTGGACTGGCAGCTTGGTGTTTGGACAGGCAGCTTTGTTTTGTGACATCCTGTTTGTGGTGTGACCTCAGGCACGTTGTTCAAACCAGGCAGTTTTGATGTAATCCTGTAGAATAAGGAATCTACCGTGTTTCAGCTGGGTTTTCCAAAGTTGCCAATGATTCACTGCTCCGGTGAAGGTTGGTGGGGTGGGAGTGTGCTCAGCTCTGCTCAGGAAGCCTTTACACACTGACCTGGAAGCATCTGAGAACTTCATGCCAGAAGTGTGCTGTCAGTTAATTTGCAGACATTTTATTTTGCTGTTTGTATTTAAATAGGAGCCTAAATACTCCCATGGGTGGGGAGCAGGATGTGGGTTGTCAGGGTGATGTCCTGCTTAATTTGGAGGTCAGTCTGTAGCAGCCTGACTGGAACAACTGCTCAACAATAGGCTGGCAAGGTGTGAGAAATGGAGGAGTGAGGTCAGGGTCTTAGTGTTCAAGAGGACATTCTTTCCACCATCTCCTCTTTCACTTTTGAGGACTGTAGCCCTCACAAAAGCATATCTTCCTGCAGACACTAGACAGATCATCCAGGTGGTGGCTGCTAGGATCTGCCTTGTAGCACGCAAGGATGTGGGCTCAGATTCTGGTTTTGTGAGATAAGGAGAATAAGGATGACAGAAGGAGCTCAAGTCTGACCCTGTGCATGTTCCTGGTAGTTTACAATGGAGCTTAGTGGGTAGGAGAGTGTATTTACAGAATAGCTGTCAAAATCCCTGAGTGTAAGCAAGCTGTAAATAAGTCTATAGAGTATAATCATTACTGGAGACTTTAAATCTGCAATGAGTGAAGGACTTGCTTCAAGTTCATTCTTGTCTCTGCTTCCTTGCATGAGAAGTAAACAGAAGGATAAATCAGAATGCTGAGTTTATAAATGAGATTTAAAGGCACATTGGAACAGAATTGTGTAGTTTCATTTGTGCTTTCTGGAGCTAATGACCCAACTGAGTTCTGCAGTTTAGGAACATCACATCACACTACATGATTTCCAAGGGAGTGCAGAGGTTAAGCCTGGGATCAATCAGTTTGCAATCAGACTGATTATAAAAGGACAAGGAGGAGTAGAAGATAAAATCAAAAGAACTTCGTAGGACAAACATTGGGGAACCCTTGAAGTAAAAGGGTTTCTTGCAGTAGACAGGTAGCAGGAACGTTCAGGAGAACTGTTAAGGGAGTCATTACATTTTGTTAAGGTTGCAGGCAGGATTTTCAGTCACGCTTCCTCTCTGAGTACATTTACTATCCTTACTGTTTTATCTACAATACTGTGAAATATCCAAGACATAACTGAGATGTTTGTAAAACTTTGTGGGTTTTGTGTGCATATGGTTGTGGCTCAGCTTAAGGGCAAAGGTTCCTGAATAGATACTCTTTTATTTATTTTTTTTTTAATCCAATCTATATGGCTTTGTAAATCTAAATTTCAGAATTGTGAATGAGATTGGTGCTGTCTTCTGAAATCCTCTTCTGTTTCTGTGAAATCTGTTAAAGCACAGAAAAATTGTGCTGCTTCCTGTTGGAGCCACTGTGGAAGGATTTAGAAGGTGGGCTTTTATGAAAGAGATAAATAATGCAAAGGAAACCTTGACAGCACCCAGCTGCCTCAGAACTGATGGACACACTCCTGATGTTCCCCTTTCCAGCTGAGGGATCCCACCACTGAGAGAGGAAAAAAACCTTTGAATCAAAAATAAAGAGGGATGTTGAACTATCATTATATGTTTTCTAATATATATTGATTAATATGTCATTGCAGTTTAATGTATTTTTTTAGTGGAAGAGAATGTTGTATTGAAGGTGGAAGAGATAAATCCTCACAAGTATTTCACGTTAATTTTGAGGTAGTGGGGAGTGAGTGAAATGCTCATTCCCCCCAGTCAGGATGGCATTTGAATTTTCATCTTAAAAAGCTTGAATAGAGACACATATTTTTAGATTCAATTACCTAGGAAAGTTGACAGTTCAGCTTGTGAGTGAGTTTTGGGAAGGTTCACCCACTTCAGTGAGGAAATCGGGGGAGAGTGAGGGAGTTTGATTCATGACTTGACTTTGGGGTCAAATCTAGTAGGCTTATTTCTTTAGTTAAATCATTCACTCTCCCAGGTTAATTTTAACATTCTGGGTAGGCTGTTCAGGTTGAGGCTGAAACTGTTCTTTTTATAATTGGTTTCTGCAGGATCTTGTTACTTTGAACTGTCCTGTATTACACATAAATGTCAGACCTTCCTACTCTGCCTAAAAATGCACCCTGCTGCAGTCTCTTATGTCTGACTTTGTATTTTCTTCTTAAAAAGCAGAAATGTGGCTTATATAGCCATATCATGTAGAGAGTATTTTATAGGTGTTTATTTGATACAAATTTCCATTCATTTCTATGATATTATTGAAATAAAACTCCTTTGGCAAGACCTGAAATTTGAAGGAAAACTTAATATTGCTTCTCATTTAAATTGTGTATGAATAAATGATTACAAATTGACAGATATTGCTTACAGTGATTCCTTTCTTGAGTGAAAAACCAATTTCTCTTTCCTTCTTAATTTAGGAACTTAAAATTATTAAGAGATAAAAAGAGAAACTAGATGCAGCCCCAACACAAGCCAAGAGAAATTGCGAGTTGAAAGTTTAATAGTTGCTTTTGGTTTCAGGGCCATTTTGCAGGGCACTAAACCTGCAGATGAACCAGCTTTTACTGCCCTATTGCCGTGGATAGGTTAGAATTTATTAGTACCAATAGCAGGAAGGTGCAGTGGGTGGGTGGGTGGGTGGAAAATGCAATGGACTGTGTTCTCCAGTGTCCTAATCCGAGTCCTTCAGCCTCTGCCCCGTGGGCTGGGCAGAACTGGTGCCTCACCTGGACACCGGTTCTCTCCCTGGTGGAGCAGAGCTGTGTTAACACCTCTGCAGGGTTTGAAGAGCTCTGGCATTGCACACCAGGTGGGTTCAGTCCCTCACCTCTGTTAGGAGGGTCCAAGGCCCTTGGGGGTGAATTCCCAGGTCAAGTTTGCTGCTGCAGCAAATCCAAAGGATTTGCTCCCTGTCAGGCTTTTATTATTCCTTTAAATAGCATACAATATTCTCTGGTTTAATTTGTTTTGGAATTATTCAGCCATACTTTTTAATGCCTTATGGAACTCATCAATACTACCTGTGTATCTGTCTAATGACAGTTCAGTAAATTAGCATAATCATTAAACAAACAAATTATCGTTCTGCTAGTAATTGGTGACTGCCTTTCTCAACAGATGAGTGATGTCAACTGGCATCTATTAGTTTAGTGTGCTTTGTTATCTTCAGGTAGGTAATCTGTGCTTTATATCCTTGCTTTATTATGTTGCATTAGAATAATCACTGCTGCCTGGTGATGGAAGAAAAGTAGTTTCTCTTAAATAAAATGGATGAGATGACTAAATATACCTTCTTTAGCATTTGAGTTAAAATAGCTTCCTTCTCTAAAATTGACATGTTCCTAGTTTAGAAAAACTCTTCCCTTTATTTCTTTGATGTTTGTCACCATCTTTATGTTTCCTGCTGTGATGCACTGTGATTCCTGCCGTCCTATCTGTGCTTTGCAGTGGCTCCTGTTAAAAAGAACCGTGTAATGTGACAAGAGGAATTGGCTTTTCCTTCGACTATGGGAAAGTATTCAGGGGAAGATTTAACTAAGCACTCGTTTTGTTTGCATGAACTAGAATTAAACAGTGACACAAACACATAATATAGTAATAAAAAAATCCTTTGATTGTTTTAAACTGTAGACTTCTGAGTTAAGCTCTTCTGGAGTGTTACTCTTCTGGGCAGTGAACTGCAGTGAATTTGAGTAATTGCTTCAAAGGAAAAATGCAGTTGAGCAAGTAACTTCATATTGTCTTCCCCAGGCTTGGTTTGCAACAGGCAGTGTGGCCTCATTTTCAGTAATGTGGCCTTCTGAGCAGAAGTGGTGACCTGTTTCACTCCTTTCGAGTTTTTAAAGACACTTTCCAAGCTCTTGGCCACCCTTTCAACTGCATGAGTCTAATTTTTGTAAAGAATTTAACAGTAGAAATCCTAATGATAATATTGTGAGCTCCTTTTATAACCAAGCCCTCAATTTTTTTTCTGTATTTTTTGGGTATATGAAGAGAACCATTTAGTTAGTTAGGCATCTCGTTTCAAAGAATCATAGATATTAGGAATAGTAATAATCATCCACCAGAACAGGCAGTCTGGCTTTAGTAAACAACAGTGGAGGTGCATATTTCATGTGGCTTTTTTTACTTTATTTTATTTGAAGTTGAATTCCATAAACCTTTACAGTTGCAACAACAGTTCTCACTCATTCTGAAAAGTGAGTATATGGTGCAGTGGTATAAAACAGTAAATTGCCCCTACAGTGTATTGATCAAAATTTTGTAGCCTTGAAAGAACTGGGAAGTGAGATATTGTTTGGGTTTGTTTTTTTTAAACATAGTGTATTTCACTGCTTAAGATATATTGTGTGGTATATTTGAAGGAATAAATATGGAACTAAAAGGCCTATAACTGTCAGCTAGAGTTTGTGTGTTGGTTTAGTTTTAACTCAGTTAAAATAAATTCCCATTTGTAGGAATAAATAATGGAACTTAACTATTAAAAGGTCTTCAGCTACAGTTGTAGAAGATTTTAAAACCCAAGACTCGTGTTTAAGGTCAAGTCTGCTGATGGTGTTTTGATACAGACTATAAGAAATAAGCAATTTGTATCTGCTGCAAACAAAAGTATGGAAGATCTTTTTTTACCAGGAAAATATTCAAAACTTCTTACTCGACTAGCTGACAGAATCGGCTTTATCCTTGCATAAATGTATCACAGAAATCTAGATGGAGACTTGGATTGTAATGCTCAGTGTTGGATGAGGCTGCTGGTCTCTGCTGGTACCAAAGGGACCTCGCTGCCATATGGTACCCCAGCTAAAGTGGGCAATTTGGGATGTTGATGGAAGATGGTTTCCTCTGTGGCTTTTCAACAGGATGACCTGGACACCAGTTTTTACTTTGGAAGATGGAAATGGCAGCCAACTTGGGACGGACGTTTGCTGTCCTGTTTTTCATAATGTACCCAGAGGTTTGTGGCTTTGGCCATCTTTGGAGAGCAGGGGATGTGTCCTTTGGCTCAGTGTGACAGATCTTACAGCCCATCAGCCCTACCATGAGCCCTTACATTTTCTTTTGTGCTCGAAAGACTTGCTCTCCTACAGAGCATACGTTTGCTTTTTATGACTTACATTTGCAATAAACAGAGGTGCTCTTTTTCTAAATTTTTGTTTCTTGTCAGGTTAACTTACTCATTTCATGGACGCTGCCAGCAAACTGAAATAAGTGTTTTAGTTTGTTTTCAGTGGCCTATGTGGTATATTTTAAGTATATGACCTAATAAAATGTCCCCATACCTGCAGTGTTTTATGTGAAGATACTCAGTTTAGTTGTATTTTTGATGGTTTCTTTTTGATAGGAACTTCTACATCTTTGTCAATTATAGAGGTTGTATGTCAATAACTATAATAAAGGTTTATTCCTCATATTGATGAACAGTGTACTCTTTCATTACTGTCATCTTTGTGTACCTGTTTTCTCTCTTATGTGCTTAGAATTGTATTACAGGTCAGAGTGCACAAATTGAATAAACTGGAATGCTGTAGAATGTGTTTGTTGGCTAAGCAAATAGATTTTTGGTGGCAGACTTTTATTTTAGATCAGATACACTAAACACACTTCCTTTTAATTTCAGACACAGAAAACATCTGAAAGACCTCCTCAGAAACACCACAGTTTTTCTTTCCGGATGACTTATTTCCAATATAACCATTACAATGGAGTCCAGATTTATAAAACGTGATGCTGTATACATTTGGCATGTAATTTGCATTCATGCAGAGATAATTTGCATTGCTAGAGCTGTTTCATACTGGCACAGGATCTGTTAGTATAGTTACAGCTACTTGACTTCAGTGGAGCAGCAGAGGAGGAAAGAAGCAGGCATTTATTTGACCAGCTTTACTGTCAGGTGCTGTTAAGAAATCCATCTTTGTTTTGTGATGTTCATATTGGCTTCCATTCAGACTATGAATGAAAAGGGAATGTGGTCTGATGTTGAAGTGTGTCTTCCTTTAACAGTCATGCAATAAAATGCATTAAGCTACATTAAAGTAATCAGTAGAGCTGCTCAAATTATATAGGTGTGTCAATGGGAGTTCAATTGTCATAGAAATTTCCTTAGTGGTGATTTTGTTTACTTTAATAGTGCTGATTATCATCAAATTCTCTTCCCCTGGTTAGAATTATTTGGCATTTTCCAAAAGTAGAGATTTGACCTGAAGAGTGTTGCCAAGAGAAAATAAGTATTTAAGGTTAGGGTTTTTTTAAAAGGGAAATTATCTAAACGTCATCACGGGACTTGATATGGTGAAATACTTAGTAGTGGATGGTTAGCCAAGGTAGTCCCATGTGGAATTAGGCATTAAACAGCACAGAATTTTGTGAAATTTAACTTTATTGAGACCAAAAGGTCTTGGTTGTAATAGAGATTATAATTTGAATCTTTGGTTGGTTGTTAGACTTGACCTTTCAGTTATTCTTTCTGACAGTTTCTTCATATACTTGTTACAGAACAGACTGAAATGATTCTATTCTATTTAGGCTCTATTAAAAAAAAATGTGTGGCTTAAGGTTTGAATTCTACAGGTAGGTAGTGGGGTCTGCCTGAAAATGCTGCTCTCCAGCCCCTGCTGCTTTTTCCAGAAATTATTTTAATTCGGTTTTGCTTTTTGGAAGAGACCTGTCCTCTAGCAATAACTTACTGAGCTGAAGTGTAAGTGCAAAGTCCCAGTGGTTGGTGACACTGCTGGCTAAAAATGTTCCTGTCCTGAGCTTCAGTTGCTCTGCTGACACAGGCACTGTAAGGCTCAGCTGTGAGGTGATTTGGCTTCAAAAAGCCCCTGGTTTTTTTACATATGTGTATGGTCGTGGTGTCTTCTTCTTGTTTGTTTATTAAAGCTCCTCTGTTTATCTCACCAGTGTGACACTCTTTGGTCCCTGCTGCACAGGTGCTTTATGGCAGCATTCATGTGGAATCGTGTCTTGGAGTCAGTCTTGGGTGTTTTACCAGGGAGGCCAAAGAATGAAAAAAACATTATTCTGAGCATATAGGTTCAGATAAGAAATAATCAGTAGCATAATTTAATGCAGTTTGGGTTTACTGATGCTGCTCTTGTTTTGTGGTTATATGGAACATTTATTTCCGAGCAGAGTTTTGCTGAAGTCATTAACATGCAACTTGCAAACTTCTGGTGAATGTGTTAAGACAGTTTCTCCTGTTTTTATGTGTGTGTGTTTTCTTATTTCAAAAGCAAGCACTCAAAAGATACCTCCTGGGTCATCTGAAAGATGTTGTACATCAGAGTAGTTAATGCTGCATATATAAGCACAACTATGTCTCTCTGTTCCAGTGTTTGCTAAATCTGTCTTTTTTTTTTCGTTTATTTTGAAGCAAATTTCTGCTAGAAAATGTACTTGTAGTTCCCCTCCTGTTGTTATTTTTAGCCTGGATTATTTAAATAATGCAATTTTTTTTTCTTACCCTGTGACAGCTCAAGGATTGACAAGGGGAGTAGTGGAAGTATAACGCAACTGCTCTCCAAATATATTATTTGAGTAAAGTCCTTAGTGTTTGATACAAAAAACCCCACCAAACAAAAAGGATGTTGTATAAGAGGTTATTCATGTTTTATGAACAATCAATTTTTTCTCTAGCAGTCATCAATGAACCACTGATACAGTTCTGTAACACCTGACCTTGTCAGGATGATCAGAATGAGATGTTTGATTTCTCGGTGTGTGGGTCACTCATTTAATGGTGCTGTTGGACCAATCATGGTCTCTGGTTCCATGAAGAAGGAACTTTGAACAGAAAGCTTGTTCAGAACTAAATGGTAACAGCAGTTTTCTGAAATCCTCCCCACTTCACAGACTTTTGGTCCACATTAATGTGATTCTGACTGGTAACAAAAACCTTGGAGGTTGCAGAAGGGAAGGGGAATTAGAGGCAAACCTCAACCAGTACTAATTCCTTGTGCTTTTGGAAAATGCCAAATAATTCAAGCCAGCAGGAGAGAATCTGGTGTGAAACTTGTACTTGATTGAATAATTCTGCTTTCACCTCACTTTGTGTTACTGTGTAGTTGAGGCCTTTTGTTACACTTATTTGACTTCTGGGACTTTTGAAGCTGTTGTCAGGCTCTGAGGAAATGTTATCAGTTGTGAAAGAGCCCTATTTAAGTATATTAATCTCTTTGATAAGCACTTATGTTAGAAATTTAATCTTAAAATATATCTTATTAGGATGAATTTAATTCCTCTTAAAAGCTTTATTATTTTAAATAAAAATTTTTTATTTTCTATATGCTACTAGTGATGTTTTTCTTAGTTTTATGAACTGATTTATTCTTAAAGCTTATTTGTGGTTTACAAAACAAAGAAAAAAATCCCTTTCAATTTATCAGACAGATCTTAATCTCAAGAGCTACTTTGCATCTACAATGTTGTACATCAATACACAACACACAAAGTTCTCATATGAAAGCTATTTTTTCTTGTAGTAATACCAGATCTGTTGGAAGTCTTTAGCAGACCAATGAATTATATTTATTTTAGCCTTTTTATAAGAATTTCCTTTCAAAATACTAAATCCTTTAGTTTGAATTTCTCTTTATTCCATTCCATGAAAACATATAGTCTGGATTTTCATGTAGACTCACTGGAGTGATTTTAAGTTTTTCTTTGTTGTGGCAACTGTAGCTGACATGCTAAAAAGAAAAGATTTAGGAAAATTTAAACCTACAGCCCTTCTTTGGGCTGTCCAGAGCTTGACAGAAGTTAGTATTCAAGGTTAAGGTGTATTTACAGTAATGAGGATGTGGGTAAGTTCAATAAAATGTTGTAAAGCTTCCTCTTGCTGTTAGAAAAATTGTGTTCAGGATAACAGAGAAATACCACCAATGGAAAATCTTCTGGCTTTTGCCTGTCACCTTATGAAGGTGAAACATGAGTTGTCCCATAGGGAGTCAGGGCTTTACTGAAGTCCACAAACTATTTCCAGTCTCTTCTTCACAGGCTGGTGGGACAGGATGTGCTCCTTGTACTCCAGTGCAACCTTGCAATAAAGAAACAGATGAAACACAGATATATCTTAAACTGCTGGAACACACTGGGCTGCAGCTGGAACAGAGCTCCATGGGAAGATCTGAGGGATCTGTGCTGGTTTCTGGTAGGGCTTTCTGACCTCTGTGTGGGGAAACAGATGAAAAGTCTTCAAGCAAGGATAAGCTGGGAATAGAAGGTGGTGAGAATCAATAATGAACAGAAATCCCTAAAAGGTAGGGATTCTGCTGCCCTGTGGTTTAGATTCTCTTTTACTTGCTTCCCTCATGTCCCCTTTCAGATTGAGATTATTATTTTTCTGATGGTAAATTACAACCTAATTCTTCATTCTGTCTTTCCTGAGGGCTGAGACCACGGTGGTTAATTTAGCAGAGCTGTTGATGGTGCTGAAAGCAATGAAATTATGGTTGAGTAGAGCTGCAGAGTGGGAAAATAAACAATACAAAGACACATGATGCTGGAGATATGTTTTGTGCTGTGTTAAAGTCTCCTTCTAATATCTTTCAGGAGGAAGGGATGAATTATGGCTGCCTGTGGAAGACTAGTTGTGGGAAATAGCTTTCTTTGAAACCTTTGTAGACTCTTCTTGGGCTGTTTTGAGGCTGTACCTTTGTCCTTTAGCTCTGTTATGGTCAGTCTCAGGCAGAGATTTATCTGTAGGATGTGTGGACATTTAGGATACCCAAGAACTTATGCTATTTGAAGCCCATCTCAAATTCTTGTTAATATTTGGTATAAATGTGTTTGGGAGGGTTGGAATTCAAGATTCCTATACTAATTAATTCTTTTTATTGCTTTCCCTTTTAAGTACAGACACAGATTTATTGCAACCAAAACATCTTTGAGTTGGGAATTGGTTCACAGAATCATCTGTTTACTCACATCTCTAAGATCTCATGGTCACTTTTTTTTCTTCACCCTAAAACACATCTGTCTGCAGCTGTTTTGGTTTTTCAAGATGGTCTTGAAAGAGATGTAGCCATCACAGATTCAAAGCTTTTGCCTTATTTCATCTCTTTAACTGCTTTATTTTTCCTGCAGTTCTCAAGACACACAGTATGTATCCTGTGAGTGCATTAAAGCAAGTTTTTCATGTTTCTTGCTCTTCAGAGCTTCTGGAGCAGACTTCAGATACTAATTTATTTTGTCAAGTAGTTGATTCACGACCAGGACTTTGTCTTCAGTGGAAAGTCTTGATTAAAACTCTTCATTTGGCAGTCAGTAATGATGGTCTCTCTTAGAATCGTGTAATGTAGGAGTAGAAAAAAAGAGTATGTGCTTGCTAACCTGAAGTTTGTAGTCTTTGCTTTTCCATGCCAGCAGTTCTTGGCCAGATCTTTGTTTCATCACCCTTAGGTCTGCTTAGACAGCTCTTTCAAATTCCTTTCTGTGTTCATCAAACCTGTCTGGTTTATAATTTATGAAGGAAATATTGTCGTAATATCTAAATATTAGATATTATCTGCAGTTTTTATAAAAGAACAGACCTATGTCCATATGCTTATGTATATCTGCACTGTATGGATATGTAATAAGATGTTTAGCATCTCAGCAATGGAGTGTCTCTGTGGGACATTTTGAGTTGTATTTTTGAGTTGTAAAACTGTTACATCCCAAAAACACCTGTAACAGGGCAAGAGGATGTTTGGGGACAGAGGTCACTGCAGGTTCCTGTTGGAGCTGTTGGGCTTTCTTTTACTCATTGGCAGGTCAGGCTGAGTTAATGTTGGAGGTGGTTGCCCTGGAGATGACTTTTTTTCATAAAACAAATGTAGCTTTAACTGCTTTTCTCACTGTCATCTCTGTTCTTTATCCCTCACATGTTGGGAGTTATCACCAGTGACTTTATTAGACGGTGACCCTTTGCAGTCCTTATTATTTAAGAGATTCCTTTAAAGATTTTATTACTTAAGCCTTGCAGTTTGAACGAGCAGTGGAGGTGTCTTTGTGCTGCATTGCAAATTCCTGAACTAATTAATTCCTACCTGAATAGAACATTTGAAAGAAATTTGTGTTGAAAGAGACTTTTGTCAAGAAACAATAACAAAAGTCTTCCCCAGAATGAAAGTGCTTGAATATTTTCCTTCTTATTTATTTGCTTTAGATCAGGCTTAGTAATGCATACATGTGAAATGATTCATTGTGCTAAATTATGAGTAAAAGCTGCTTTGAAGACTTGCTGTTTAATTATAAAATCAGTGACCAAACATTTATCAGCTGTATTACTGAACTGTAGAAGTTTTTAGATAAACCTAAAGGGTCCCTGAAGTAATAATTTTTAAAGCCTGGCAGATAACTTATAATAGGAAAACAAATTAAATGTCAACAATTATGAAAGTGACTTTAAATTTTGACCCTACATTTGAAGTATTGAACCAATGTGATAACATATTGTCTGTGAATAGCATGGAGGAATATAAATCATACTGAGGTGTCTGTATGTTGTGTAGAATTGGAGACAGCCATGGAGCAAGCTGACAATGGCATTTTGTTCCTCTAAAACATGTTAATCAGGTTAGGGATAAAAGAATTTAAAATGTGTCGTTCTGAGCTATTTGTAACTGCTTAAGTTCTGTGGGAGTCACTTTTGCAGAAAACATGCAGTTATATTCTGTAAAGGATGGGTTTGTATTTTCTTTATGTGTCTTTTGTGCTGTGTTTCAAAGCGAACAGAACAGATGGGGGGGTTGTTTTTGAGACAACTCAGCATGTAAACCTTGAGTATTGTGAAAGGATGTGTTATTGAAAGACTTTAGCATGGAGGGTTTTTTTCAGTCTAAAGTTACATTAGGATAATATTATTTTATCGTGCTGTTAGGGATCAAAGTATTAGTATAGTAAATAATCTTCTTTGTGTAACATATCTAAATATGTAGCACTAGCTTGCATGCTGTGCTCCTTACTTCAGGAGAAACCAAGAATTGATTGTGGCTGTCTGCCAGACCAGCAGTTTGTCTCTCCTTGTGGGAAGAGCATCTTTTGCTGGCATAAATGGGATTGTCCCATTGCCAGGAGCCAACTCCACCTTTTGCCATTATGCCATTGCCAGGAGTCAGCTCCAGTCCCTTAATTATCCCTTTTGTCTTTAACAGCTTATCCTGTATGAAGAACGTGTCCTTTAAGATGTTCAGTAAAAATCCTGTGACTTTGACAGTGTCTGTACTCAATGTTTACTGCCCCAGGCAGATGTGATGTCCACGTGTTCACATGCACACACCAGCATCTACATTGGGATATTGAGAATGGGAAGGGAATTCTTCTCCAGCTGTTGTTGGCCTGGCATGGCTGATGTGGCTGTGCTGGCATCCTCAACAAAATGCACTTAAAAGCACAACCATCTAAGCACAGATAACAGACCACTGAAAATACATATATTAGTATGTAATTTCTTACAAGATGATGCTAATTCTGTGTAGTTGGTTTTCTGCTCAGATGTGCTGCAATAAATGCTTAGAATAGGTGGGAATAACTTTATAGGGGAGAATTGTATGAAATGTCATGTGAATAAGGGTATTTAATATAAAACTGAATTTGTTTTAAGATAACAGTCTGTTACTATTTTTATAGCATAAAAGCATAAATAGACTTTAGAGTTCAAGCCAAGTTTGCCAATCTGCCTTGATATTAAATGCAAACCATTTTGTGTAGCCAAGTGAGCCTTGTGTCGCTTTTAGAAAATATCTGTAGCTTTCAGAGTACTTTGGATGCACAAATGTTAAGAAAAGGCACTTAGGTAAATCAATACCTGTTTTACCTTTTCTCTGGGTGTCGTTTAACTGCTGGTTTGAGATAACCATAAGGTGGAAGAGCTCAGTGGGCTGTCTCATGAACTGTTCTTAATGAGCATTATTTTATTTTCCCCTCTAATTTTTTCTAGGCTGTTCAATTAACCCCCAGACGATGGCTGAACCTGCAGGAGTACCAAAGCAAAAAAATAATGGCAGACCATGGGGTTACAGTTCAGAGATTCTTTGTAGCTGATTCTGCAAACGATGCCCTGGAGGCTGCTCAGAGACTAAGTAAGTTGACTGATAATGGGAGGAATCTGCTTCACTGGATAGCAGTCTGGGAAATAAATTGCTTTCTAATAAGTTGTACACAGTCTTTAAATTGATGCTTGTTGCAAAGGTTTGATATTTTATCCAGACCATAAATATTTCCTTAAGTTTATATGGGAAAAGTAGTTTATAACAGCAATACTTAGAACTTTATTTCTCAAATGTTTTGTATGCACCATGTAACGTGGATTCTTTAATTAACATTATTTATGTAATTAGGAATAATTCAGAATATGGTTGCTGAGGAACATTATTTGTTATTGTGTACTTGATGTAATTTAAGGAACTGAAATAAATGAACTTCTGTAAAAAGTTGTTTTCAAACAAAAATTTGCTCTAATGAAAAGCAAAGGAAGAAAAGGGTTGGGGACTCTGCAAAATATAAAAAATTTAAAATATATTTAGAACCCAGTTGGACACAGTCTGCTTTAGATGACCCTGCCTTGAGCTGATGGGTTGGATTAGATGTCCTCCAGAGTTTCTTGCAACCTCAACTGTTCTGTGATTCTGTGAAGAAATAAAATATGTACAAGAGACTTTTATACTTGTGTATTTGTTCACCATGTGTGTGTCTATATGAAGAGATTAGAAAAAAAAGGTAAGTTGGGTTACCTGCCATCCCAGAAGGACTTGACAGTGGCTTGGAGAGAAGACCTACTTCTGGAGCTGCATTTTGGTTCTCTAACAACATCCTCATTTTAGTGTGATGAACATATGATAATGTGGGTCAGAAGTGAATTTATGTAATACCTTTTCTCTCAAAAAGAAATGCCTTGAGGTACTTTGTCACCCTGTTCTAACTCTGAAATAATTTTTCTACTTTTTCAAGTTGAGCAGTTTGCATAGTTTTCCTCTTTTCGTTTAGCCTTTGTTAATATGTCCAACATCAAAATGCCAGAGGCCAGACATTATTGTAGTCTAATTGTGTAGTAACAGGAAGGGGTTTTTTTTTTGTTTTATGCTTTACATAATGTACAGGCCACTTAGTTAAATGCACTTCAGTTTTGCACACTGGAAGGTAAATTAGAACAACTTACTCATATCAAAGATCTCATCAGAGCTCAAGTAGCTGAATAGCATTATCATAATGGTTTGCTCAATCTCTAGAAATTCATTAGGGTAGTACATTTTTCAGTGATCAAAACCTTCTTATAACAACCAGTGTACTTGAAAATATATTTGAAACAAAAAATTAAATACAACTGTTATGGTCATTTAGCAGTACAGAATGGAAAAGTTGGACATAAAGCAAAGCACATAAAATTGCAGTGTTTCCTCATGTCTGGATGTCTGAGAAAATCGAGAAGTGCTGACTGAAGCTGTGGCAGGTTTATCACCAATCTTACAGCACTTAAACTTTCCTCTTCGTGATTGAACTTATAAATGGATTGGTCTGTCCAATAACTATTACTATTCTTGATCTGTATAACTATTTGGAGAAATAAATGACTCCATTAAAGGCATGAACCTCCTTTGGTTTATGATGCCAAATTTATTTTAAGTAACCTCTGTAGCTTACTTGCTTTTCAAATCACAGAAGTATCAGTTAATTTAAAAAAAAAAAACAAAACCAAGAAATATTTGCCAGTGAAACTTTACCAGATAAGTTGTATTTTAACAGGGTTGGCTTGTTAACACTTCAGAAATTGTAAGTCAGTGGTACCTTTCTTCTTCTGAGGTAGCTTCATTCAGCCACTCTGCAGTACTGAGTGTTAAAGAATTGTGGTTTCTGGTGTGGAATCTCTTTCTTGTTGAAACGATTGACACTCCATTGATCCTTTAAATAATTAACACCATCCTTGTAATCATTCTGATAGTGTGCTGTTGTCGTGCTTCTAACATGCACTTTGAAAACTAAGCATCAAGAACACCAGTTTTGCTACTAGGTCATTGTTGTTCCAAGATTTAATCAGGTTTATCTTATTTATGATCCCTCGGCAGTGTCTCTGTCACTCAGGTTTATCTGCACAGTTTGCAGCTGAATATGCAGCCACAAAAAGTACAGGGTTATGGGAAAACAAAAAGCTTCAGCCTCCAGGAGGCAGAAAATATTACAAAATAGAATAACCAGTGAAGGCAGCTTTGGGATGTTGTTGATAGACAGACATTCTGCAGTAAATCTGGTGGGAGGCCAATCACCTCTGCCAAGTCCTGCTCAAAAATCTGATGTTTTAGATACTGGGTGCCACATTGCAGCTGTCCTTAACTTTCTCTGCTTCAAAACAAGAAAAGATGCTTGCCAACATATTTTAAAGATAAAAATAAGATGAAGTTATCAAAACTTGAAGGTCAAAGGTTCGGTATTTTTCTTATGAAAGGAAATGCTTTCTATAAATCTGTCATCGTGAATACAGGAGAAATAAGAACTTTCCTTTATAGCCTTACAGCATTACATCACTCACATGGATCTGTGCCTGTGATAAAGGGATACAGATAAAGGGGGTAGAAAATTTCTGTCAAGGAACTTTGTATAAAGTGTGGGATTAACAATTTAATTTCACAATTTCACCAAATATTTTATGCTTGTGACAGAGTTGTCTGTACTGCTGCAGGCCTGTGCTCACCAGTTTTGCTATTGTTGGATTTCCTGTTGATGCAATGGAAAGAGATGAGATTAGATATTTTTTTGCTGCTGTCTTCACTTGTCAGGAAGGTGTTAATGCATGTGTTCTTGAAAGGGTTTGCCTTTATCCAGTATCAGCAGTTTTGTTACACTTTGCTCATTTCCTCTATTCCTCTCTATTTTTATTAATATGTACACTGAATGTTAATTTTCTCAAAGACTTTCAAAACTTACCAACAGCACAAAAGGCATTCTACAAGGAGTTTTTAATGGAATTAAAGGATTGATTTTAATTTTTTTTTCCTTCTAAGATAAGAATGGCAGATGTGCAGAAAATTAAAATGACATCACTAATATTGACTTCAAAAGAAGTTGTACACAATCAAGAATACAGAATTAAGCCCCAAGGAATTCATTGCCTTCTACAATCTAAGCAATTTTCAGGTGTAACTCTTGTAGAGGAGGAAATATTTACAGAATACCAAGCAATGCAGTCACAGTAGTTTTCTGGTATATGTAAAATTGCTTGTTTTTCAAGAGAGGAAAGAAAAAGGCATTGTGCTGTTTTGCTGCAATAGAGTGGTGCTGTTTGATCTGCTCTGTGAAGAAACTCAATCTGTAAAGAGGTTCTTACAGTTCCAGTGCAACTATTTAATAGAACAAAGTGAAATATTTGGGAGCTGAGGTTTTGTCTGAAATGTAAGATGCTTCTGTACTAACTCACAAGTCTTCTGATCTGATTGTCACTTAATTTAGGGCTTGTTTAGCCACAGAGGGCATTTCCATACTTTCTTTTTCTTTTCCTCATACTGCAGAACATATATAGGGAAAAAAATCCTTCCATATACCTACACTGTGAGGGTGTGTGCATTGCCATGGCTTGTGCTGTGCATCATTTCAGGGACCATCATTTTCTCTGGGCTCCTGCAGTAGAAGCCCTTCAATCTCCTTCAGCTCCCGCACTGCTCTTTGTGTTCTGCCTGATGGAGGAGTTGTTAAGGGACCCATCATTTTAAACTAGTAGGTGGACAAAGCTGAAAGGGTTGTAATTATGCTGGAGGGTGTTACTATGCACTGTCAATTGGCTCTTTGAATCAGCAGAGAACCTACAGAGGTGGTTGGCAATGCTGACAATCCTAAATCGATGCTGGAAGCTTGGCGTGTGTTTCTTTTTCTGATTTTTAACAAAAGCAATAGAGTGCTGCCTGTTGCCACTTAGAGTGTTTCATTACATTTAGGAATCAGTCAGGTGCAGTGTTCACACTCTATCACGGAGAAATGCAATTGAATTGAGTGCAGGGTTTTTATTCACTCTTCTTTAAAGAAAATATAACAAAATATAGCCTCTGCATGTCCTATTTCTATTGCTTATGCATGAGGGAACTCATAAAATTCAGTTTTGGACTGAAGGCATGCTTTTTATATCAGGCTGGAGAGGTAAACATGTATTTTATAAAGAACAGAAAAGGTTTATTGAGGCATCTTTTCATGAGGTCATTTACCTGTCACCTATTATTCACCATTTTTTAGACTATTGAAAGAGTTCTCAGTCATGTGAGCACCAGTCTCCTTCCTATCTTAGCTGCTGAGGTGGTTTTTTCCTTCCCGTGGCTGTTTAATTTAAAGGGAAGGCTGCATTTTTAGATGCTGTTTTTGATCCCTTATCTGAAAATTCATCTCTCCAGTATAAGTTGTGATAACTACTTGAAAGCAATTTATGTTTAGAAGGGATCAAAAGTTGACCTTTAGCTTGGCAGTGTCCTTTTTGTGTAGATTATGAAGAAATTGTTGGTGATAATGCTGTCTGCATTTAATCTAACCTTCTGTGTCAGGAAAATTAAAAAGATCCTTGAACCTGACATTTCTGAGGATATTAGAAATGTGAATTCAGGTTCTTTTATGTTATACCAGGAAGTATAAGCTTTTCTGTGATTATCATGTACAGAGTAGCCCTCTATGAAGTTTTATTTGAGCTACTTGGCTACTTAACTGATATTTTTTGACTGTCCTCATGTGCTTTGCTTACATGATTTATTTCCCTTTCTGTTTCTTTCCATCAGGATAGACAGGACAAGAATTGCTTCCTTCAACATTTCTAGGATTTCCATATTTTTTTGCATTATGGGGTTCACTGTGTAGTTATTTCTAAAAAACTCTATGCACTAGGTGGTTATAACTAGCTATTTTTTAGAGCCCCTCAGATTATGCTTCTCTGCATATGTTGAAAAATCACGTGTTGTTGAAATAGAATTCCATGGAGCTGTACACAGAGAACTTGCTCACTGTTGAGGAACAGCTCTCCCATAAGTCCTCTTATTTTCTCTGACAGCTTTTATTAGAGTTTCTTGTACTTAAATTATAGCTTTCTGAAACTATTCTTTCAGGCAAAATAATGCTATAAGTTATTGACTAATATGATTTTATTTTCAAATGGGTAAGTGTTTAGAAAACAACCTTTTAAATTTAATAGAGAACTAGTGGTGGATGAGCTGCCTTTGGACCACGTTCAGTGTTACTGAGCATGAGTATTTCTTTATTCCACTTAATAGCTTTTCACTTAATGTTTTTTTTCCTTGTTGGAGTGGTGAAACCTAAGACTAGAGCGAATCCGCATTTTCCAGCCACTTCTCAATGGTAGAAAGTACCTGTTAATACTCTGTTATTTCTTCTTAGGCATCTCTTAAATGCATCCATTTCAAAGCTCCACAAAATTTGTCAGTGTCTGTGGTTTTAATCTCTGTCCCCTGTTCGTTCATTTCCCTGCTGTTACTTAGACCATTTTCCTTATTGTGTCCATTTGCATCATCCTCCTGATGACCTCTGATTGAGAAAAGCTAAACAGTCAGTTGTTACCCTATTTACCATAGTTAGAACAAATATTTAGCAGTTGTGTATGGCTAAAAGCCACTGTGGGTTTTTGTGCATGCTGTTTTTTTGCTTGATGAAGTACTTTGCTCAGACCACCCTTTGCTTGCCATGGCAATCTTAGAAATTAGTTTCTGCATATGATTAGAAAACATTGATTGTTAATAGTTCAAATAATGTTTTGTCTGTATTTGTCCACATTGAAATGGTTTGATTTTTCTGGAAGAATTTTCCAGGTATAATTGTTCTCCTGACAATTTTTAAATTCTCATTTATGCCTGAAAATGACAAAAATAATAAACTAGAGTAAAAGTTACGAAGGCAATGCCTTTTTTGGTACAGTTAAAGTAATTCTTTGTGGGAAGCTTGATAATCAGTACATCAGTGAGCCAATTTATTTACCCCATCTACTGCATGAAAAAATCAGTCATGGAAAAGCAGAGGAGTTAGGGAAGGTGTTTTAAAGGGTTGTGTTCACTAAACATGCTTTACCAGGGAGTTTGTTAGAAACTCCTGGTGAATTTGAGCAAACCAGGAGTGTAGTACCTATTCCATAGCAGCTCTTTTTCTAGACATTCTTCTTTCCCTCTCACGTTTCTTTTAGGTGTGTTCACTTAATCTGCCTTGTGACCTTAACAGCACAAAGGCACAATTAAAGTGGATTTAGGGTTTCCATTTGACAATGTCACACACAGTGGCTGATGGTGCTACATATCCTTCCCCTGGATATGAACCCTACAATGCTGCTTTCTACTCTTTGTGTGTGTGGTTTGGTTGGTTTTGAATATTTTAACTCCTGCTTGTTCTCCCTCCCCCTTTCTTCCCTCCTCCCTCTGTGCTTCAGGCTAAGAAACTTTATTTCACAGAGGCGCCAGAGAAGTGGCAAACTTTTTAGTGCAGCCATATTTAAGCAGTGCAATATCCTTGATAAACCCTGCAAGGGCTCTCTCTGCCTTGGCTTTTACTGCTGGTCTCATTCTGCCTCTGCAGCTTAGAAATGTTTTTCCACATAAGCCCCTGGCACCTGTGTGAAAACCCGGCAGCTGTCGAACAAACGTGTTTGCTGGTAATGGCCACATGTGCTGCATCCTGCGTGCCAGAAAAACAGGCAGGGAAACTTCCAGCTTCCCTAAGTGTGGGTTTGAGTTTTATTCTTTTTGAAACAAAATTAATAAAAGATTTTGTCAAAGCTCACCGCTGGGAATTGTGTTGTTTCAAGTTGAATCTTTCCGTTTCGAGTGAAATTACAAGTTGTGGCTTTTTTAATATTTTAGGTATGGAAATTCTTCGCAGGACCCTCCATCTCCAGAGGAATTACAGAAATAGTTAATTTAAAATGTATTGTTATGAAAAACAAATTGTTTTGTTTTTCGTATCTGTTCCCTTTGTTAGAAAATTACATGCTGAGAGTGAGTCAGTAAATGCAGGCTTGAGAGTGCTTACATTAGTTGGACATTTTATAACCATTTTTTGTCACCAAACGTCTTCATATTCAGTAGATTTATAGTAATATGAGTAATGACTTGGGGGCTTACAAATCAAAATCTCATTTCAGATGTTTGACACTAATGTTGAGCTGACTTATTGTTCTCTGTGTTGGATTTCTGATCAAATTACCAAAATAGCTACTTGAAAGTAACAACACAAAGTAAAAAATACTCTAGAAATGGGGTACTGAATTTTAAATTTAATGTGTGCCAGAGTGGTCATTTACAAATTTCAGTAGTGTTAAATACACTAGCAGATTTTTGTTAATAAAAGGAGATGACAGAAGTCATAGCTCTTGATTGAGGAATTTTATCAGGTAGTAAAAAATGCAAAATGTTACAAGGAAGGTACAAGAGGACTGCTGGTATTTATCCAGACTTGTCACACCGTATTTAATAGTTCTTCAAGGTAGTTTTGCAGCTGCAAAACAATAACCAGATGCGTAATTGAGAAGCAACGGCATGAAATTTTCATTTTTTATGCATAAAATCAGAACCAATAGACACACTTTATGTATAAGGTATGAAACACTAAAGAACAATGTTTTCTCTATCGTACCAGCAGCTGTGTAAAGGAGAGAAATCACACCATCTACACTCTCTAGATGCCCATCTGCTTCTAAATATTTGGGGATTGATTACTGAAACCAAATTTCATTCTTTTATGGTTTTTTTTTGTTGTTGTTTTTTCCTTGTCTGGTATTCTAGCTTTTATTGGAATGTATGTGATAAAGCACTTGCTTTGGTTTTAATTTGTAAAACCTAAAAATCCACCTGTCACACTAAGTAATTTTTTTTTTTTTCAAATCACCTGTATTTATAGCTGCTGTTTTTATCTGAATGCCACAGCATATCCCCATCTGGGAATGTCTGTTCCTGATGGAAGATGAATGAGTTGTGCTGGTTTTTTAGGATTCTTCCACCACTGACTGCATGCAGAACTGCATCCAAATTTTTCGTTTGATATAAAGTACAGCACTGTTGAAAGAAATAGCAGCTTGTTTGAACAATCATTTGATTGGCACTTGTATTTTAACAATTTGAGACAAGGTATAAAATTGTGGTTCTTGTCTAGAAGCCATGTGGCACTTTCACTTGAGAATTCTTCTGTTATTTCCCATGAAGCCTGATGTGTGTATTTATTTATTTAAAGGAAATGTATGTGTTGATAATTATTGTAGCTTACCAAATACTGTAAATATTGTGGGTTTAACTTGTGAAGGAAAAGATCAAGTTCTCAGCTCTGTAGTTTTTTCTCCCTGGACCTCATTACTGTGGCTGTGTTGGTGGTGTGATCTTGGAGGTCACTGTCATTGGAAGAATTGCACTTCTCTTTACATGGTATCAACCCTCAGCAGGAGACATGGTTTAGATATTAATTCTGAAATAATGTTTATTAGTCAGAAACGTGAAATGAGATGACAAAGCTTCTGAGATTGCTGGGTCTGCACTGTGTGGTGCTACATCTTTTATGTGATCAATCCCAGTGGATAATTCTGTGTTACAAAATTGATGCTTATTTCTGTAAAATGTAGGGGATGGGGTTTTTAATTTAAACTTTTTAGTGGAAGGGCTAATAGCAAAATCATGTTGAATTGAATGAGTATAAAATGTAAGAGTTAATGATGACAGTACTAAGACAGGATAGTTTATAATTGATACTCTCATAGTTTCCCTGACCTCCACTAGTGTCCCCCAGGTGTCACAGGGTACAACAGGAAGGTACAGTTGTTAGATTACCACATTCTGTATATAATTCAGTTGGGGAAATTGCTTTTTTTTTTTTTAATCTGTCAATTGCTTCTGTTAAATTTGTTGTACCTTTTGTCTTTACAGAACGTGGTTTAGGTGGTTTAGGATGGGCTGGATTGATGTGTAAGGATATTAACTTGTACACTTGCTATAAAAGCACATGTTTTTGAGCCAAGCCAGGAATCTCACAACTGGCCTTTCAACTCGTCTGAAGATCAGAGAACACTCAGCGTTCAGCCTCCATACCACAATTCCCTTCTTTTCCACCCTCAGCCTCCTCCTGTCAATGAAATAATCTTAACTGGTATTTTGCAAAGGTTAGTATGACTTGCAAGAGCTTGTTTTATCTTTAAAGATGGGAGTAATTTACAAGCTGAATATATCAGCAGTTGAGAAGTATGATCATAAGAGGCTGTGATTATTATTTTTTTTTTTGGTAGATAATCTCTACCTAAAATGGTAGAGCAGTTTTTGAAGCTGAGGATGTTCTGACATTTTGTTAATCTGCTACTTCTTATTTGAGAAAGTGCTGTGAATTTTAAATATGTTTATCTACATTTCTTCAAATATTTGCAGTTTAAGAAAAGTAAAATATTTCAACACATTTCTGAATATGAAATGTGTCTTTGTAACCCTCCTGGATTCAACTGGGAGATATTATCTTACTCTCTGCATCACAGGATATTTTAAATGAGCCTCCAACCCTTGAGAATGTCATCACAAAAAAAACATTTAGTGAGAATTATGTTCAGGTTAGTTCCAGAAGTTAGCTCTGCTCTTATTTTAAGTGATTTTTGTTTTATTAAGAAAAATCTGAAGTTGACAGTTTTACCTACGTGTGGTATACTCTTCCCTGTCCTGCAGTTAAAGTCAGCTTTTGTTTCCTGCATCATTACGAAGGAGAACATTTTTCTTGTGCCTCCCCTGGGCTTAGTTGGACTGCTCACCTGAGTAAGATGAATACAGCTAAACTCCAGGCTATAAATCTTAAATATATTTATTGTTCTAAATGCTTAAGAACAGCCCTGGGATTTTTGTGGAAAGAGGACAGAAAAGCAGCCATGAAGAGTTTGCTGTATAAATAGTTAATATAAGTCACTGGGAAGATTCACCACTGCTGCACTTCCCTCTACTCCCTGCTAAGTCTTAGCCCTCTATTCCTCCAGTTATTCATCTGTATATTTTAATAGTAGCTTTCCTAATCTTAATGTGTGTTTTGTGCCCCACTGAAGATCATTGTCATAATAATCCTGATACTCTGCTTGTCCAACACCCCCTCTTCTTGTTGTTACCACACATAAATCTTTTACACAGGTTTTTTTTGGTTTAAGTTCAGTGTGGTTGATTTTCTTATTGGCCTTTCCATGTCTTGCCTTCAGTATAATACAGCTTTTGTTTGGATATGTTGGAATAAAAGTGCAACAAGGGAGACTTGAAGCTGATTACTGCAAATTTTACTATCTTAGGAAAAACTATTGTTATACAATTTTGCCCTCTGTTAATACAGGTTCGTCTCATGCTATAAAGTAAACTACCATTTAAATATGGTGATTAATGTATGCTATAAATAACTTGCTTATTATATCTTCTGAGTGACATTCCTATTTGAAGTGCATATGCAGATAGTGTTTATTTAGTTGTTTCTTTGATCCATAAGAAGCCAAGTTAGATGCTTAAAGATGCCTTTGTATGGAAAAGTTAGTTTACAATTTTGAGATGAAAAATTTTCGTATATTTTCATACTTTATGTTGTTGGTTTCCAAAATGAAACTCCTGTGTCCTTAAGTTTATTCAGCTTTGTGAACATTTGCACAATTTGAATGTTATGGATTCCAATTTATTTATGTTTTTTACATTGATTTTTTTACATTTAATGTCCTGTAAATAGTGAGATGTCCAGACTTCCACAGACTGGAGTAAGCATTCCTACAGAAATCTGTAGGCTGATGAAGAAACAAAATAAACCAGTCAAATACCAGGGAGAGATCTTTAAGGGCTAAGATTCAGAGGTAATTTAACAGAAAAAAAAAAGTTGCATATCACTGCAGGTGTCTCCATGATGTCAGAATTGTCAGTTGTGCAGAAAGAATGCAATTAGTGCAGTTAACAGCAGGTAGGGCAATGTTAATTGTATGTTCTCTTGTCTCTCTATGAATTGTTTAAGCTATTTAGAGCCTTCTTCTTTGGCATATTATTAGGTAAATTATTCTGCAAGAGACTTTCTGAGAGTTAACTGTGACCATTATTTACACAGATGTGATTTATACTGCCTCAGATACCTGTTCTGAACTTGACCTTAAAGTAAGAAGGTTGCAATGGAAGAAATGGCAGAAGCATGAAGAAAACTTAATGCAAAAATTTTGCCTTTTAAAGAATTGCTGTATTCTATATCTGACATGTCAGTAAAATCTGGAAATATTTTCTGCAGCATAGAGAGAAGGAATAATCTACTCTAGGTTTCTTTTCAGCAGTTACCTCTTCTAACTTGTAAACCAGGCAGACACAATTATGTGACTCTGTGCAGGAGCTGAGAAGTGGGGTTTTCAATGTGGTAAAGCAACTTGCTGACCTTAAGTTAATGAAATATTAACCAGTTCTCAACAGCTGTCAGGATGTCAGAGAGCACCTGTTACTGAGAATTCACAGGAGGGGCCATTGGGATGGTGCTTAGGTCACTTATTTGTCATTTAAGTCACCAACTATCAGAACCTACACACTCAGCTGGCCCAGGGTTATAAAGCTGGTGTAGAGACGTGATCTCTGCTGCTGACAAGACCAACACAGGTTTGATTCACAGTCCTGCTCATCTGAAGCTGAGAAGGTGCTGAACAGCATCATGCATGAAGAATGTGACCATTTGAGATGTACTTGCTCGCCTGTTATGTCAGTCCCTTTATAGGTTCAGCACAGGTTCAAAACTCTTTAGTCAGCTGCACATTCTCTCTCTTTGCAAACACAGTTGGTGTTTATTCCAATTTTACATTTTTACCCAGAAAAATTCCTTTTATATATGAGTAATTGAGAAAGCTCCAAGTTCCATAGTCTGATATGTCTGTTCACTCATTGTGGTGTTTAGACTGTGCAATTTCATTAAAATATGTAGAGTTCCAGTTCCATAATACCTGCCTTCAGAATCCCCACAGAGCTCAGCTTGCACGAAGCCTAAATGAAACAGCTTTGCTGGTTTCCACATCATGCTGAGGTGCATCCTTTCTTGTGAATGCTGATTGCCAAACCAAAAGCTAATGCCTCTCTGTTGCTTTTACATTCATTTTTCTAGGCTAATTTAGTGTTGTGAAACCTGTAAAACATGAAGTTTAACTGTAATGTATATAGTTATGTCTTTGCTGCTGAGGTGGTGATTGGAGCTTGAGATATAAATGCTAAGCTGTCAGAACCGGTGAGCAGGATGTTTGTATTCCCTTAAAGTACTAGGAAAGGGCTGTTTTGTGAAGTAGGCTTCTAAATAACCAGTGCAGCACTACTAATGATTGTGACTTGTGCCATGTGTATGTAAGTCTATGTACTGCTGTCTTTTAACCAACTACAAAGTGCCTTATTGGATACTAGAAATTGGTTGTCTTATCCTCCCTCCTCTTTGCAAGTTCTAAGAAGCTAATCATATATCTTCAGGAGAATCACAGATTGCATTCCTTGGATTTAAACTTAGCAGTGGTTGGCCTCACTACAGCCTGTTTGATCATAACTCCACAGAATTTGGTGTGCTATCCAGCAAACTGTTCTGAACAGAGTCCTGTGTGAAAGATCAAATGCTGAATTGAAATGCTTGGGCAAAGCTGTGTAAACCTTTCCCAGTTCACAGAAAAAGAGAGGTGAGAAAGACTGGAGCAGTCAAGGGAAGCACTGAAAAACCTGCAATAGGCAGGAGGTTTTTGTGCTTATCAGTGAACATTTGTGTGTCCTCAGCTTTCCTGTGGGGTTCAGGGCAGCTCAGCACTTTGTAAGTTCAGATTTCTTCAAGAACTTAATTAGAAGTTGTGCAGATAACACAAGAAATCTGCGGTCCACGAGTACCAATAATGCCTGTAGGTGTTAGGGAACATTTTTGGTTTCTGACAATATCAACACTTTATTCTGAAATGCAAGTCATGACAACAATCAAAGACATTAATTATTAAATTCAGTAATTTTGATCTCACAGTGGGTTAAAATTGTGTTTAATAGTAACTAACCTATTAAAGCACACAGTATTTCTGATTTGATGATTAGCTTTAATATTCAAATAAGACGATAGAAAACGTGGTGAGCATGGGGAAACCTAAACATCTAAGTTACAAGAATTAGTCTGAGAACTGTGTGAAAGCATGAGATGAAATATATTTTGTTTTAGCAGTCATGGCTTTTTCTGGTGACAACATTTTTCTTAAAAGGTAGCATATCTTTAGATAGTCTTTAGTGGGACATGGACACATCTCATAGCATCTGAGATTTGCACAGTTGTTCTGTTGTTTTTACTTATATTTTATTAGTGCTTTTTAACAGTGAGTAAGATCAGGAGCTTTTCTACTCTCTAGTGCTTCTCACTGAAACCCTGTAGCCCTTTAACATGGTATTGGTGTCCTTAGCCACACCCTCAAGCAGAGGGTGCAGAGCAGAGTTCTGGGGTTACAAGGAACCAAGAACTGATATCTAACATCCCCAAAATTCACTGTATATAATACACTCAGGTGAGCATGGGCCAGTGAAAAAAAGAGCCGGTTTTAAAAGAGTGAGGAAAAAGGAACCATCAAAACAAACATCAGATTCCTCCAACAAGAGCTCCAAAGAACAGCCCTAGACCAGAATGAAACTGTCAAACTTAGGACCCAGAAGAGCAGTGGAAGGATGAGCATAACACCAGGAAAACAGGTAGAAATTAGGAAATAGTTGTGTAATAATTTTATCTGCATTATGACTGAGTCTTTTTCACATATAGGCATTCTTCCTTGTTCTGTAACAAGTAAACCTGCAATAAAAAAAATAATTCCGTTGTTAAGATTATGGATATATTTACAATATATTCTTGGCTTTATATGTCTCTAAATATGTAAACTGTGCTTTCTCTTTGCCCATAAACAAGGTTTTGAGTGTAACATTGCCAGTGGCCAGAGTTTATGCAAACACCTGACAAGTATGACCTCCTTCCCTGAGGCTCAGTTTCTGTATCTCTAGAAGGTTTGTGAGCTGTTTGTGCTCCTCTGCAGGAGGCCAGTATTTGGATTTTGAAACACATCCCGCCTTTTTTTATTATGAAACCACAGTCAGTACACTGGGAGCATTCCCCACTTGGAAGTATTTTTTTACAAGAACAAAAAGACAGTTTCTTTTGTATATAAAGAAAGAAATAGGCTTATGTGCAGGAGTGAAAGATCTTAAATAAAACATTGTCCTTTTTCTACTTTAGTTCAGCTGGGAAAATCAATTTTTGGTTCTTCAACTGCAAAGAAAGATCAAAAGGAAAAACTGACAATCTAAACAAAGGGCAAGGTGATGTGGAATGCTTGCACTCCTGTTCCCTGGTGTGCTTCATACAGGCTCTTGTCCAAGCAGAATATATTTACAGAAGAATCAAGGGTGGGTTTTTTTATCTTTGAATCAACGATGTTGGTACTAAAAGTGACCTGAATATAAAAGTAAAAAAAAAAAAAAAGAAACTACTTTATATTAATTTTGTGGGGTTCTTTGATGCAATATAGACAACAGTTCTCAGATGTGGCAGGTTCCTCATTGCAGAATACTTATGTTTTAAAGAAATGTCATTTTGCTTCATTACAACTGGCCAAAGATAGTCATTATTTTCTAAGCATGTTATGTAATGCAAGAGAAAAAATACTTTTATTCTTGCTTAAACGCCTGCTGGATACATATTTAAATCTTCATATAGAAACTAAATCAGTCAGTGTGGAGGGAAACTTTATGGAGATTGGCCTTTTTGCTTTGTATTGATTCCTATTTTTATCTTTAATAAATAAAACATGATTTATTGTTATAAGCTCATATTTACCAGAGGAGGAGATTAAAGTGTCAGCAGGAAAAAAGAGAAGAGAAGAGTGTGAAAACTTTCTTTAAAACACACAAAAAAAACCACTCTAAACTGAAAAACAACTTGGGAGACCTTCTATGGAGTGTATTAATTATCTTCTGCATAAATGTAAAAAGTTTTAAGTGATTATAAAAGTATATTATTTTAATGTATTTCCACTTTTTGCAGAGAAATATTGTGTAGACATCACTTTTGTCACCATACTAAATGTTAATTCAATGGGTATAATAAGGATAAAATAAACAGGCTGCATCTGACTCGAGGCACATCTTTGCAGGAAAATATTTGTCTGTATGTTTTGTATCAGTGTGTTGGGTCTTTACCCATGCAGGCAGAATGCATTTACATTTGGGACTCGGTACTTTGGCGTGTCTTGGCATGGTAGAAATGAAAATAACTATGTGCAGAATGCTCATTTCAAATACAGATGGTCTGAAGTTTCAAACCCAGCGCTTGTAGCTGGCAGCCCTGGGACATTTTGGAGTGTCTGGTGTTTTCAGGGAAGAGTTCTCTGCACTGCAGCATTTGAAAAACAGAACCTTTAGAAAGTGCTTCCAAATGATTGTCACAAATGACTAGTGATGTATAAAGTTTAGGCCTTTTTGATCAAGACTTGCTCCACCACTGAGAAGGTCCAAGATCTCCTCCCTCTAGTCAGGTGTGTCCAGGACAGTTTTGAAAACAAATCCACTGATTTAAGGCCTTAAATTTGTGTGCCTGTGTAATAGCTTTGCAAGGCTGATGTCATATTGCATAATCAATAAAAATATGTCTTTATGTTTGATCTATGTAGATTTTGAGCCACTTCTAACCACTTGCAGGCTGTTTATTGTGGAGTTAAATCTTACCTTGTGATGACAAATAATGTTCTGAATTAGGTGAGTGGTAAGAAGCCATGTAGAAAAATTATTGTGGTAGTAATGGAATGTGCCTGGTTTTATAACTGTGCTCACTGGCAAGATTTTTCTCTCTTTGTCAGTTCACTTAATTGATTGTGTAACAGGATTGTTCCTGGGAGATGTGGACAGAAAACTGGCAGCTCCACCTGCTCAGCCTGCAATGCCATGGCAGTGTCATTGTGGTGCTTCATCACTTCACTTCTTAGACAGTAGAGCAAAGGTTTGCTGTACCTCTCTGCTGAAAGTAATCCACTCTTCATCTTCGCTTTTATTTGTTGTCCTGTTTCCTCTTTCTTTAGCCCAGGACAGTTGAGAGCTTTAGGACACGTTTACTGCATGGAGCACACGTGACTGATCCGGGTGGCCAAGGTCGGAGCCTTGGATGTCTTGTTCTCTCTATCAACACCTTTTCTGCACTGCTGGCTGGAGCTTCTCTCCAGAGCTGCCCTGGGCAGAGCTATGAAACAACCCACTCCTGGGGGAAATTACTTTATTTCTCACGAAGATTCTTGTTCATTACTGATATTCTTCTCGTGCTACCAGGTCCCTTGTCCCTCTCCAGTTTTCCTGGGTTACAAGCACAGTAACAGTGCTGTACCCTGGAGGTGGGGAACTTTTATGCCTTATTTTATCTTGTGGTTTGGCTTTTGGGGTTCTATACATGCTGCCTCAAAGGGTGGAGCACTTTGTTTTACACAGGCTGTTGTTCTGTGATGTACTGTGGTTTGGTTTAAATCTGTTTGCCTCCAAATGTTTCCTATGCTAAAATCTCAGGAAATTGTTGATATTTCAGCTTTACTACGGGCTACAAGCACATAGGACCTACCCTCAATTTAGTTGCTGCAGCTTTAAAATTCCTTTAACACATGTGGACTTGGTTCTGCAAAAGTCAGCTGAGGTGATGTCAGAAAAGCAGTTTGGTGTTAAAGGACAGACATGGTTTTAGATGTTCAGTTTCAGATCAGTGATAATAAAGTCAAAAAGTTATTATGTGCATTATCAGATTTCATTTCTCATATATCCAGAATGTTTGGCTTTAAAACTCTTTTCCAGAGACTTTGCATCTGATTTACTTTGAAGAAAAATCTATTAATATCAGAACAGCTACTTTTGTGAGGAATTTGAAAAAGTTTACAAAACAAAGGAATTTGTATATACAAAGAAGAAAAAATAGATTGTGTTAAAAAAGAAAGTGCCCCAAAAGAAAATAAGGAATGGTTTAGATTTCATGCAAGATTGTTTAGGACACATGCTAAAGGTAATTTTTCTTAGGGGGAAAAATGGGAAAGCTATGAGTATGGTTGATAATTACCGCAATATCCTTAATTTAGATGAAATCTGTGATTGCTCTTAGAATTGTCACTTTGGGATAAATGACTCTACACCAAGATGTAGAGTTTTACTAGCACTGAGGTAAAATGCTGTTTTTCAGTATTTGTTGGGAGTTAAAACATCAGTGAGGCTTGTAATGTCACCAGTGCTCAAAGAGTAACCTTTAACCTCCTTTTACTTAATATTTGGGTTTTATAAGGTAGAACCATTTTTTGATTGTAGAATTGTTAAAACTCAATCACTGGGATTATATTACTTTTTTATGCTTGGGACTGTATTAGCAACCAAAAAGAGTATTACTGATATTGGCTTTGCCCCTAGGCCAACAACACAGGGTTTGAATTCTCTTCCCTCTGTCCCCAGCCAGATAACTCATTACTGTTATGAGAAGGGTGCAAAGATGCATATCCAGGATGAATTGGTTCATAAATTCAAGTATTAAAATTACCTTGTAGGATGCACACTTTCCCATGGTTTTATTGGGCAGCTGCAATTGGAAATATGAAACACAGTTGTTTCTTCACATCACCTTAATCAGCTAATTAGTTATGGGCCTCTTAAGAAAAGATCTTCAGGAAATACTTAAATCTCTCCCCTGTTAATTGAGGAAAATGTGCACTTAAGTGCTCAAGTTACTTAGGAAATTGTCTTCTTTCAGTCTGTGTCTGTTTTCTCTAGCAAAATGTGGTATTTTAGTTTAAGTACCCAGAGAACTTTTCAGAGCAGTTCTGAAAGGCAAAATGGGCAAATGATTATGACTGTCTTTGGGGTGGTGTATCCTGGTAGAGGGTTGCAGCTCTTTTCTGCTGAGGAGCCATCTGTGGAGCCCTGTTCTGCACCCAGGCTGGTGCCAAATATTTTCTGCTGTTGTGTGTCGTGTTCTAACTCAAGTTGAATTGTGTAGGCCATGCTGCAGGTTCTTGAAAAGGTAAAGCAAATGCCAGCATGAAATGCCCAATGGGATACCAAGGAAAGAAAATGCAAGCAGTGGACTACATGAGTAGACTCACCCCTAATGTGCATGTATGCTTTGATTACACCAACTGGTATAGATATAGATATATCCCAACCTCTACCCATCAGTTTGACTTCCAGTAGTGGATAGCTATAAAAGCAGTTATCCCAGGTGCTTCTAAGGAAAATTCTCCATTTGCATATGTTTATTCCAAAAAGTAAATAATTCTGATGATACAGGTAGGCTTTTTATTTCCATTTACAGTTAAAGACTTCAAGAGTTTATGTAACTTCAGGTACTCAGACAGGACTCAGACTGAACTGCTCGACAATCAGCATGTACACAAGATGTAATGAAGGGCAGGCAGGAGGAAGGTGGCTGTTACAGGGTGATTTAGAGCAGCAGCTTAATTTTCAGTGATTTGGACTAGGCTGGTTTCTCAGCTGCTGTGTTGGGCTGTGTGAACTCTTAGTCCCTGTAAAATGACAAGGTCCTGTAGAGAGCTGACAAGCTCCCAGTCCAGTCTCCAAGCCATGGACATCATTCCTCTGCCTGACTGAGCTCTGCCAGGTCCCTATGGCTGGGCAGGAACCAACCCCTTAGCAAATCCATGGAGCAGGTAAATGGGAAGAGTATCAGAATCACAACAGAAATTGTGCTATGCAGATCTTCATACAGGCTGTTGTTCTGAAGCTCTGCTTCTAGAAGAAAAACCTTAATTGTGACCCTTGGAGCAAACACTGATTAATTGTAACATCTAGGGCCTGGCATGGACCAGAAATGTGTGAATAGGGAAAAGGCTGAGGAAGTGTTTGAAGCATCCTGGACATATGCGGCAATTACAAAGCTTAATTTCCTTTATAAAATTCCAACCATATGTATTTTTATGGGATTTTTTTTTAGTGCCTGAATATCAGAAAATAACTTTTAATTGTTATTTATGAAGTGCCATATGGCTGTTTGTAATTTCAGCTTCTCATGGAATGAGGAAAGTGAAATTATAGGAAATCACACTCAGAAATCTATTATTAAGTTAATGGAACTAACAGCTTGTCCAGTGTCCTCATATAGAGTATGTTGTAGCTGCACATAATAACAAGCAACTCCTTATAAACCCACAGAGAAAACTAAGTGGCAGAGAGAGGCTGAGCCAAGAAGAGGAGCTGCATATGTTGGTACTGGGCATGGCCATGAATGGTTCAGCTAACAAGCTACTGGGTAAAATGAAGGGTGCAACATGTATTTTGACAGTTGCTTTACTGTGTGATCCAAATCATTAATATTCCCTTCTAGGTTCATGAATTAAAGTTTCATCTCAGATAAAAGTCTCCCATCCCATTTTTTATTTTCATCTTTCAAGTAGAAGCTTGTTTGGTCCTCCCAACTAAGTTGTTCCAAATTCTGTTTTCTTTGTGGCTTTTGTTCAATAGCTCATGGGAACAATTTAAATCTAACTTTTTTTTTTCTCAATCTCTCCTAATATGCAGTGAGTCTTCAGAGCCGAGTCTGTAAAGTTTGCATTATCTTGTTTCCACCAAACATTCAGAATTGAAGACTTTTAATACAACAGTGTTAAAAAGAGGAACTCACCAAGATGAAAGACTGTAAGAATGACCAAGCTGTGAAAAACACAGCAGGACTTCTTTTCTTCTTTTTTTTTTTTTTTCCTCCCTTATCTGGAGCATTCCCTAAATTGTCTTTCTCCAACATTTTTGAAAAGGTCTTGGTGTACAAGATATGTGTGAAGGAATTGTATAGGCTGGGTAACACTGTGAAGCTGTAAAAAGAACATTGTTCAGGGAATATAGATCTGAAACTATATTCTAAACAAAACAAAGGTTTTTTGGGGCATTGAATCCAAATTCACCAGTGTATCACTGATCAGTGAGATGGCCTTTTTATGGAGTAATTAAATCTGAAATATTGAATCAGATATTAATAGGTTCTTATAATGGGTCTCCTCTTAACCTTTTTCCAGTATTAGTTTATTTTGGCAATTGCTTCTATTTCACATATGTGATGAGTAAACAAAAATAAGAGGAGGATGGTAGTGCATCCTCTCTCTGTTAGTTGGGCTTAGGGATTACTGGTGTTATCTGACATCAAGTTATAAACAGTTGTGCTTACAGTAGTTAATACTTACTGGTTGCCAGAGGACTAAAATATTTCTTTTTATCCTTCTTAATGCAGTAAGTTTTTCTTATGAAATAAAAAGCAAGATGTCATGTAATGTAACATGAGTAATCCTTAGAAAAATTTAGGCAAACTGTGCAGGAAAATATCTCCAAGAATAAATATGGTGAATATTCTGGTTGCAGCATTTCTATAGATTTTTTTAATATATATTTAATTTATATCTATGTTTTAAATAGATATTATCCATTTATTTTTGTATTCCATTGTCTCTTGCATTCTTTAAATCTTTCCATGGTGAGCTTTCTCTGTCTGTTTCAAACTTGGATTACTCTGTTTTCTGGATCTATAGCTCTGGAAATGAATGGGCTTTTGCCCAGAGTCTCCAATTAGTTAAACTCCACTTGATAGGAATGAAACATTACAACCAATTCTGATAGTTTCCTCCTTCTTGGTTTTTCTTTTCACTCTGGGTAAAATTCATTGCTTCTCCAGATGGCCGGAGCCAAACCTGTTCATCACTGAAGTCCCACTTATAACTGCAAAAGAACTTAAATGTCACATAGCCTTGTGCAATCCCTTAGCCCAGTATCTCAGTTATTGGATTTTTACTTCTCCATCTGGCTTTTACACCTGCTATCAAGTGCCTGTGAGAAGCCATGATGGAAAAAGATTGTTTCTTTAAATTGAGATAGTGTTTATTTTCATTGTGGTGTCTGATTTTCTTCTTCAGATAGAAAATACCTCAGTAAATGAGTCTACATTTCAGTGGTAAATTCTGGGGTCTTAGAAATGTCCTCTTTTAAGCATGTAATTTCTGTCTGTAAGTATGCAGAAGATTGGGGGGTGTTGTTGTTGGTCATTGGTTGTGGGGAGGGGAAAGTGGAGTGTTTTGGTTTGGTTTTGGCAGGGAGTAGCAAATCAGTGTCTTGCTTCAAAATCAGGGCCGGGAATCAAGGGCATACATAAAATAACAGCTCCAAAGTAATACTTTCCAACTTTTTGTCTTTAGCACTACTGAGGCAGACATAAATTCTTCTATGTGATCACTCTCCCATCCAGATGTTGCTCAGATAATGACCAGTCTAGCATAATTCTCTTCAGAGGCTCAACAAATTATTTCTGCAGTACATTGAAAACTTTGTACTTAATTCCCTGAATAAGCTGGATAATGAATCAGGTTACTGGAGGGCATTTCAGTACTACTGGGCTTGATTCAGGTCAAAATACTGCTAGATTTGCTATTCTTTTGCACGTTTCTAATTTTGGGTGTGGATTGATTTATTTATGGTCTGAATAGCAAAATGTGTGGCATTTAATGCAGCCCTACACAATGATACAAAAACCAAGGGATACAAGACTAAGAGCTGGAACTGTCTCTGGGAGGGAAATGTTAATTTTGCTAAAAATGTAAATTTTCAACTGAGAACTGTTTGGTATTTTTATTGCTTTGGGTAAAAATGCAAACTGTAGAAGAGATTTAGGTTTGGAGCTTCATTAAAAAATTCTTCATGAAAAGTTTCAAAGGGAAATTTTTATGCAAGCACCCAAATGCCAAGGTGTCTTTAGTGTGTGCTTGTTTGGTGAAAGCATCAGTGTTGTGTGACTGTAAATTGTTGTAAAGAGGAGAAATGACCACTGTGATGTCGAAGCAGAAAGGTCCTTCAAGGCTGGGCAGTGCATACACATGGTCACCTGTCAGGTCACTTTGTCCCAGCATTTAAAAGGCAACAAGAGATGATGAAACCCTTTGAAGGGACTTGGTCCTGACCTAGTATTGACAAATTTCCAGATGGTGGGTCTGAAACTGCTCTGCTTTCAGATGCCTCCCTTTGAGCACGTGGCCTCTTTCTCATGCTTTTGAAGGCTGTTGGTTGCCCAGCCTGCACTCTGTG
Source organism: Corapipo altera (assembly GCF_003945725.1). Taxonomy (NCBI): domain Eukaryota; kingdom Metazoa; phylum Chordata; class Aves; order Passeriformes; family Pipridae; genus Corapipo; species Corapipo altera. Next base: position 12,301,853 of record NW_020884882.1, on the reverse strand, counting down.
GTGTCCTCCACAGTTGTCTTAGCTTTGCCCTCCATTTTAATGCTTATTTTTTGAGGATCTTGCTGGTCATAGCATGTATGTAAAGACTATGCTTGGCAAAGGACTAATTATCAAGTCTGTCCTTGAACAGCATTCACCTGTCACATATTACATTACTAATTTGTTAACACTTCCTAAGTAATGGTGGTAATGTTGCAGTTGTCTTTATCCTCTGCATATTTTCATTTATGAAAGAGAGTAGGTTTAGATTTTATATTAGGAGAACATTCTTTACTAAGAGACTGGGGAGGCCCTGGCACAGGTTACCCAGAGAAGCTGTGGCTGCCCCATCCCTGGAAGTGTCCAAGGTCAGATTGGACAGAGCTCGGAGCAACCTGGGCTAGTGGAAGTGTCCCTGCCTGTGGCAGGGGGTTGAAATGAGGTGATCTTTAAGGTCCCTTCCAACCCAAACCATTCTGATTCATATTAACTTACTTTTTTACCATGTGAATTCTCTGATTTCTTATTTCATTCTCCATTTTTGAGAATGTCTTCAACTGCAACAACTCCTTTATGCTTAAAAGTGAAGTATGAAAAAAACTAATATATGTTCCTTAGTTTTTTATGTATTCTACACTACATAAAATTTTTTTCAAAATCATCTCTGCAGCTCAATAATGGGTAAAAGAATTAGAATGAGTCAGAGAAGGCTTTGTGTCTTTTGTGCCTTACATATAATCAGAGAGAATGAAATTTTGAATGTGTTCCAGGAAAGCAGGTGTGTGTATTGTTGCAGTGAGGGGTGAGAACAGTGTTTGTTCCTAATGGCTTCTTGACTTCAACACTGCAGATTGCTTAAAGCCTGTTCCCTGAATTGTATTAAAACAAATTGTGTTGTGGTATTCAGTCAAGAATTTAGACACAGTTCAACTGCCCAAGTCTGCTAACTTTAAAATATGTTTTACTGGGAAAAAAAAATGTTTGCACGGTATTTTGGCAAGGAAAACCTGAAATTCCTGTAAGCTTTAAAAGGTAAAGATGCAAAGAAAACTGTGAGTGTATTCATTTCACTTTAGGGTTTTTTTGGTAGGTTTTGGGATTTTTTTGTAGTTTAGGGAAAAGAGAAGGGTAGAGAGAAATGTCTTGTTAAAAATCTGGTAAAGTTGTCAAATTTTTGAATGACAGTAGTTTTAGAAAGTAAATCTTGTGATTTATTCATGTATTTAATATTTATAAGGAAAACAGGTCTACTAAAGCACAGGAATTAGCATGCCCAGACTTCTCAGTGCTTACAGAGTATCCTGAAGATACTCTGTACATGGAAGAGCTTCCATGGTGGTGTCATCAGGTCATAGGGCTTGCAACTAATACAGAAGGAAAAGTCTTTGCTTGCCTTTGCAGTCTCTTAAAATGAAATCATTGGAAAGGGAGAGAAATAATGTTGACTTGGGCATAATATAAAGAATATTTTGAACTCTGAAATTAGCAAAAATGGACCTGGTGGGTATAATGATGGAAGAAGCCTGGATCAGTTTGCATGGATTTTCCCCTTTTGTTCAGTATTTACTGTGCCCATGGTGCAGGATGGTGGGGTGACATTGTGGGTGGCAGAAACTGGCTTGCTCTGTTTTGCCCATAGAATGGATGTTGCCTGAAAACTGGTGGAAAGAGCTTTTGCTCTGTTGTCAGTAAACTTCAGTGCTATTTCACCAAATGAAGAACTTATTTCTCTCCTGATTGAGTTTCAAACCATGTCTGCTCTCACGTAAGCATATGTGAAAATATTCGAAACTCTTTGTCTATTACAGAGGAAATTTATGTAAAAAATAATGACAGCTTAGGTTGAAAAAAGAAGCTGTTGAAGGCTGAAAAATATCAGAAATAAGATATCCCTTGGAGTTTTAAACAAGCACATACAATGAACAGTTTTAATGTGAGAACTGTTTTTTTGGATCCCTGCCTTCATGTGCATATTTTTCCATGCATTATAGTGGTGCTGCTGGATCTAGTGGGGCTCTGTTTGCTGTATAAGTAATTTATCAGGTTTAACTTAAATGTGGGATGTGTGAATACATGATTGCTTTTACTCTGAGAAGGTTTAAGAGTGCAATAGTGAGAGCGAGCTTTAGCTTAGCTGATTTTATCTAGCTTTAAAATTTTTATCACCGGTGAAGTGTGTAGTAATGGTTATGAAAGCAATTAATAACAGCAGTGACAGAATCAAGAGACTGACTAATTTATCATTATAGATTTTAATGAGGCTTATAATCTAGCAATAAATATACAATATATTCAAAAGTATGGAGGTATAAAAAGGATGATTTATTTAACTTTAGTTCTAAACTAGTCTGCCAACCCAAAGGTTGTAGAAACTGGGCATGTAGGAACATAATTCTTTTTGGTGTTATGGAGCAGAAGGACGAAAATAACAGAGGAAGAGAGTTTAAATTAAAATTAAATGGGGGGAAAAATCAATTGTTTATCTTCATTCTAAAGGTCTTTCAGCACAACAATAGTTTTGTAGATGTGGGAGGTATCTTGTGGACAGCTTCTTTGTCATCTCAATCTGCTCACTTGGCAGAGTGTGGGAACTGTCTCACATGCTGCATCCCTGGAGGTCTCAGAAGATGGGGAGCAATACTTGCTCCTTGGGAAAAGCTGTCTCAGATTTCAGAGCAAATCGGTGTAAAGAGACCCAAATGCAAAATGTTATTACCGCAAGTTTAAGATTCAGTGTTCGGTTTGGAAATTTGGCTTTATTACAGTTTTTGTATTATTGTGTTATGTTTTTAATGGTCTTCCTTATTACTTTTATTCTTCTCCCTTCTTTCCTTGCTGATGTAGCTGTCCCAAAGTGCCTCTGGATGGGACTATTGTTAAAAAGTAATAAGCACCTGACAGGATCTTACCTGAGCAGTGTAACAGGGTGGCTGAAATTTGGAAAATTAATTATAGCCAGTCTTTCCCAAAGGGAAACTGGGAACTCAGATGGTAGGGGTGGCATTAAAGCAAGAAAGAAGCAATTAACAGTAATAGAGCAGGACAGATGAAAACCCGAAAACTAGGTTTCCTTACTGTTGGATCAGCTAGAGGTAGGTAATAAAACCCCAAACCAACCCAAAGTGGACCCTTTTAGGGCTTGTAAGAGCAACCCTTTGTTTTGGAAGAAAGGCTCTGGGCTGCAGAGGTGCAGTTGGGGAGAGGTTATCTAGAACCCTTACAGGACACCTGAGCATTGGTGGATTTACATCAACAGTGTTGAGGAAACTGAAGTAGGAACAGCATGTAGGTGTTCTGGGATTTGTTGATATCTTTATAGTTCTTGTGGTGTCCAAAAAGGAAGTATAATTGCTGTCAGAAAATGTCTACCCTGTTCTCAGCCCTTTCATGTTGTGAAAGCAAAATTATTAAGCAGAATGGGGGAAAGCCCCTTGCTTTGGGAAAGGAAGCACTGAATTTACTGCTGTGTTTTAGGAAATCAGTGTTCAGCATAAACAGAGATGGAATTGGTCATCCAGTGAGAGTCCCAGCCAGTTCTTCATGGAGTAGTATTCTAGACAACCATGAATTAGTTGTGGACTAAAGCTTGGCTGGCCAAGCTTGGCACATGTCCAAACAAAACAGTGATTTGTGTCCCTCAGAATATTCTTACCAGGTAAATTCATCTTCAGGTTGGCCTCTGCCTCTTTGTAGAGGTGGAGAGTTTGGAGCTGGTTGCAGATTCATGTACCTCATTCAGCTCTTTCAGGGTTTGGGAAGGGGGAAGCACTCAAAGAGTTCTACTTGTCAAGTGTCAAGCACAACTGAATGACTTTACCTAAAGAAGGGTGACCAGCAAAGTTCTTAAAAACAAGTGACCATTTGCCTGACCACTGTGGGCTGGGGTCCTCTGTGTGTCCTGGGGGATGGAGGAGTCTGGTTAACTCCAGCTGCCTTTGTGGAAACAGCTCTCGTGTGTTCATAAACTCAGTGTTTGGGTCAGTAAGGAGACAGAGCTTCTGTAAAACCTTGATTTGACATGTCCTCAGTTTGTCTTCATTGTGCTGCTCCCATGACAGTGGGTTGCTCTCATCTCCTTTGCAATGTGTGCTGAGCTCATTCCGAGAGATATCAGGGCATTTTCCAGGGACACTTTCCTGCTGCTGCCAGAGTTTGGAGTCAGCCCTTCTGTGCTCAGTTGCCTTACACTGGGGTAAAAATACACTAATGTAATACTGAAACAGTTTCTGCATTTTTAAAGAAGGTGCAGACACTAATTAATTTACACAGAGCCCCTGTAGACAGAGAAGCCGAACTGCTGAAAGTCTCGTGGTGAGACAGAAATGTGATTAGGAATTCGTGTGAGACCTCCTCCCTTTGTCCCAAGCTCTAATTCTGTGGTGTGGGATGCCTTGTCAAAGTAGTCCCGAGCTCTCTCTGGTAGAAAACCTTTTGTTCATAAACAGGCAAGCATGAGACCTATTGCTGTGCAGTCGTACATGGTCTGTTCTTTACAGCAGTTTATTTTTGATAAGCTACAGCACATTTTAATGTAATTGTTAACATGCCTAATTTGCAGTCACACAGTCGTATCAATAATAATGGAAAGTTGTTCACAGGTAATAAATTAGCATAGCATATAACTGGCAGAACTCTGCTTCTCACTATATTGTTTCACGATCAAGAATTCAGTAGTTAAATATACTCAGCAGTGGGCTGAGAACAAGCTGTTCATTTTTGCTGCAAGCAGTACCAGTGGACCAAAGTAATCATAGCTCCCAAAAGCAGGACTGATTTTATTGATTTTAAATAGGCTTTCTGTATAGCACTGAGCTTATTCCAATTACAAGGAGTATCGCTGCTGTTTGTATTCACAGCGCTGGCTGAGGGAAGGAGAGGTCTTGTTGGATGCACTGTAGAGGCTTCTTGTCCCTCAATGTTCTATTCTGTCCTTCTAAAACTTCTGAATTTGTTACAGAAAAAAAAGTACTGAAGGCTTTTTTTCCTATGTGGTTGGATTAATTTTTTTTAGGAACGTAGAGCCAGCTAAAGTGTGAAATTTTAAATTCTGAGGATTTCTCTGAGGAGTAAAGGTCTTGCTAATTTATTGGCATCTGAGTTAGGGACCACTGTATTTTTCTTCCATTTTTTTTTAAAGGACTCTTTAGAAATCATCATATCATAGATTCACTTTGCTTGTAAAAGATCTCTAAGATCATTGAGTCCAACCATTAACCTCACAGTGCCAGGTCCAGCACTAAACCACCTCTCTGAGCACCACACCTGCACATCTTTCTTTTTCTGTAGAATAATGTAAAACAGACAAAGACAAGAGTCAGTATAATAAACTGTTGAACTGAATAAACTGTTCAGTCTGAGATATTACCATATTCAGGTTATAATTAGTTAAGAACACATGCTGTTACCAGCAATGTGTCATTAATCTGCATGGAGCAGTTCGCGGCTACTTGCTGCTAAATTAGTGACGCTTAAAAGCAGTTGGGTTTTTGTATTGTTTTTAATGATAAAGAAAATTTTAAACCTGTGATGACAAAAAAAAGTATATGCACACTTAAGAAGCAGGCTGGTTTATTATTTTGGGGGTTTGTTTTTTAATTTACACAAGGCTGGTCAGTCACTGGACACGCACAGATGTAGCTGAAGCCTCAGTGACCAAAAGCTGTTGAAAACATTGTGCTGTATTTTATGGTGGTGTAAAGACGTGTTGCTTGTGCTTGGTTCTCTTCAAATCCTGTATTTGTAACTACACAGCCCTGCTCAAACATTTTTGCAATGTTACTACAACAGTTTGGAAGGGTGTTAATGGAAATTAGTTACACACCTCTGGTTTTAATGGGTTTCATACTGAATTTGGGTATCTTTTTTTAGATTATTTTTTATTTACTCATTTATATCAAATCTAAAAGCGAAGGTGAATTACTTCAGATATTCCAGTTAAACTCACATTTTTCTTTTGGGGTAGTCTTTCTAACTTAATTTGGGAATTCAGGCAGGATCTAACACAAAAACCTGGTGTGGGCATTTCTAGAAATCAACTCATTAAATAAGATGGTGACATTCAGTAGTGAATCAACTTGGTAAGTGCTGAATGATCAAGCCCAGTTACCGTAAAATAAGACCTGGCTGCTTTACTTCATTTTACAGAGTTTGGGCAAATAATTATGGAATTAAATTGCTTCCTCTTGGTTTCCCGCAAGGCACAAAGAACCTGCTGTACTTGCTCTGCTGAGCTGCTGCATTGATTAGTTCTTCAGGTCTAATCTTTACGTGGTTATACTCACTTTCTAAGCCGTTTGTTTATGGGTTTGAGAGTTGTTTTCCTGAAGTTATTGTATTGCCTTGATAGTCCTCTAGTGGATTACAAAGATGTACACATTAATTCCTTTCTCTGACTTCATTTGTTGGTTTTCAGTGGAGATAATCGGTGCTCATAGAGCATGTTGATTGGGAATGAGGATGATGATCACTCCCAGAACTGATACCACCTATCACTGACAATCAAAGCTCGCATTGTCAGCTAAAACTGATCTAATTAAATGCTTGCAGCATCTATTAAGAATACTTTATTAGATTTTTTTTATCACAGCAGCTATTTTGATTCTAGAGTTTGCTTCTGCAGGTTGGAAAGTGATTTATAGTTTTAATTCATCTTAATAATTCGTGTGCATCGGAAACACTTGATATAAAACTTTTTGTTGCATTTAAATTTCCTTGTTATCTGCCCTGCAGTGGCATGACTAATAGGGAGCCCAGAACATGAATATATTGGAATACATGAAGTACTTGCAAGGAGAATGCTTTTAAGGTTCACAGTGATATATGTCAAATGTTATTGAATGGATAAACATGTAGGGGGATTTTAGCCTTGAGAAGCCTGGAAATCAGGCACCTTTTAGAATAGTAATTGTTGTTAATAATGATGATGATGATAATAATAATAATAAATGTGTTAAAGTACAATACCTATGTAAAAAAATTATTCCTGTCTTAATGCAGGAAATTGAATATTTGTTTGATAATATTTATTCTATCCTAATATCCAACTGTTTTCCTAGTTGCTGAAATTTATTATACAGGAACTTTGAAATGATTCTGTGTCAGAGCTGGGCTGCACCAAAAATTGCTGCACCTCTCAACTTATATTTAATAATCTATAAAATGTCCTTACTGCCTGGAAAGCCTGTGTTTGTTTGAATGAAAGTATCTTTATCCTCTGTGCCAATTAAACAGTAAATTTGTCAAATTAACTACAAATTCTCATGTTTTCTTCATACTTGGATATAATATTATGATTCAAGGTGTGACCTAATCTAAACATTGCTGAAATCAGAGATTTCCACACACTCTAGGAGAGGATAACAATGTTGGCCTTTTCTAGGCACACTTAATGATATGTTAATATCAGGATCTCAGACTTTGCAGAGAACCTGGCAGTATTATGATAAATGTGCCAATGACAGTACTGGGTGTTAATAAACATCTTACAGGCACCTGGCAGGTGTTCACAGTTCAGGAAGCTGCTGTGATCCGTGGAGCTGCAGAGATCATGAGTGACGGTTTTGGTTGGTTGGTTGTTTTCTTGTCCCTTTTTCCCCCTTGTTTTACTCTGTAAGGACGTCAGGATTGCTTCTGTGTGGAATGTAGGACATGGTGCAATTGCTTTTGTCGCTGTGTCTTGCTTCACTTTCTCGTTACTAAGCTACTGTTGTACTCAAATTGCCAAAGACTCAAGTGATGCCTCAGGAACAGATGAAGTGTCTTCACAGCTTCTGCCCTTGCTCTGCACTTACCTGCCCTTTGGAGATGGGGATTTCTTCTTTTAGGACCACACCCATACATTTCCATGTGTTTAGAGCAAGGAATGAAATTTCTTTTCCTTGATGAGCATTCATTTGTTGTGTATTCAGGACAAAATATGATCTGATTCATGTTTTAGAAACCATGCCGGAATATAATCCATCGCACTGTGCAGGTTATGGTTTGTTGTGCAGGCCAGGTAGCATTAACAGCATGGTTCTGATCCATAGAATGGCATATTTATCCATTTAATAAGCAGTGTATGTTCATTCCTTAACTTCCTTGAGCAATTCTTTTTTTGCAAGGTTGCTTTATAAAAATGCTGAATTGACGCTTGATTTATTGCTCGCTATTTATGAACAACTTCTTGTTGTTTTAAAATAGTCCAACCTGGAAGTGCTTTTTAAACTTGGGTTAATAAGCTCAATAAATGGCACACCATAGAATAGAAATGTACTTTTCTTTTACAGAGGCAAAGGAAATTGTTCTGAAGGCACAGATTCTGGCTGGAGGGAGAGGAAAAGGTATTTTCAATAGTGGATTGAGAGGAGGAGTTCATCTAACTAAAGAGTAAGTCTTTAAAATTGAAAAAGCATAAATAAATTGCTTTTTCTATAATATTTAAACTGTTTACAATAGCTGTGGACTGTTTCTTTTAGTATCTTTCAATAAACTAACATTTTTCCTTTGTTTGTAGCCCTAAGACTGTTGAACAGCTGGCTAAACAGATGATTGGGTACAATCTGTCAACAAAACAAACTCCAAAGGATGGTGTGACAGTTAAAAAGGTAAGATTTTGGCCTCTTGAAAGTTGAAAACTGTGTTCAGCTGCAATTTTGCATTAATAAGCTGGGGAGTATGATGTAGGGTTTTGATTTTTTTTTTTTGTTTCTTCTCCAATTCCTCATTTATTACATCTAATTGATGAAAAAAAAAAAAAGAAAATGTTATTTTTTCTTTCTCTGTGTATGTATTTTGTTTATCAATTTTGGCATACCCAGTGGTGGAAAACTATATTAATTTCTGCTGCCTATGTCAAAGGGAATCCCTTGTCATAGGCTCATCCTTCATCAAAAACATACTAAATGCTAAAATATCTGCACTTAGAGTTAACTGTACATGGTTATTGACATTCTGCTTACAGAAGTAATATATCCATGATTACCTCTAGTAATAATATTATTAATAATAATATTTCATGCACCCTCAGCTCTGGGCAACTGTTAGTAAAGTGATAGGTGACTTTCACAGAATAACAAAGTGGTTTGGGTTGGAAGGGATCTTTAAAGTTCATCTGGTCCAACCCCCCTGCAGTGAGAAGGGGCATCTTCATCTAGATCAGGTTGCTCAGAGCCCTGTCCAACTTGGCCTTCAACGTTTCCAGGGATGGAGCATCTACCACTTCTCTGGGCAGCCTGTGCCAGGGCCTCACCACCTTCATTGTAAAAAAATCTACCTTTTAGTTTAAAACCATCTTGACCTATTGTAGCAGGCCCTACTAAAAACTTTGTCCCCATCTTTCTTGCAAGCCCCCTTTAAGTATTGAAGGGTTTGCATGAGAGAGATCTCAATTTTTAAGAAGTGTGTAGCAGGACATTCTTCCTACTTGTTGCAGATACAGAGTAAAATAAGGTCATGGTAGTGGTTCAGCTAATGTGTGGGAGTTCATCTTCCTATGATGGTTCCTACTGCAAGGTGCCAAGGTTCACTTCAGCATAAATTAATTGCTCTGTATTGGCCTAAAAAAGAGATAACCCTTCAGCAAGATTCTCCTTCACTTTATTTAAGTTCCATCAGTCAGGAAAAACCAACAATTGCCTTTCTGCTCTATGTGTTTTTGTCTATTGCTTTGTTTTACTGAGCAGGAATCCTCATACAGGTCTGTGTGTCTGATGCCAGAAAATAATTTGTCGTGAACTGAAAGGAACTGCAGTTCACATTTGATATCCTGTGAGCAGCTTGGTGTGTCAGCATAGAAGGGGAGCACCTGTCTGGAAAGATCCTGTCTAATGAGGGCTGGAGGAAGGTGTTCAGGCTGTTCTTCTCTTGGGGAGCATGGAGAGCAGGCTACTATCACTCCTCATAGTTGCTGTTGAAAAGAAATACTATGTATTCAAAAGGAGGAACAGTATTACCATTAAGACATGTCTGTTGGTTATCCTGATAATACTAAGGGTGTAAGAAGGGATATCCCTTTCCCATATTTAGGCACTCTGCTTGGAAAAATTAGTCTTGTAAAATCAGCTTTCTTTTCTAAATTCTTAGGTTTTATTCTTTTCCCCAGTTGACCTACCTTGAATGCATCAATATAGAAATTCTACTCTTTTGTCAAGAGTGCAAGCATCAGTTATAGATTCAGTTCTGAAAAAGAAACTTCTAATTTTCTTTGAAATTGATAGAACTGAAAGAAGGGTGTGGGTGTTGGGGTTTTTTTACATGGATTATTCAAAGGATTTATATTAAGATGACTTGTATAGAGTAGCTATAGAAGATTTAACCTGTGATTCCTTTCCTCCCCATTCCATACATTGTTTGTATGAATAAACAATGGCCAACAGGAAGCAGCTGGGGCATGGGTGAAGTTGATGGGGAAGTTGGCACTGCTGAATTTATTTTGGTGGTTCAGGATTGGGTATAGCCTTGATAGATTGTGTGTGTTTTCCTTCCTGTCCTTTCAGGACACAGCTGGCAAGTATTTTAATATTGATCCATGATAAACCAGTGTGATGCTTTTCACTGGGAGAAGCTGATCATCTACTCACAAAGACTTTCATTCTGATTGTACAGTTGGCTTTTAAAAGCATGTTGACTTTTAAATAGCATGTTTTATATTTCTGATGTTGAGATCTTGATTCTTGGTAGTATATGGTAAGGCCATATATCCTGCTTTAAATTAATTCATTATGTAGCAGTTTGCCCTCTATTATGCCTATTAGATAGCTAAGAAAGCGTGTTTCAAATTATGTACCTAGGTCATCAAAAGCTATTTCTGAGCAAAATTGTGGTTTTAAAAGCATTTATCTTTCACAAAGGTAGTTTAGGGATCTTCAAGGGGGTTAAAGGGGTTGAGGCATTCAGGTTTGTAGCATGTCAAATGCTGAAATTTTAGTCAAGGGAGAAACTACAGTAATACCATTAAAAATATACGTTTAGCTATGTATAAGATATCATTTAATGCAGTGGGAACTTAGTGCACAGAAAATGCCAGGCAGACTCTTAGAGCTTGCTAAGAGCAGGGGGGGAGTTGAAAAGTAATAACTGGCATTTCTGTTCTATTTCAAGGCATGTGCTTTCTGTGTGTGTGTGTGTAAGAGTTTGTGTGTACATGTACTTAAAGAAAATTGCTGTTCAAAGTGGAAAGTAAAAGCATGTTTTTAGGTTTTGTGAGGTTTAGACTTTTTGGTGTTCTGGAAAGTTTGAGTATTTTAAAACACTTGTATGTTTTAAAAAAATTAGGTAATAAGGGTTTTTCAGAAGGAAAATAGTTATTATGTCACTTTCTGTGAGGCAATCAACAAGCTGGTGTCAAGTGAGGGAATGGAAGTCACATACCTTTTACATGTATTTGTAAGGAAGGAATAAAAGATAGAAATTTTCTACAATTAGAATAATTATGGAGCAGAAAATGGCATTTTCAGCTTTCTTTCTCAATTTGTGCACCTGCTACAGAATTTAAAGTGTGTTTGTGCCTCTTCAGATTGATGTTTCTCAAATAAACAGCAGTCTCCTCAGATCCCTCGTAACTTGGAAGCTGTTTTGTGAGTTTACATAAAATCCTCTTATGGCAGCTTGGAATTTGGAGAGCGTGGTTATCTGAGAAGGCAGTCTTCTCTTATCATGACAACCTGAGAGTTCGCTACCTATGTTTTCTCTCCAAGCAATAACAGAATGAACATTTTGCATATTTGATTCTGCGTAAAAAAAACCGTTACAGTTACCCTTTTGAAATCAGATGTGTGACTTAAACTTTTAGGCAATGATGAGTTATTGAGAAGCAAAACTGGAAGTTGTCAGGAAGTTTTAGTGAAAGCTGATTTTTCCCCAAGACATTTTAAATATAAATGTGATGTGGCAAACAGATAATGATGCTTCACATTCTTTATCAAAAGCAAAACAGACAAAGAGTCAACAATCTGTAGATTCAATTTCATTACTCTTAGCTGTTCATTGATGTGTTTGCATTAGTTTTGTTGTGTGAATGATGGGTAGACTTCAATAATATTTAAAGACCTTGAACACTGATTTCCCTGACTTTGCTCTGCAGCAAACTGGGAGGATTGTGAAGGAAAGTTTTTTTTGTTGGGAGAAATGAGAGGTCTTGTACAGTCTGACAATTTTTGCTCTGAGGTTGCCCCTACTACAAATTAGATTCTCAATAGTTTTGTGAATTAAGATAGAGAATCTGACGATGTTGATGTGGTTAATTAGCAACAGTGAGGACAATCACTCCAGTTGGAAGTAGCAGTTGAAGATACCTGATTTAATAATGTAAGTCCCACCTGCTGTGCCTGCAAATGTATTCCTCAAGACTTGTTGAGTGCACTCCCATCCTAAGTCTGGCCCTGACCCTGAGCTCTGTGGAAACTGAGCTACTCCAACAAGACCCGGGAAGACACTTGGTTTTATTTGACCTATGTCTAAAGCAACTCACTCACATTTTTCAGATACATTGATGCAGGATATGTCAGAAGGTGAAAACATGGATGCAGGTAAAAATAGTAGCAAATCAAGGATGCTTTCCCTGTCTTTGCTTGTTAATTTGACAAATCTTGGCAGGTAGCCAAGCTGTGTGTCTGAAGTTGGCTTTTAGCATCCCTCTCTAGTAATCTAAAATATGCAGATGCTTTTAAGTAGAACAGTAGTTTTCTGCATTTTTAGTTCTCTCCTTCACCCTAGTTTTCTTTAGTTTCCTTTTGAACAGTCGCTTATTTGAACTATTCCTTTACATCCCCCTCTGTTGTATGAATAAAGTGAGGTAAAAGTAGAAGGAAACAAAATTACTATAAAGCAAGTTTCTTCCAAGTCAAAAAAACCATAAAGAAATTTCATCTTTCCTTCCATTCTGAGCACAGAGGGCTTTATTTAATTCCTTGTCTCTTACTTTTTTTGCCCCCTGTTCTCTAATAACACACAGCCTGGCAGAAGGTACGTACATTCCTTCTTATGTGCGCTGGAATAGAATGTCAAAAAAACGACTTGGGTGAAAGTATAGTGCATCTTTCTTGTTTATAGCCCTTGAACTATGAAAACCCCAGGAATACTCATTTGATGGAACACCTCTTGCCGGGCAGGCAGAGTTTTTAAGGCTGCAGGTCTCAGATCTGCTGACTGTTAGAATGAATGTCACCTGATGTTTCATTCAGTGAGGATCTTTGTCCGCAATCGTTGTTCAAAACTGTCACTTCATAAATAGGCCATGTTAGAAAGATGTTACCACTTAATCCTTCCTAATCATATTAATATTAGGGAAGTGATTTTCCTAATTTCTAGCAGTTCCATTGAAAGATGGGAAACAGTAACTCTGTTAAGGAAGAATATAGTTGATGATCATCAGAAGAAGCTGTAATGCTGATTAAAGCAAAGGTGGCTGATTCACTTTCAGATTGAAAAGCAAAAATGTAGTGTGGAGCAGAACAGCAGTCTTTGCACCTGAGATTATGGCACCTGTTATGATCATAAGGAAGAATTAATAATGGTCATATGCAGATTTTTTCTTAAAATGAAGAATAACTGGGGGAATTTAGTATTCTTATACCAAAACATAGTTTGTGAGTCCTTGGCCAGGTGTATAACTACCTTATCTCTGAAATTGTTTCATTGGCTAGTGTTAAACTATTGAAAAAGTTGACAGTTCAGATGAAGAGGAAGTTACAGTTATTGCAATACTAACAGGGCAAAGACTTTGTAATTTTTTTGTGAGGAGTGAAAAAGTTTTAGCAAAGACTTTATATGGTCCAATTTCTCCCAATTTTAATGTGAGTACTTGTAGATTCCAAACATGTAGGATTTGAATCATCTGTTTTGTTGTGTGCAAAGGTATCTGTCAGATACTGGTACAAAAGGGCTCTGTAGCTTATATATAATAAATAGAAACTAGTAGCATTTTTTGGAAAAACAAACTTCTATGTTTCTAGATTGTGCCAGCATCTGAAGGACACACATCTGCTTGACTGTCTGAGTTGAAAGTAAAAAGCTGGATGGCAGAATTATCTGTAAACCCATTTTCTTAGGAAATACTTAGGGCAAGAATTCAGGATTTTAAGGGTTGGGTGGTCTTCTGTCAGAATGAGGGAGAGGACTTAGGCCAGAGGATTTGCTGGTGAGGAACAGTGCTACTGGTGAGGTGCAGCTGAAAGCCAATGTGCCCACCCTTACATCCATATGACTTGCAAACTGAGTCCCTTCTGAGGCAAGTTTTTCTTGAGGCAGCACATAAAAGTGCTTTTTGGGAATAAAAATGTAATATAGAGTAATATAATAATTTAATATGTCTGCCTTATGAGCTCAGCAGCAGCTCTGATTCTTTTCTTGGAAAAACCCCAACAATTACATTTACACTGCTTGCTGCATGCCCAAGTGAGAACAGCAGCACCAGAGGAGTGTCTTATTTAGGGAGACAGGATTTCTTGGGGAAAAAGGTGGCTGGGTTGTAATACCTTGTAAAAGCCATGAAACAAGGATAGCAAGTGTCAAACTGCTGCATTTTAAGGCAATGCAGAAGGACCCATCAGAAGAGTTGATTTTTTTCTTTTCTTCCCTGTATTCCCTTTTAGGTGATGGTTGCAGAAGCCCTGGATATTTCCAGGGAAACGTACTTTGCAATTCTGATGGACAGAGCCTGCAATGGACCTGTCATGGTTGGCAGTCCCCAGGGTGGTGTGGACATAGAAGAAGTTGCAGTAACTAGCCCAGAACTTATCTTTAAGGTATCGAAATGATGTTTTACACTAAAAATTTTCCATGTCAGTTATCCAAAGAATATTTTTCCCTCTTTCTCTTTCCATTTTTAATTCTTCCGTGTATGGAAAGAAAACAGTAAAAACCATAAAAATTGTTTCATCGAATACAGGATCAAACTTGTTATCTAGTAGATGAAGCATGTTTAACATCTGATTTTATTAGTGTTTGTGTCTCCAACTCAATTAGAAAAAGAGCTTAAATCTGGTTGTTATGCTAAACTTTATATCTGAAATGTTTTATGAGTGAGTTTTGCTCTCAAGAAGGTACACAGTTTTTTCACAAGTAGATTGGTACCAATATAGTTATTGCTTCTGTGGCTGTTTTTCTCTAATTGACAGAGTTGTTAATTATTTCTTTGTACCTGCAAGACCTTTGCATCTGAAATACAACTGCTATAATTACTTTTATAACAATGACTGCATTTAAGTATTTTTTATGTCACTGTGGCAAGATAATGAATAGACAAGCTATTCAGCTGAGAAAATAATTGACACAATCAAGTGTAATTATTCAAAAAATTGTAAAAATATTTAATGTGCATTTTAAAATTATATAAACTTCACAGTATTACTGGGCAGTGACACTCATTGCCTTGAAAATATTCCAGAATATGTCATAAAAATTAACAGACTAAATATTCGTCAACGCCATCTGTACAGTAATTAAAAGTGAAAACTTGTGTCACATTGTCTTGTCAGTGTGCCACCCTGAAGAATTATATGTTTTTTGGAAGGACTGTTTCATAGTCAGTGTGGTAATTATAACATCCCCTATAGGCAGCTGCCACAGCCTCAGTCTCAGGGAGCCTTGGCAAACAGCCAGGCTTTAATTACTAATTTGCAAATATATACTAAGTGTTTTCCTTTTGAAGTTTTAAATCTCCATTCAGATTGAATATTTAGTTATATTTATGCATGTTATTGTTGCAGGAGGAAATAGATATTTTTGAAGGCATAAAGGATCGTCAGGCTTTGCAGATGGCAAAAAATTTGGGATTCCAAGGACCTTTGCAACAGCAGGTAACTTGGCTCTACTCCCTTGGTTTAGACTGAAGACTTTTTAGCCCAGCTATACATTAAATGCTTTCCAATAGGCACGAAAGGCCAAGTGTCCATTAAATCAGGATCATTTTGACATTCGAAATGCTAAATTGCACCTATATAATTGTCATCAGGCATTAGCAGTTTGAATAAGGTTCTTATTGTTTTGAAGTGAGAGTCCCTAGTCTTTGAAGCAATTGATGACAACAGGCTGTTACACCATGTGGGATTCTTTTGCTTTCATTGGAATTCCAATGGAGCTCAGGGAATGACATGGGTAGAGCTTTTTTTTAAAATTGGCCCTTTATAGAGAGAAGTAAAAGTGTATCTGGCTGTGTAACTGAAGCCTTTTAGATTTTTTTTTTTTACCTTCAACTCAAAACCAAAAGGCTGCCAGCTTGTTGTCTTTTCAGTATCTCTTTTCTACATAAATATATTGAATATATATTTTTGCCTGTATGAAGCATTTTGCAGAGAAGAGAGCTCCCTTAATCTACTTTGGCGTGTTTTTGTTTCTGTAGTATCAAACTGTCATTTTTTTTAGAACTCCTTTATTTTTAATTCAGCAGTTTTAATTATTTTCTATCCCAACATGCAATTAACAAATGCATAATCATTAGGTTGATTAACACAGATTTGAAGATTTAGCTGTATATCTAATGAGGAAGAATGATTATGTAGAACCTTTCAACCCTTGAAGAGTTCTGGTACTTAATAATTAACAGCAATATATGGACTTTTAAATAACACATTTAAATAATGCTGCAGGAATACATTTCTTTCTTTATGCTGCCAACTCAAAAGAATTTACTGAGGCATAGGGACACAGCTTTTATTCAGACAAATCCTAGTATTTACTTATATTTTCACTATTTCTAAGTTGGGATTTTATGCTTTGCCTTGAAGAGGCTCAGCACTTGTAGACCTTGAGAAAGAGAAGTGTTGACATTAAGCTGCCTGATTCAGAGAGGTGCTTTTAATAATAAAAGTGAAGTGATTTTGGTGGTCTGCTACAAATAGAACAGATTCCTGTGGCAATAAGAGCTTTTCAGGTTACCCAGAGTCAATGGGGGTTGCAGGGTGGAGCTCCCTCCCCAGCATCACTGCTGACACAGCCTCACCCGTGTGGTATTGGGGCAGTGTGTCCACCCCAGTGTTTGTGCCAAGGAAACTGCTGCAGATTTATAACTGATAATTTTTTTAAAGTCAAAACCACTGAGAATGCTTCAACTGGTAAATTTTGAGCAGGGAAGGCTTCTTGAGCAATTTGTATGCTGCTTCCCAACTGTGACTCTTTAAAGATATCCTAGAATCACAGAATGATTTGGGTTGGAAGGGACCTTAAAGATCATTTTCTTCCAACCCTCCTGCCATGGACAGGGACACCTTCCACTAGACCATGTTGCTCAAAACCTCATCCAGTCTGGCCTTCAGCACTTCCAGGGATAGGGAGTCCACAACCCGTCTGGGCAAAACTGGGTCTGGTTTTGAGTCTTTCCAGTTGTAATTTTTTCTTTCATGTGACTGACATTGTAGGAGAAAGCTGACTTCTGGGTTTTTTATTCTAATTCACTTATTAGGAGAGGTTCCAAATTTTTGGATTGTGTACTTCAGTTAGCTGATCAGTAATGAGGGGACAAATTTGAGTGCTTCTTTATTAGTGCACTTCATCTGAAAACTTATTTCAGCTAATAGGTTGTCAGTGTGTAATGAACCAAAGGGGTTTTTTATGCGCGCTCGTGTTGCTGTTTTCAAGTTGTTCTATTAGTGGAAGAATGTTATAAGAACAAAAGATTTGGCAGTTGGTTGTCAGTTTTGACCACGCAACTGGGCACTGAGATAGATGGTGAGCGATGACAGGAAACAAGCAACGAGTAAACAAGCATGCTTTGGATATAAGTTCTTCAAGAAAACATTGCAGATTGATGTAGGAAGGAGAAATAGGTATTTTTCTATTTCTAAGTCAGTAATGGGCACATACAGCTTTGTGGTTTCTGAATGAAGACTGATTAACATGAATTCAACTCAGATCTCAGCATACTGGAGAATACATCATTTTGTTAGTACCCAACAGTCACTTTCCAAATTAAACTTGTCATAGTAATTGTAATGTTTATTTTGTAGAAAGTCTCCAGTTCATGTAGTCTTTAAATGCACATTTACTAAGTGTTATGCAGTATCATAATGCTACATTATACCTGTTTAAGAGACTATGAATATGGTTAAGAAAACAGAAATAAAAGCAGTAATTATCTAGAGCTAGTTTGCAATTTAATGCATTAAAAATAATCTATAATGGTTTACCTTTGCCTTGAAAACATTTACTTTTATTTTTCTGTGTGGTAATTGTAAATCGTTTGATCAAATTTAGGCAGCAGATCAAATTAAGAAGCTGTATAATCTTTTCTTGAAAATTGATGCCACTCAGGTTGAAGTGAATCCCTTTGGTGAAACTCCAGAAGGGCAAGGTAAGAAATTGAAGGAAACAAATGAATGCATTATAGTTCTTTATTTATGCAAACTATAAATTAAATTGCATAGAAGGATGTAGCAGCAGCTTTGCATTAATTTCATTTTGTAATGTAATTTAAGCAACATTCATAAACATTCCCATGGCAGATTTTATATTTCAATACCTTTTGTTCTTTCATCCAAATACTGAAAGTATTGGCTTCTACACGTTCTGCTTGGTGAGAAACAGCAAAGTTTCCTGCTCTTCTGCTCTTGTACAGAGTTGAGGTTTTCTTGGGTTTGTTTTGGGTATTTTTTGTTTAGTGGTTTTGTTTGGGGAGGGGGGGTTGTGTTAATACTGTTAGAATTACTGAGATTGTGTGCAAAGAAACTTGTTCATTTATTTTCCTGTATATATGGGTAATTTAAGATTTTAGTGCATGACTCTGCAGCCAATTAGAGCACAGGACAAATTTCAGCTGGAACTGACACTTGGCTACACCCTTTGGGAAGAAAAAGGGTCATTGGTTGGCTTTCAGCATGACTACAGGACTGAGGGACAGGGTAAAAATGAGGACCTGGATTACCTTTCACTTCGTAGTTGGTCTTCCAGCTGAAACCTTTCCTTCCATTTGTCCTTTTTGTCCAATTAACTTGGACAGAGGTGAGGAGAGGAGGAACTGTTTCAGTATTCCTGTGGTATATTGAAGTAGAATAAGGCTGATCCAGGTGGATCACAGTTACCACCTCGCTCTTTCACTTGCAAGAGTTGCCAGAGAATCTGAAAAGCACTGAAAGATGGAAAACAAATCCTGCCCTACCCAGCTTTATTAATGCATCTTAAAAGATGGTGCTCTTTGTTAGAAAATAGGCTCTGGGACACTTAAATGCCCTATTGTAAAGTGACATTTAAAAAAAAAAAAAGGAATATTGAAGTATATCACAATAATTCAGAGACAGTGACACCCAGGAGTCCTTTTGCTTGATCAGGTGGCAGAAATTGGGACATAGTCTATGACAATTGTCTAAAGTCAGGCAGAGAAACAAGCTCAAGGTGAGCTCTTTGTGCCAGGGTCAGGCTGCCCTGGTGTTCACTCACTGGCTCAAGACTGGCTTGGGTGACTGGGAGAGAAGCACTTTGCTGTTCTGTTATTTTGGCAGAGCAAGGGACAGAACCCCAGTTCAGTCCTTACATCCCTCCCAGTCAAGAAGAAGACCTTTAAGTATGTCTTGGGTGTTGGTGAGTGGACACTGAGGATGAAGTGAGAATGGAAGAGGCAGCACTGACAGGTAACACGACAGGGGCATCACTGAGGTGCTGAAGACATATTTGGTGGGTACCAAGAGTGGCAATTGGTAGACAAGTAGGGGCAAGTGAAGGAGAGGATAGTTTGAAATGAGAGAAAACCAAATGTGGTCCTTAAAGGTCCTAAAGAACAATGCTGTTACTAACTTTGCATCCTTGCTGGAGCACTATGAGGTGTCACTATGGAAATTATTATTTGGATAAGTTACCAAGTTGGCTTTTCTGGAGTGGCTGTGCCTATTTAGTGAGAAGGGCTTAATTTGAGGGATGGTAGGAGTTTTTATGCTCTTCTCTCTGAAGTTTTTCCGTATGTGTTTTGCATCCAGGAAGCTGAGGAGCAGAAACAGAGTGGGTTTCAAGCTGTGAAAGCCATCTTACCAGCAGACATGCACAGGAGTCTTCCTGTGCTTATTTCTTTTTTGCTAGCAGTTTCTCCATCTGAAATGTCTTTAAGAAGAATAAAGATGAAACAAATGGAAGAACATTTGAGTAGCTTAATGCAGTTATTTCTAATGATAAAATACAAGTCTCTGTATGAAGACCATTATTCCTGTCAAAGTAATGGATAAGATGGATTTATTTCTTGCTGTGTTTTGTGTTTTTCACTTGTGTGAATTTCCATTAGGAGATACATTGGTTTATGTATTTTGTTTAATTTTGTAGCAAATTCTTTGTCAACAGTAGTGGGTCAGATTCCTCTTATGCCCATTTTGGGGTTTTTTGTTTTGTTTTGTTTGCTCTCAGTGTAAACTGTTGAATTTGTAGATGACAAAAATCCTACACCACTAGCAATAACAACACAAGTACTTCATGAATATAACTGTTGGAGCTTTCTTTGATATTTGTTTAGAAGAAAAATCCATTTGTATAATCCATCATGCATGTAACAATGTGCTTTTGATGGTGAAAATGGTTTGATAAATATTAATACATGTTTTTGCAGCTACTTTGTACAGCATGGCCTTTGTTAAAGATGAGTGTTCTGTAGAAATGAGTTTCTATTAATGTGACATCGAGGATGTTTGTGTTTAAACAGAGCTCTGAAACTGCACTTGTACTCTAGCTTTCAGTTGTTTTTGCAATTTAAGGAACTGAAAGCTTGAAGAAAAAAAAATAGTCTTAGTTCATTGCTAAAAAAAATAAAATTGAAGCAGCTTTAGTACAGTAGAAGCATATGATGAACTGCAGGTATTTCTGCTTTTGGCACATTCCCACATGATGGTTGACCAGGTGAGATCTAGACTCTTCCAAGAGATTTGTTGTACACACTCATGAACAGTTTTCTGAAACTGCAGTCACTGAAATGAAATTTGATACTGTTTTCATTTAATCTGCTATCAGTTACAAGTCAGATATTAAAAAAATAAAAAACAAAACCACATCAGCATCGAAAAAAAGCAAAACAAGAAAACCCAATAGAAATCAAGACATAGAGTTACAACTCTCCTATTTGTGTAAACGTTTTGAAAGACTAAAATTATCTTTTTAATTGTAATTGACCTCCAGATGTGTACAGTGCTCATGAACACATTCACATGTACCATCTATGTGTTTCAATGGCAATATGAATAAAACCCCAGCAGATAGAAAAACTATTGGATACAGCATTTAAAGGCACTTAAGTCTGATTGATTTGCCTTAACAAATCAATTATACTTAAGTGAGTAATTTTAATTTGGGTATAGCACAAGTGAAATTACTTAAATAGTAATATGATACATATATAGTCTCACATTTACTTACAACATTTTAATCTAATGAGGTGTTTGCTTATGCAAACCCGGAGAAATAATGAGTCAGGAAATAGGCAAATAACACTCTACAGGCATTTCTGTTACTGGTGTGTTTATGTGAATATTCCAGCTGCTAGCCAGACTTTTATCTGTTACTTAATATAGTCAGGTTTAGCTGTGTCTTGATTTGTTTTTACAACCATAGTGGATGTTGATATTGATGAGAAGTTTTCTATTTACTTTTTAAACTTTCTTGATTTAAAAGTAGTCTTTTGGTCATTTTTAACATATGTTGGCTTCGTATTGTTTGAGATCTTTAATGAAATAATGTGTTCTTAGTAGAGAATTTAAGGGAAACCTGCCCTTTGCTGCTGGACTCAATGGACTTCAGCTGATCATATGCTGGAGGTGCCATCATTCCCAAAGCAACCCTCTCCCCCTCCCTGCTGCAGTAGCCATAATATTTCAGAAGCTCTGACTAACTGTAAACTCTAAATGCCTGCATGCTGTCTTATTTTCTCCTGTAGTTGTTTGCTTTGATGCCAAGATAAACTTTGATGACAATGCAGAATTCAGACAAAAAGAAATATTTGCCATGGATGACAAGTCTGAAAATGAGCCCATAGAGAACGAAGCTGCCAAATATGATTTGAAATACATAGGACTGGATGGAAACATTGCTTGCTTTGGTAAGAACAAATACATCCAAAAGACATTTGAAGACAAATTCATACTTGTTCAATGTATAAACTTTGTTTACATTCTGACATTCAGTCCACCCTTGACAATATTTCAGTCTGTTTTGCTGAGGTTGTCTGTCCTTCCTCAAGTTCTTGCAGGAATGAAGCTAAAATTGTGTTGTAACTGTGATGATGGCCACAGCAGACAGGCAGGACATGAGTGGTGTCAGGCTAAAGAAGAAGCCTGAATTTTTAAGCTGATGCAATTGATCTTTCGAGTAATTAAAACAAGAAAAGTCATCAAGAATCAATCATTAAGTTTCAAAAATGAGACTGTGGTACTTAAGACACTGCAAAAGTATGTGTGTATAAACATGACATTCCCACTTAAAATTGAATAGTGAACTCCGTTTCTCTTTAAGGAAAGCTGCTAAAGAATCTGCTTGGCTATTAAAAGGAAAATGACAGTTTTTTATTTCCTGAAGTTCCTTAGAACAGAAATTACTCTGCTGTTTAGAAGAGATAAGTAAAAAAGTCTGCTATAGTCTACACAATTTTAATTTTGTAGAAATTCTTTTAGCCAGTACAACATTTTATTATTAATCTAATTGAATTAGATGTTTTTTCTCAGCTTGGTGAGAAAATGCATTTACATTGCTCAGATATGTGCTCTAATCACAAATCTAGAAGATTCTAGCAATGTTTTGCAGTTGATTCAGTAAGTCACAGTGAGACTTTAATCTCAATTTAAAGCAAAACAAAACCAACCAAAAGACCCCAAAACCCAAACAACAATTGGCAATACTATGGAATTTTTTTTAGTATTTGGTATTGCTCTTGAATTCCAAGTGACTGGGGAACCTTTGTCCAGCAGGATCAACCTACTGGGCACACAAAATTTTCATCTACTTTTCCTAGTTTAGAGGATGTTCCTGCCCATGGTAATGCTTCTAGACTGGTGCAAATGCAAAATAAAAGGCAGTCTGAGATCTGCCCCCAAAACTGAGTTGTCTATGTTACACTAATACAAAGCATCATCTACTGCTATCAGAGTGTTGGGAGGGGAGCTTAAGGAGTCAATTTGTCCTTCATGTCTCATGATACAATCACTGTTCCCAGAAGTTTCTGTGTCTCTATTTTTAATAAAATCAGCAGGTTTTGCATTTCCCCCAATTACCATCCCAGTCTTCATACATGCTTAGGGGAAGGTGCACATCTAAGTCCTAAAGAAACCTAAGTGTTGGTGGGTTTGCACCAGATTTTTAATTATTCGTTGTGTGGGATGTCCTTGAATAGGTACTGACATATTTAGAAATAGATATGTAAGATTTTGAGCCATGTTGTGTGGTTGTGCTGACACATTTTAAGCCTTTTCACAAATCTTATGTACTTTCATGGGAAAAATAAGCACTTGATGTTTACAATTACAGTCAATGGAGCTGGACTTGCCATGGCAACATGTGATATAATATCCCTGAATGGTGGAAAGCCAGCCAACTTCTTGGATCTCGGTGGAGGTGTAAAAGAAGCACAAGTGTACCAAGCATTCAAGCTGCTGACAACAGATCCAAAGGTAAAAATGTTGAGTTTGGACCAGAAGCTTCCTCATGCAGTGATACAACTGCGTAGGACCATAGGAGCCCTGCTATAGGACTATGAATAGTGAAAAATACAGATAATGGTGTGAAAACTGAGGATGAGTTACCAAAAGGGTGACCTGGGAGGAAAATTATTTCAGTGTGAAGCACTGGAATGACTTACTGGCTCCTGATTCATACTCAAATTTTCTGGTCATTTGTGAATGGGAACTTTTTCAAGGCAGTTCAACACCAAAGTGCCAATGTGGCAATGCTGGGCACTGAAGTGTTGAACTTGGAGCATCTCACTCCTAAAATGGAATTTGTGAGTTTTAGATACGTAAAATGTCATTCCTAGCAGTGTAGTACCACAGTAGACTGAAAAGGAAAATGTGAATTAAGGAAATAGCTAATTCTAAAGTTCATTTGTACTCCTTTAAGCTCAAGGTTTCTAAAATATCTGATCCTGCACTGCAGGATAGTCTGTGTTTAATTAACATTCCCACACTGGAATCATAGCCTGGAACATTCTGACACTTCCTTTTGCAGATGGAGGTGCAGTTGCTCTTTTCTTTTTTGAACAAGACGAGAAGACATTAGTTTGTGTGTATTGAGTAGAAGTTATTTCTAGAGATGCATGTTGGCATGTTGAGGTCACTGGTCCCCTTTGCAGACAGAACTGGAATATCTGCTGAGAGAATATTGATCAGGCGTGGGCTTTGGAGCAGTGCCAGCCTGACCATCCTGCCAACAGGGAGTTCTGCTTTTGTGTGTAGCCAGAACTTAGTTGCTGTTGATATTTTTACTAATGGAAATCTGTCAAAGGGCTTTGATCATCTTTCCCATCTCCTGCACCCAACGTCACTGCTAAAGTCCTTGTTTCAACATATTGCTTCTTTTTGTGGATTTATCTCCTTTATCTCACTTTTTCTGTGCTTCCAATCATTTTTCTCATGTTCATTGTGATGTGGTATTAGCTCCTCTAAATAACACCTTCCTGTGAAAATTACATCACTGTAATTGCAGTAGTAAGTGACAAAATGTTATGACTTTTTAAATAGAGGTGGATACTGTTTGCAGCAAAATTTCAAGGCAAAATCAGGAAGAAGATTTACAGTACAAAGTAAGCACAGGTCAACTTCATATTGCAAGCTCTTTGCAGCTGTAGCTCTCCTTGCATATTTTTAAAGCACTTAGTACCTTGATGGCTCAACTCTACTAGACAGGGTTATCTGCATTATTTAAAACATTCTGCACTCCAATAGACCTGGGTCACACTGACCTTTTGTCTGTAGAAGTCTAAGTGTATGTTCTTTCCAAGAACCACAGGAAGAGAAGTGGCTGTCTCCTTCTGGAGTGTAGTGACCTTATGAGCTTGAAGTCATTAATACGCCTAAAGGAACAGACTTGGAAAAGTAGAGAAGTGAGATATCTTGCCTGGGGTAGAAGGGAGACAGGACTTGAGAAGGGACTTGAGAATCATGATAGAAAACTGGATAGTTGGGTGCTAGTCTGGTGCTCGTAGGCACTGCTGTGCTTGGCTTTGTGTGAGTTCTGGCTGTTCTCAGGATGTTACAGGAAGATTTGGTGGTGTGTGTTTGAGCTGCTCTGCAGTGTGTGCTTCGTGTGATGATCAAGGTTTGGCTGAGATGTAATTTAGTTCTGAAACCCATGTTAGTGGTAGGGAAGCAGGTGCAGTAAAGTCTTAGATACACAACTTGTCTGGTGATTATCACTATGCTAAGTAGGTTCTACCGTCTGCTGCAGCACAAACAGCAGGTATTAATTCTGGTGATGGAGGTTACTGAGTTTAAACAATTTTAAAACAAAAAGGTATTTCAGTAGATCTCAGCTGTGTAACATCTGCATGCCCAGCATTTGACTTGTAAATGTATCCTTCTTCTATTATACATTCTGCTTATATATTACTGCTTAACACTAACTGCTCACACCAGGGCTAGTGAAGCTCTGCTACTGAGATGAAGAAAAAGGTACATGGAAAGGACCTGGAATAAGCGTTGATGCTGTAGCTGTGCCATTCCTGGCACTGACTGGCTGAAGATAGGGAAGGCAAAACATTTCATGTTCTGTTTTGTTCTGTTCAGAAAATACAGTAAATGTCTTGTTATTTCCTCTCTTGATACACCATGTCCATTAGCTCACTAATTTAAGTAAGATAATTAAATGAATCCTCTCTTTTCTTAACTGATAGTAAGGTTTCAGTCCCAGGAGTCTTTGTGGCTGATTCAGCATTCACAGTTCTATCTGGTCAGTCATTTCCTTGTAGCCTTTAACTTGATTCCCACCTGGTTTGAGAAGATAAAAATTTGTTCTTGGGAGCTTGAGATTCAATTAATTGTTGTAAATGTCTAAATGTCTGAAGACTAAAGAATTTAAAAAAGTCTTCAGAGCTATAATATGGTGAAGCACTTCTTTTAGTTGTGCTGAGATGTGGCGCTGCAGAGTTAAGGACATTGCAAGAGAAGAAATCTTGCAGAAGGAAATGTTCAACTGCACTTTGAAATAGATCTCTCTCTGCATTTAGTTATCTTTAAAATGTCTACTTTGTATTAAAGCAAAAAAAAAAAATCTCACAAAAAAACCCCAAGTATGCCATGATTTGATATAGTGAAGCTGAAGATACTGGTTTTGGGAAAAATTAAGATCTTAGCTGGTTTGCTACTGGTTTAATCTGTCAGTTGTCAGTGTCTATAATTCTTGGGGGAAAAAAAACGTGGTTTGGGTTTTTTTATTGTTGCAAAAGGTTACCCACTGGCTTTTGGATGGAAATGCTGTCCCTGGAATCAGTGACCCTTTTATATTGTTCTGGTCTTGTTTGCAGTCTGCCGTATCTAGATTAGACAGGCCATTGCAATGGTTCTGAATTCCTTTCTATTCACTGTCTAAATTCCATTTGCCTTTTTTTCTTTCTTTCTTTTTTTCTTTTCCTCCTTCCTGCCCATCTTATTTCTATGAATTTGTGCTGTGCATCTGCTTTGGCAGGAAATAAACAGTCTTTCCTCTTTTTAGCTAGTACCAGGAAAGGGGAAGATGGCTCAGTTCTGGGAGTTCAAGCTCCTGGGGGGCACAATGGGAGCTACATTGATCTGCTTTGTCCCACAGTGAAGCAGAAGAGGTTGTTTTCTTCAGTATTTCAGAGGTTCTGGGTGATACCTGGCTCTCCACTGCATGTATGAAGTGCTGCTTCAGGCATCCCCAGTGAAGTCCTCACCCTTGAGTACTCTCACATGCTGCTGAGCACACTGAACAGGTGCTTGTTTTTCTTCCTGCTGAAGATCTGGTTACCATATGATGGCTGTTTGTAGGATTCAACAAGGTTTCGAAAAGAGTAAAGCTGAAAAAATACCTCCTCCCCCTTGGATCTCCCTGGGCTGCAGGGGCACAGCTGCCTCACCACAGGCTGCACCAGGGGCTGCAGGAGAATCTGTGCTCCTGTGCCTGGAGCACCTCCTGCCCCTCCTTCCCTGGCCCTGCTGTGTGCTGGGCTGTTCCACTCCTATTCTCACTCCTCTCTCCAGGTGCTGTTGTGCAGTTTTTTGTGTCCTCCTTAACTGTGTTACCCCAGAGGTGCTGTCACTGTCACTGATAGGCTCAGCCTTGGCCAGCAGCAGGTCCATCCTGATCTAGGATCGGGCACTGAGACAATATAATCACATCAAATGAAAGTAAAAATAGTGTCAGTGACCAAGTGATGAGTGCAGGCAGTTCCCACAGATCGTTAGTGGGATCTGGCTGTTGCAGCATCAGTTGTGCCAGTCAGCCTCAGCTCTCAAGTCTGTCTTGACTAAAAGGAAGAGATTATCAAAGGCAACATCTAGAAACAACCACCTCATTTGATTTTCATAGAATCATAGAGTGGGTTGGGTTGGAAGGAACCTTAAAGATCATCTTGTTCTAACTCCCTGCCATGGGCAGGGACACTTCCACTAGACCAGTTTGCTCCAAGCCCTGTCCAACGTGGCCTTGTACACCTCCAGGGATGGGATCCCCACAGCTTCTTGAGCAAATTTTCTTCTAGAACTGCCTTACCCATTGATAAGATTGGTTATTATTGCTGTTAGTCCTGGAAGTTCCATGTGGGGGAGTGGAAAGGGATCTATTAAGTTTTAAAAATCGTAAATAAAAACCAATGTGTAGAGGTTTTAAAAATACAAAAATTACAATGGTCACATTTCTGTGACAGTGAGCCTCATCCTAGTCAGAGTTAGAGCAAAGGCTGGCTGTGGACAGTTCATCATACAGTCTCTGCATTTAACTGACTAAGTGTGAGCAGTGGATTTCTCAGTGTTACAATAATGCAAAACCATAAATCAGTAGGATCAGATAACCTTCTCTGTCACACATACAGCATATGTCAGTGTGCATGTAATGGAGGAAAAAAGGAACTGTAAATAGCATTCAGTTATGGACATGAAATAGAGCATTAGTGCTGAATTTGTTTGAGTTGTCAGATTGCTTGTCATTGCAGATAAGGCAGGGGAGCCCTGTTCTTACTGAGTCATTAGAAATCTTTTTGCTTTCTCATTCACATATCATGCTCCCTTTACACACTTCATTACCCAGCTCTTCTTTACACAGCATGAAAAGTTTTTATGCCTTGTATGTTCTTCCGATTCTCACAAGAGGGTGAAGCCTCATGTGCTGGTTTGAGTACTCTTAAAAGCTGCAGCTGAAGAGTTATTGTGGTGAAAAATCTCTGTGTGCTAAACTATATGGTTCTACAAGTCCTAACTGCTAGTCCAAGGTTCACACCTCTGTGTGACCCTTCATAGCTGGGTATCTGAAAACGGTGGCACTTGAATTTAGTGAACACTTTTGAAAGTTGAGGCTCTGTCGGCTCTTTTTACCCCTCTGTGTGAACTGTGGGTTATAATACTCATCTACCATAGATTACTGATCAAACACTGATCAAAAATTTTGTAGTTTGTTTAAGAAATAAAAAAATTATTAAGAAAAATAAAAATTATAAAAATTATTACTCTTTCTTCACTGCTTATTACAGAACCCTGTTGTCCTGGCAGCTTAGCACTCACCACAGCTTTTGTGAAAGTGCAATACTATTTTCTTTTAAACAGTCATAATAAACCTGTTGAGTTTTTTTGTAGCAACTTAGACATTTCTGTAAGATGTTGTCTAATCAATCCACAGTTTTTGGAAGCTGGATCTTACTATGCCATCTTAGTATTATGTCCTAATAGCATGTTGAGGGGCCCTTTTCTCTTGGGGGGTGTAAAGAGGTAGGTAGAGACCATCCTCTTATTCCAAATATACAAAAGATACACAGTTTGAAAGAGGAACCAGACACAAAAAGGTGAAGGAAACCTTCAGTTAACCTGGGCAATCTGCTCAGTGTGTGCCTTGGTCAGGCAAGAAGCAGTGAAGTTTAACTGCAGGAAAGAAGTGCAGGTGTGTAGTTTGGCTGTACTGAAAATTGTCCAGCGAGAAAAGGTAGTTCAGTCCTACAGCAGTTTATTTTGGGAATTTAGAGTCTACCCAGCACCACAACTTTTTTAAGAACTACCTAAACAAACATTTATCCAGGATGTTTCAGGAACAGCTGACCCTGCTTTGTGGCCAGCAAATGGTCTGGAGCTTTCTTTTTGTGTTTCAAAGAATAGCCCTAAACCTAAATCTGTGATTAGCAATTTTGTATGGGCAATAATGCCTTGGCTTTGAAAGTTTAAGGTTACTCTCATAAAATGAGAATTTGTGGAGGTAGAAAAGACCCATGAGGGCACAGAAACATCTTGCAAAGCTCGAAAAAGTTCACAAAGGAGTATTGTATTTTCTGCCTCAGAAATTTGTACAAATACTTTGCCTTTAGCCAATGGAGCAGTTCATGGTTCTTTTATAGCTACTATAGGTTTTGAGTTTATAGTAGTAATTTAGGATTTTCCCACATTTTTATTAGCACTGCATCGTTGAGAAAATACAGACTAATAGAACTTTAACAAGGGCTTTTTCTAATGTCTTTGCAGTTTTGCAGAATTAATGTGAAATGACTATTTATCTTTTAGAATACTTACAATATTGTAAATGCATTCTTTCATCTCATTGAGGCATTTTTAGAGACTGATAGCATATTGCCAATATTTATGAAAATGTGAGGACAATTATGCATTTAAAATGCGTAATTATGCATTTAAAATGTATAATTGAATTGTCTTGATTTATAATCAAGAATAAAATATTTTTCAAGAGCATGTGTAGTATCGAGTCCCACGTAATTGATATGTAAATATAGTTTAGCATGAATCTGCCATTATTTATGGGCACTGACAAGTTGAATGCCTTTTGGCATTTTAAAGTAGGCTATAATGAATCTTAAAAGCTGGATATGAAAATAAACTTCCTAACCAAGAGGAAAACTTGCAGTGATTTTTGTAATCATTTCCTCTGTGGCAGAATGAGAAAGATTCACAAATGTTTTCTTAGATGGTAAATGCTGTTAAATTTGTGGAAGAACCACAATAAAAACTGAGCTGTTAGGTTTGGATGGAATTTGAAATGTTTGTGTGCCAAATACCATCTCTGTAGTGCTATCCCTTCTAAAACAGGGAGTGAAGAGCAGATATTTCCATTTCCTTGGAACACAATCTGCATCACCCTCTTGAGACAGCTGCCGAGTGGTCAAGGCTTGTTGCGTTTTCCTGCTTGTCTGATGAAGGTGTGTTTAATTAATGATCAAAGTGTTAAAGGATTTTTTTATTGGCTGTGTTCACCAGTGCTTGGGATTGGAGAATCTGGACTTTTTCTGAGGTATCCACTGATGAGCCAGGATGGCTGAGCCTGTGGTGGGAAGTGTTTGGGAAGTATGTGGTGATTATGGGATAGTACCTGTCTCTTGTAGTGTCACAGCCTGGTATCACCATCTCACTCCAGACCAGGGCCTGGAATGAAAGGCAGTGGGTACAGGCAGGATTTCCATCTTGAACCCCTTGCCAGCATCACCTCTGGCTGCCAAATGCCCAATGTCATGTCCAGCCTGGGCAATATAATGTGCAATATAATGTCTTTACATATCTTAGTATTGCCCAGTAAAAGGAAATGCTGTGTATAATACGTCAGAAAAGTGTTTAATCTTTCACTGTGATTTCCAAATGGATTAAATTTTCAAAATTTATGTGACTCATTTCCCAATTAGTGAGAATAAAAAGGGAAGATATTTTAGGAGTCTCAATTTGGTAATTCATCTTGGTGAGATAAGTAATTTATTGTGAATCTATTTATAGATCACTTATCTAGTCCACTTACAGGAGAATGAAAGACAAATAATCTGATAATACAGGTAAGAAATAGTATTTTAAAAGAAAACTTATAGGTGTCCTTACTTAAACTCTTCTGGAGAGAAAATCATGTTTTTATACTCATTATTTTTAAGTGGTTTGAGGTGTTATGGCTGTCTAGGAAAGTGTTTGTTCTTTCCATCAAAATGAAGAAATTTAATCACCTTATCTCCATCTGTTCCTGATAGAAACAGACCCAGATGATTAAGTCTATATCTCAAGTAGGTGCTTTCAGCCATTTGTACTGGGATAGGCACACTCTGCTGACAGTGAAATGAATATCAACTGGTTTTACTCATCATTTCATGGAGCACAGGTACATAGGACTTCTTATTCTTCTTACTGATAAGACTCTATTTTGGGAAGAAATGGCAAAACATAACAAAATTAATGAGCATTTTCCCATCATAAAATTATCTTTTAATGAGGGAAGAATAATAGACCCTGATTTTGCTGAGATTTTTAGTATAAAGGTATGTCTATACTTAAAAAAAAAAAAAGAAGATGGGAATTTGAAGTATTTTTTCAACATAAGCTCTTTGTTTTGAAGCTGAAGAAGTGCAGTATCAGGCTCAGTGCTGTGATTATTGGGGAAGAGGAGGGAATTGCATGAAAAAAATGCAGATGTCACACTTGGCTCTGCTGGGAAGTCTCTGCTCTTGTTTGCAGCCTAATATGGGAAATAGATCCTGATCAAAGAATCACAGAGTACTTGGGGTTGGAAGGGACCTTAAAGACCATCTTGTTCCAACCCCCTGCCATGGACAGGGACACCTTCCACTAGCCCAGGTTCTCCATGGCCCTGTCCAACCCGGCCTTGGACACTTCCAGGGATGGGTGATCTTGTTCTAACCTAATATATTTATTATTAATTCCATCCACATGGCACAAGCAATGTGATCAAGAATAATAGGCAGGTCTGGCAAATACACAGCTTTTACATTAATTGGCATCTTTCTAAGAAAAAGGTCTGTTGGAACATCCACCCATTTCTATGGAAATGGCATTTTGAGGTGCAGTTATCTCCTGTGTTCATCAGTGTATTTGCATAGCTAAGTGCAGGGTCATGAAAAAGCTTTGGAAGAGACAAAAATTACTTGAAATGTGGCTTAATGAAAGAGGGCAAAAGCTATTTCTTTCCCTTGAATATCTGTTTTGTTTCAGGTAGGACTGAATTATTTCACAACTTTATTATTCATGCTGAAATTCAACAAGATATTCAAACCTCTTTCAGGTTTTAATATTTTAGTATCTATTATTCTGAGTGGATGGATAAAGCTGAAATAAATTAGTCTCTTCACTTTTAAAGCTTGTCATGTGCTTAAGTACTTGGCAAATCAAGTCCACATCTACTACAAATGAGTATTTCTTAGTCTTTTTGCCGGAGGTTTAGTTTCATCTTCTAATAAAAAACTATCCTGTTATAGGAAGATGAAATTAGTCCTGTTTCTCAAAAGATGTATTTTTTGTACCTTTTCAATATTTTGACATACTGAGCAGTGTCTAAAATCAGGACTTCAGGGTAGTGTGAAATTCTTTAGGGTAGTGTGAAAAGGGAAGAGCTTACCTGTATTAATGCTGCTGGTTTTGATAGCAATTTGCAGAAAACATGAGGGTTTTTTATCCCCCAGTTCTTTCATATGTGCAGTCTGGGAGGGGCTGGGGAAGAGTATTTCAAACACACTTTGTGGGCTCCTGTTCCTTCGGTTGCACAGGAGTTCAGCTGATTTAGGTGGCTCCAATATTCATGTTATCAGCTGTGAGTAGGGGGTAGGGGTGTGGAGAGTCTGTGTAAAGCACTGTGAGGGTGAAAAGTATGAGGTCTGCAGAAATAACCACTTCAGTCACAGCCTGGGGGGCTGTCTCTGTCAATACAGGAGATTTTATGGTTATCAAATTCTTACGTTCATACGCCAAACCTCAACTATCCTTGAGAAAAAGCACATTGTGTGCTGTTTATATCAGGTACAGGGAGCACATCTGAGTCACTTGATCTTTCAGTGACTTTGGCTTGAATTAGGTGTAAAGCTTAATCAATTTTTGAATTTTCTTTAGGGTTCTAGTTAATGCCTTTGGAGGGGGAAATAATTTCCCAGTGGGTTTTTCGTTCATTTCTTTTTTAAACTTTTCTCTCTATCTTAAAAATTCACATTTGTTTTTCAGTCTCAAACACCACAGTAGATTCTGTCTTAACTCTGGTGAACAGAAAGCAGGACATTTTTGCTGCTCTGTTTTCCCCCTCCGTTTGTCACAATTTGAAGGATGTTTCTTCTCTGCCCCCTTTAGTCAACAGAACTGAACTTTTGTTTGCTGTGTGAGTACCTTCAAAAGCACTGGGGAGGAAAGTAATCTTAAATACCTGTATTTAAGAAATTCATTCCCTCTCTGTTATTAAAATGACAATATAGATTCCTTTCTAAAATGGAGACAGCAAGTCTAGTGAAATAAATAATTCAACCTTCTACCAGCATGGATTGACTCATTCCTACAACTCTTTAAGAAAAATTTGATACTATTTTTTTTGGGTTTTTTGTACTTACAAATTGTCTGGATGAGGTTGTATACCTCATTCTGGTGCTGGTAGTTTCACTGGATTATAGGGGACTTGCCTGTGGTTCTGGATGCCCAAGGAAGGGGTGTCATATGGGAGAAGGCAACAGGTCACTGTGGGGGGCTAGAAGGTGAAAACTGGGCTACTGCTGCCTTTTGGAATAGCTTACATAGCTGGGATCCTATAGAGGCTCTGTTTCTGAAGGGAAAAGTCGATCCCAATTCCCAAGCATTTTGCTGTGTCTCTGTTATAAAACAGAATAGAAATTTAAAGCTGTTTCTTCTTTTTTTTTTTTTTTTTTTTTTTTGCAATGGTAGTACCTAAATGCTAACAGAAACTGTCACTTTAACTGAAGGGGTGTATTTGAAACTCTGAGATCCTTTTAATGGAAACTGTTGATTTCTCCTGGGGTTGGTGGAAGACCACACGTTTCAAGGGAAGAGAATTGACTTGAGGAAAAGAGCTGAAAACTTAGTTTTTAATAATTCTTTTTTAATGGAAAAGTATTAAACCATTTTGAGCCAAATTACTTGGAAAATTCCAACTAAAAGACAATTAGTGCCTGTGTAAAGAAAGACAGGTTGATAATGTCTGAACAAATAAGTTTTGCTGAAATTTCTAAAATTATTCAGGTGTTTTCAGTGGAAAAAAAAATCAAACATTTTAAAGATTCTTCTTTTTTAAGCAATTAGAGGAGTTGATTAAGAATAAGATAGCCTTGCTTGTTTCAAATAGCAATAAAATTTGTTCTGTTTGGCAGTGGAGCAGGTAATATACTATTGCAGGTATTCCTAAGGAATAAAAATGCATTTCACTGCTTTTACAAACCTTGAATTTTCCGCAATGGCTATCTTATTCTTTTTCATTTATATACATATTTTTCTCACCAAACAAGTCAAGGGAAAAGAGAACTAGATTTTATTTTATTTTTTTTTAATTTTTACATGCGGTTTGCTACAGTGAAGTGTAAATGTGAAGGTGGATGTGTGAGTGTGTGTATGACTGCTGCTCTTACACAACTTGTGTGCATGTTTGCACCACCTGTTTTGCATGCAGTGCTGGTTGTTGCTGTGCTTCAGAAACCATTTCTAATTATTTAAGAGCAAGCCTGAGTAACCAGCAGAGCTGCAGAGCACCAGATGTTCATTCCCTGTGAGTGTGGGGGAGAAGGAGCCTCCGTTGCTCCAAGCAAAGCGCTCAAGGCAGAGGAGCCTCTGGCTGGAGCTGTCGTGGCACTGCCACCCTCCCACCAAGAACTCTGCAGTGCCCCAGTGCAGGAAACATAGCAAACCTGCCACCAGTGCCCTAAAAGTGGATTTCTGGGTGGATGACAGGTGAGCTGACCATGGAAGCCAGTGTTCACTTCACCAGAGAAGGGAATCAAATCTGTATCTACGGACTGGCGTTAAGCAAAAGTTAACATAAAGCTCTGTCCTTTGACAGGGTGATGCCAACTCTGTGATTGAAGCAGAAGCCTTTGTGCAAACTATGGATGGCTCTTGTGAATGGTGGATTTGGGATTAATGGTGATAACAGAGGAAAAGAGTAAAAGCATCTCATTAAGAAAATGGATTACATTCGTGCTTACGTGGTGCGAGTTTTAATCCAGACAAGATTAAAAATAGAAAATGCTGAGGATTTCTTTTTTCTTAGGTAAATCTTGATTAAGTCAACCTCCCAGAATACTGTTACAGGTCTCTAACAGGCAAAAAAAGAAGAATCAATTATTAGGTAGAAATGAATGAATGTACAGAGTCAATATTTTATAGTAGGTGCTGAAAGTTGAATGCCTGATGCCCAGCAAATCATTTGATTTAAAGGTTTGGGACTGCAATGCTTGACTTCTCATTGAAGAAATATAAAAGAGCAAATTACTATTTGCTGGAAAGTCACAGAAACCTTATCAGAATTGTTTAGTTCCTGCTGCTCCCTGGAGGTTTTCCTCTTCAACCATTGATTGAGTATGTGCTCTCTGAATTGTGAAGGATTTGCCTTTAATCAGAACTTCCATGGGGCTCTGTACAGTTGTTCTGGGATTTTTGTGTGTATTACTTGGAGAGAATCTCAAATCATTTTTGTTTTCGCTTAGTCATACAAACCATGGAAGTAATTGAACTGAGAAGATTAAATAAAAGCAATTAGAGCAAAGATGATGTCTACATATCAGCAACATTCCTTTAACTCTTAATAATGCTGAACATCTGTTGAACTTCAATAAGAAAATCAGGTGGGTTCAGCCTTGCCCCTGGCCTGTGGAACACCCTCCACCTTACTGACCACTCCAGTTTTAGGCTTTTTATCAAAGAACTAGTGCTACTTGTAGTATCAGTGGTCAGCTGTGTCTTTCCCTTCTGTCAAGGACTCAAGTCTGAGGCAGTTTTTGTGTATGTTTGCACCCTCCTCCTCTCCATTTGCACCCACACTCCTCTGACACCACAGGAATGGGGGTGATGGTTTATATATAAAAATCATGTAGTGTTAAGCTGCCTAGGAAGCAGAAAAAAACCAAATTTATATAGACATTGTTGGCCTATGACTAGATTTGAGCTTGGATTAGGACAGGCTTTCTTTCCTCATTCCATAAATCAAAGGTAGTCTGTGTGTTGGGAGTTTTGACTCAAATCCAAGAAAAAAAATGAATGTTTTTGTGTGAATATATTTACAAATTTAATGTCCTAAAAATAATAACTAAGCATTAAATCTAGAGAAAGATTTTCTGCAGCTCACTCTGGTGAGGGATCAAATGTGCTGTAATCTTCCACCTTTGTTTGACACCTGACTTGATATTTCATTTATTTTTCGGTCCTGATGAGTTCAGTGTGTTTTAACACAGAACACTCCATGGTGGTCACTATCAAAAGCTGTTCAACAAACTTGCATTATTCATAATTTACCATTTAAAACCACAGGAGCACCTTTGGCACAAATCTAATTGCAATAGAAACTATTAATAGTATCTTACTGGTATTGGTGCTGCAGTTCTGTACAGTGAGAGATCTTCTCTTTGTGTGGAGTTGAACAATGCCAATACAAGACTGTCCCAGAAAGCCAAGAAGAGCAACTCCACTGCTGAATTGTCAGGTGCAGTATTTTGTCATATAAATCAAACCCTGTCTAATTCTAGTGCCAACTTCTTGGTCAAAATCTTAGTCCCAGTGTTGAATTTAATTACATGGATAAAGAGCATGAAGTACTTTCATGTTATTTAGGAAATCGTGGTCATGACTACTAAATAGCTTTTATTATTCCCTGAAGTTGGTACAGGGCTGATTGTTTATCACTCACAAAGTCACTCATTTTCCCCACTTCTTACAGTCAGTGGTTCTGACAGACCCCAGAGAGTCTGTCACAATACCACCCTCAACAGAGGAAGGTGATGTTCATCAGAAATCAGGGGAACTCAGAATCAAGCTGAAAGTGCTGCAAAGGTGGGGTTTTTCCCTCTCTCAAGAGAAGAAAAACTTGGTGAAAATGATTGCATTATCTCACTTCCTTCTCTGTTTTTGATGTACTTCTATCAGCTGATTTGTTCCAAATCAATGCCCAAAATGAATTATTGTAATGTAAAAGAAAATACTGGTTTGGTCAGTTCCTTCTTCTCCAGGTGCATTTTATATTTTATGTGTGATTTTTTTTGGTTACTTTGGGGAACTGTATTTGCAGAAGGTGGGGATTTGTTTTGGAAGTCAAATATTGCACTCCCTTTGCAAACTGGGGATGAGGGGTTGGTTGGGTTTGGGGTTTTTTTTAAAGCATTTGTCAGGGCAGAACAGCTCTAGAGGCTTTAAGTAAAGCACTGATTGCCCTGTCAATCAGAGTGCTGAGGAACTGGGAACTTCACAGATTGATGCTTGACAGAATAATTAGAAAACTGTCACTTGAAGTAACCACTGTGGTGTTCCCTGAAGAAATGTGCCGGTGCCAAATGTGTGCTGTCCAAATCTAGAGGTTAAATGTTCAGTAAGACAAAACATAGCGTGTCACCAGAGAAAATTACTTCCAACATGCTGTGGAAGTGATGCTCCTCAAGCCCCTAAACAGGGACTACACAGTTTATTGAGCTTACCTGCTTTGATCTTGCTCATGTATTCAAGAGCTTTTCAATGAGGGGGTTTAACTTGGTAATGCAGCGAGGCATTATCTAACATTTTAGATAGCAGAGGGTCTGGAAGGGTTTAAAGAAAAAGCACATAAAGCTGTAATGATGTTTTCCAATTTTGGAAAGGTTTTACAGCAATTCTTCAAGTATGTTTTAGTACTTTTCACTAAAAGTAAATGGAGGCAGGTTTATCACAAGCTTCTTTCTTAATCCTTAGCCCAAAAGGAAACCTGGATGTGTTTGTCTGGTGTGGGTTGGTTTGGGGACTGCTCTGAGGAGTGCAGGACAGGGGCTGTGACATTTGTGTGCTTTGGTTTTCACTCATGTTGGTGCTAAGTAGTCTGCCTGGGGGGTGGCATATCAAGGAAATGAGGTTTGTTGGAGTCAGTTCTGGAATCTCAAGCTGGAAAAATCCATGGAAGGTCTCTCCCAGGTGGAGTTTCTGTGGGAAAAGTTTTTCTCCAGAGTGAACATAGTAGGTTTATCTTATGCCAACCAGACTTGCATAGTCTTTGTGTTGAGATTTGTCTGATGTTCACCTTGGAGTTTATTTTAAAGCATAATGGATTTTTTCAGTATTTGTATTTTGCCTAAACTGCTTATAGATTCTCCAGGTAGTAAATACAGAGGATAATTCAAGAACTGGAAGCATGCACTTCCCTATTGATTTGGAATTTTGTAGGAAGATGTGCTTTATTTTGTCGCTCCGATGCTTGAGATCACTTCAGACATGAGAGTGGTTTCCTGACTGCTTGTTATCTGTAGGGCTGACTCTTGAATCGTGCAAGTCTCTTGACAGAGGAAAAACTGCTTGAATAAGTGAGAATGAGTGAGTTGTAGATGCTCAGATTTTGTTTCTCAGCGCTCACTCTGGAGCTGCTGGGGCTGTATTTGCGATGGGTCTGTCAGTCAGAAGTGCAAGTACCTTCTCTTTGAACATTAGAGACGCTGAAGGTCGACGCTTCTATGGATTTAACTGAGAATAATTTTCAAATTTCTTTTTTCAGAGTTACAGATGATATTTCAAAACTGTCATAGGAAGAGAAAAGTTTTATTTCCATGAGCAGGCAGGGTCTGAGTCTATTGTCAGTGAGATGTTTCTATTAGTTATAAATCTCCTGCTACTCAAGTGTTGGTTCTGCTTTGCACTAGTCTAACTAAAATCATATTTTGTCCTTAATACCTGTTTAGTTCTTTCTTGTGCAGAGGGAATTAAACTGATTTTTTTTTTCCCTAGGCAATGCACATATGCAGTTATGTACATCCACATACACAGGATCTGGAGCAGTGTTCATGTACCTGTGTGCACATTGAAGCCAAATATTGATTACTGGCATTATGGCATCTTAGGAAGGGAGATTGTTTTCTTAAACTGTAGATTCCTCTTTGGTTTTATTTTTCAGATGGGATTTGTAACTGTAATTTTGTAGCAGGGACAATAAAATAGGGCCACCAAGAAGTCACTAAAAGTGCCTCAGTGCCTTGTGCAAGGCTGAGGTTCCAGTCACCTTGATAACTGCATCCAGCTCTGTGGTCCCCAGCACAGGAAGGGAATGGAGCTGTTGGAGCAAGGCCAGAGGAGGCTCCAGGATGATCAGAGGACTGGAGCACCTCTCCTATGGGGAAAGGCTGAGAGAATTGAGATTGTTCAACCTGGAGAAGAGAAGGCTTTGGGGTCACCTAATTGTGGCCTTCCAGAACCTGAAGGAAGCCTACAAGAAAGGTGGAGAGGGAATGTTTAAAAGGGCCTGGAGTGACAGGACAAGGGGGAATGGCTTCAAACTGACAGAGAGCAGGGTTAGATGGGATATTGGGAAGAAATTCTTGGCTGTCAGGGTTGTGAGGCACTGGCACAGGTTGCCCAGAGAAGCTGTGGCTGCCCCATCCCTGGAAGTGTCCAAGGCCAGGTTGGATGGATTCCTCTCTTGCATAAGGTGAGATGATAAGACAAAATCCTTCCTTTGGGAGTGTGTCTGAGAGGTCCAAATTCTGCTGGAGTTGGAATTTTTTGAGTTACTATTCTTTCTCAGCAGTTGGCCTGCAGAGTGGAGGGAGAAGATTTTTCCCTATGTTGGATGCAATGCATGGAAGCATTGACTGTTCACTGGGTCAGGTAGTTGGTGCAGCCACAGATACAACAGATGTTCCAGTAAAGTTTGTGTTGTTTTTTTTTTACCCAAACCACCCTTCAGATTTCAACATGGTGTGTAAACTAACTTTTCACTGACACAACTTTTCACCTGCTGCATTGGTGACAAAATTGTTTCTGTAAGAACTGATTTCCTCAAAAGACCAATATCAAGAAGCCAAAATCAAATAAATGACATGAAATAAAATGTGATGCTACAGATGCTCTATTTTTATGGTTATTGTCACTCATGGGGGGGAAGATCCACATAGGACATTCCTATCTCTGGCACCCATAAGAGATGTTGTCTCTCCAAGCTCACAGCAGTGAAACCTTAGAGGTTCCCACACCACTTCCTATTAATTTTATTCCCTTTTTTTCCTCCTATCACACATACCAGTTTTCCATGCATGCTTCATGCACGTTTTTATCATAATAGTTTCAAGCAAACTTCCCTTATCTTGCTGCTATTCTGCAGCCCAGAGTTTTTAAAGCTCTGGTGTACCTTTCCTACACTGAACTACAGTAAAAGTGTTCATTCTTTTTTTTCCCTCTTAATATTTTTTTTAAGGAGTTGGTGAATTTTGATTTTATTTTGTAAATATGCGTAAAGGGAAAACTTTCATTTCCTACCCTTTGAAATAATTCTTGTGTAGATTTTGATAAACTGGGCCTGGCATAAAGGCCTTCATTTTGTCCCTTCATCAAACTTCTGTGTCTGAATAAATCAAAGAAAGCATCAAAAATAGTGGAGGCAGGGGGTGAAAGGGTTTTGGAGAAGTGGTAAAAAATTATACTCCCTGGGAGGAGGGACATGCTGAGCATTTTGAAGTGTATAAAAGGTGTAAACATGAAGGAGGGAGTATAGTTATTTAATCTTAGTAAAACTGGAACTAAACATTTTTAAAAACAAAGAGAAGTGAATATCGTAAAAAAAATCCTATCAGTAAGAGCTATAGTATAAGACTTTGATCCTGAAATTAGCTCAGTGTGTGCCCTTCCTGATGAGGCAAGGAATCTGCTGAGTAGGTTCTTCCCTTACTCAGTCTGCATTTTTGTTTGCAAAATCCTGCCAAAAATCACTGAATATCTAAAGTGCAAACCATCTATCTGGAAAACTTTAGAAGTAAGTAGGCTGGAAAAGGAAAGATATTTCTTGGTCTGTCAAGAGAGTAAATGGACCTCTTCATAGGTATTTTTTTGGGGTTGAGTCAGTGATTTTGTTGCATGCACAGAAGATGGCAGATGGTAAGTGCTGTTTCCATAGGCTGTGGCATAATTCCAGATTTGCGTCTGGAAAAGGGATCTGGCTTCAAATGTGTTCTCTCAGTAAGCCCAAACTTTTACAGGAGTTACCTTTACAGTTCCTCCCTCTTCCTCTGCGTGTTCACTCTTTCCCATATGGGAACCTGAACTCCAAACATCTTTTCATTCCTCCCTTACAGGTTCTCCTTTCAGCCCCTGCACCCTGGTTTGCACTGGCACTTCCAATATGGAGCCATATCCACCTCCCTGGTAGGAGGTGGTGACTGAGTCCATCTCCACAGTCCAACACCTTGCTGGTGGAGGAGACAAGTACTGCTCTGAAGGGTTAATAAAGAAATGGCCATTGTGTCATTTGATGCCAGGGTGTGTCTGGGTGAGGATTAACTTGTGTTCCAGATTTGGACTGTGGGTTTTATATTACTTTGTGTTCAGAGCTTGTTAAAAACTCTCCTGTTGCTTTTGAAATCTATTCAATACCTGGGGCAAAAATCAGTGTTGGTGTCCAAGGCTGAAGAGTCCCAAGATCAGGGTCCCAAAATAGCTTCTAGACGATCACAGATCTTGTCAGTCTCTGGGGCAGAACCATGGCACAGACTTACCCATACTCTGATTCATACTGGATATTACCTTTTCTAGAGTTAATATTCTGGATTTAATCTCTTTGCTTGTAGCTTTTATTGCAGAAGGGAAGTGATAAATTTCCTTCTATGCCTGTTAATTTTCTGTCTTTATTTCCTGGTCAACACACACCACATTTCTGCCTTATCTTAAAAGCAAGCTTTTCTGGTGCTGGAGTAAATGTCCTAATTGAATCCATCCAGTTGGCATTCTAATAGCTTGTCAATTTGCTCATGTTTGACAGCCAGCCCTGTTGCCTTCACAACTAATGCTAGTTAAGTGCCAATATAAATGAGCATGATAATAGTCTGATATTATGTCTAGTCTTTTTCAAAATGTAATGTCAACTCTTTTCTGAATCTGTTGTGTTTTCCTCAAAGAAAATGATTGAGAAATAATGAGATCTTGCTGTGTTTGTCATATCTGTGGACACTGAACCCTACACAGAATTTTTCCTTTTCTTTTGAAAGCCACAGTTGTGAACACTTTTTAAAACAGTTATTAGCTAGACTATTACAATAAGAATGCAAAACTATGTCCATTTAAAAGAATAAGAGAAAGGGGGGGAGAAAGGTGAAGAAAGGCTGCCCTTTTGATGATTTATAGGCTACCTAGATCAAGTGTGTCTAAATTAGACACAGTTGTATAATTGACCTTCTGAATGGATGTAGATTAAATTCAATTGATGATGTCACTATTTGAAGAAAGACTTTATTTTTTTTTGCCATTTTTGCTGTTTTATTTTGTTGGCATCCAGAAACAAAACAAGTACTTTACCATTTATCATGACTTTCCAAAAGACTAATAAGTGGTTCAGAGGAAAGATTGATGAGTTGGGATGGTTGTGAGGATAGTGAGAAACTGGAACAAATGTCTCCTGGACAAGTTGTGGATTCCCCATTGCTGAAAGTGTTCAAGGTCAGTTTGGAGCAGCCTGGTCTAGTGGAAGGTGTCCTTGCCCATGGCAGGGATCTTTGGATGATCTCTAAGGTCCCTTCCAACCCAAACTGTTCTGTGTTTCTGTGATTTCTAAATGCTCTACCACTTTGGTGTTCAAAATTATGTCCATGTGAACATTGAGTTTAACAGGCCCTTGGAAGAGATTTGTTGTAATTGTTTATGTTGAAGTGTGGAATACAAACCTGGGCAGGAATCAAGGTCTTTCAGTCAGCATCCTACAGCAGAGCTCTCCCTTTCTTTAAGCAGTTTAATCTAACAGGTAAAACATGAAAAGAAGAAGTTGTCTGGAGGCAACAACACTTTCCCAAGTGGCAGAGCCTGTGTTAGAAACCACATTATGTGGCCTTGAGTCATGCAATGCCACATCCTCCAGTGTGGTCTCCTGCTTCAGCTGTCCCTG
The DNA here is from genome assembly GCF_003945725.1 of Corapipo altera. NCBI lineage: Eukaryota > Metazoa > Chordata > Aves > Passeriformes > Pipridae > Corapipo > Corapipo altera. Next base: position 12,259,001 of record NW_020884882.1, on the reverse strand, counting down.
GGACTGAGCTGTGGGGAGGGCACCTGTTTATGTATTTGTTTATATATATATATATGTTTATATATAAGTATCGAAGACCAATGACATAATAAGCAGAAGAGTGGAGTACCTGTAGTCCCTTCAGGTTGTTTTCCATGCAGCAGAAACAAACTAATAAAACGTATCCTCATTAAGATTTTGTTCCTGCTGACATGCTGGCTGGACAAGGTTTGCTATCAGTATTTTGTCAGGAAATTCGCTAAATTGACAGGAAAGGGGATGTTATTTATTAGTACCCAAAGCAAATGCAAATAAACACAAATAAATGCTATTCTTTTTTAAAGCTGAGGTGACTCCCTGTAAAACGAAGTCACTTTCATTTTGTCTGTCTGCTTTGTTGAAATAAAGGTGTATGAAGAGAAAAAGGTTACTTTTTGAGATTTAATGCCCTGAAAATTTACAGGCTTGATGCTTAAGCAGTAATAAGTGAAGCATTAAGGCATTTCTTGGGGATTAATGACTGGCTGGGAGGAGTTGATGGCTTGAAGAATAGCTGAGGACCATTAACCTCCACTGGTCATTAATCTTCAAAGACTGCCTTGAATACTGAGGTCATTATTGTTATAGAAAATAAATATTTGAGGAGGGGGAGAGAAGGATCATACAGACTTCTAAAATACATGGTTTGAATGGTTTAGTAGCTACCCTGTCTATCACATGTCATGGTAGGTGAACAGTCACTAATATTATTTGTCTGCAGGATTAATAATAGTTTTGTATTTCCATTGCTCAGGTTGGTTTTATTCATTAATTCAGCTGTAAAATTCATAATATTGGGATAAATACAGTTGTAGAAATATGACTGTAAGGTGTGTACAGCTGTGTGGTTAGAGAACAGGCCAAGTAACAATGCTTCTAACATGGTTTTTGTGTTTAAAGGAGATATTGTGGCTTCCATTAAACACCCTTTGTTCTGCAGCCCCTTTCCCTGTTCAGGGAACGTGCCTGTGTCTCAATTTCCTTATAGGGACATAGCTTTCCTTGTTTCAAGTGCTCAGCAATGTTGTTCTCTGTTCCTTGCAGTTCCTTGCAGAATAGTGTGGTGTAGCATTTTTTTTGCTGCTACTCAGGTTTGTTTGCCTTGTGTATGAAAAGCTCTCGAAGTGGCCTCTGTGTGCCTCAAATACAAGTGAAAATCAGGCTGGTGGTACTGCTGCTGTTCCCAGTTTCTGGCCTTCAGCTGCAGAACAGAGAACAGTGTCACCTGCAATACCTGATGCAGCATTACCTGGAAACAGGTGTTTCTAGCAGCCTCCCAAATGCACTGCTTTTATATGCTCTTCATCCGAAGTTCACCGCATGGAGAGTGTTTTGCATCTTTACCACACTTTGTGCTGTTGAAGGGGTAATGTCAGGTGCAAATCAGCTCATCTTTATCTTTGTTAGGTTACAAAACTGAGCACATTCATGAACAAAATATTTGGGGGGATTTCTTCATCTCTTTGCTCTGTTCAGCATCAGCTTTCTGTATATGCTGAGTTTATTTTCCAAGTTGAGCTGCTGTGCTCTAATCTCATGTCCTGCCATCACAACGAGCTGTCAAGGGAGCAGCTGATGGATATTCTGATGATCAATCATCTGTATTTTGTGTCAATAGGTTGCTGCTGCTTTTAGTGTTCATTAAGATGATGGTTTGTTCTCTCTTACTCTCAGTGCCTTAAATTACTCTTGACTGCTTTACTACTACATTTTGCAAAGGTGATCACTGAAAATGTGTGTTTCTTTATAGCAGGTGGCACCTAAGGGACAATGTCTTCAGCTTTCTAGGACCACTGAAGGCCCCCAGCAGAATTCAAAGGAATGTCTTTTGCTTTTAGGAACAGTATGCTGCCAAAAAGTGGGTTTAGCTTTTGCTTGCAACCAGCCTTCATATAAGTGGGAGATTCTCTATCGGTTCTGGGAAGCTCCAGATGAAGTTCTCAGTGGCACACAGAAGCTACATGGCTTATTTTCTCCTTGTCTCAGTCCAGGAAGCACCTGCTATGTGCCCCAGTCAACAGACATTCAACCACAAGTGCTTAGGGAAAGCAAGGCAGGATGCTTAAGACATGCAGGGAAAAGGATCACTGAGGTTTAAATTTTAGGGTCGTGCTGTTATGTTTTGCAGAAGCTTGTCTGCATTTCTATAGCATATAGATGCAAAGAATTGGGAACATTTTTGGTTTATTCCTTACTTTAGTCATAATACTCCCTTAAGAAGCTTCAAATTAAGGCTTCTTTCTGTAGTGATTTTGCCCTTTTTGTATTTGGTACACATTCTTTTTCATCATGTCAAGTGTCTGCCATTCCAATTCAGTGGGTTTTTTTGACCTCAGTTGCCTCATTTACCTGCAGAACTTTAATGAAACAAACTTGTTTCAAAAACTGTGGATCAGCTGTTCATGTGGTCCAGCCTTGCCAGAAAGAATGTAGGTAAGCAGACTTGTGTCTGCCTGTTCCACACCCATAACTAGTTGTGCAGGGGAAATCCAGGTAAAATCTACCCTGTTACTCTAGAGTTAAAACAAATTGATATCACCAATATGCTCAATTTGTTAAGGTATGTGGAGATTATACAAAACCAAATCTGTATGTGCTTCTTACAGGAGATTTGAAGATTAGCAAAGACCTTTAAGATCATCTAATCTGACTTCTCACAACCTCTTGACCAAAAATTCCTTCCTTGAGTTCAAAGTCTTGTGATTGAATTAGCCTGTGTCTTTTTTAGAAGATATTCTCAATCTTCATATACATACTTCATTAGTTTAGGCACATACCAAGCTTATGCCTGGAAACGTTTCCATAGTTCATCTACTGTAGTATATTTTTATATTCTGGTATTAGATATCTCCTGTCAGAAGTTATTTTGTGATCTTCAACTCAGTAGTGTAATAGATTTTCTTAAGTGAATTTTGATATTCTGAGGGACTCTTATGGTTGCAATCTCTGACTCCATTTTCTTGCCAGAAGTCTGAGAAGGTGAGAATTAAACTGAATTCTAAGAGGAGAAAAGACTGAGACAACCATTGCTTTGTAATCTTCATATTTTGCACAGGAAGGAGTATCTGGAAAGCAGAAACTTCACATGGATTGCAACAGCAAAATTAAGTTAAAGACTTCCTAAACAGCTGTGCATAATATCAAGTTTGAAAGTGTGAAAAACATGCTGAAAGTTCTTTTTCTGGTTCATTCTGTAAAATCTACCTTTTTCTACCAAAACATTTTAAATGGGAGACTTTACCTCAAGCAAAAGATGAATTAATCAATTTAAGCCTAAGGCAAGACAAGGTGTATGTCAAGTTACAAGTTTTTGGTGAAAAGCTGTCTGCTGCTGGGGTTGATGTGTGCAAGTTGCATAGCAAGCTATGCAATGGAATTGAAAACTTAGGAATAAATACGTGTCTGGTGTTGAAAAGTGAATGAAACGGACTTGCACTGACACTTAGTGCTCCCAGGAAAGATTTTTTTTCTTGTAGAAATGAAAAATTAATAAGAAACAGGCGACAACTGCAACATCACTTTATACTGAAGGAAACTGCTACCTGTAGTTTTTTCATAATTGGGAAACCAAAATAGCTCTCCAGAAATCAATAAAATGGGGTTTGTTTCTCTGAGGGTTTGTAAACATTTAACAATCTTAACATTTGCAGCTGTGTGCAGTGTTCAACGGTGCCCATGCATATTTTTTTGACATGTGGATGGACCAATGTTTACAAATGCTTACAAATATGTACCATACACGTGAAGGCCTGAAAATAACTAGTAAGTGAACTGAAAACCCAAACATCCCAGTGACATCCACATGCAGCAAGAAGTGAAGTGTTGCAGAATTGTGTGTTTTAAAACAGACTGTCCTGCCTATACTGCAACCAATGGCTGCAGCTAAATGTAGATCCTGACCAAGACACTTGTATGGTCTTGTGAATTAACAATAAGGAAATTCTTGTTTGCTGGCTGTAAAATGTTTGAAGGAATTTCAGTGCCTTCTTCACGTGAACCATTGTTAACTGGGAGCATTCACAGCTCTGCCATTAGCTGGGTTTGTGGAATTCGTTTGTCAGATAATCACTGTGGGGCATAAAGGAGAGCTGTGATTCTGCAGTGTTGGCTATGGTGGAAAGGTTTGAGCAGACACAAGAAGGACTTGCTGGGTTTTGATTTCAAAGCCGAAAGAGCAGAAAATTATTTCAAAAGTAGCTTTGTAACTCGTGCATGAATTTTATACCAAAGGGAGAGCGGTGAGTTCTCAGTGTAGAACTACTTTGGTATTTTCTGGCAGTTCCAGTGTTTTCTAGAAGTCATCATCACAGCTGCAGCCACATAGAGGAAATCAGGGATATTGGATTTGCTGAGATCCTGGTAATCAAAGCCTAGCAGGTAATAATAGAGACTGGCTATGATGGTGATTAACTGGACCACAGTTGTTTAGGAGGAAGGTAAATTTTATGGGAACTTGAAGTCCAGGCCAGAAAATAACTGAGGTGATGACATTGAATGAGGGCTCATTGTAAATAAGTGCAAAAAACAATGGCCAGTTGGAGGCATTAACTCTTTAGACCAAGGATCCAAACATCCTGGTGACAGTCACCTGTCACATCCTCGGTCTTTCCTTGGCAATTTGCATTAAAGGACGATGTTGAATAAACCTCCTTTGAAACACCAATACAGTTTGCTTGCTGTACCCCAAGTAGCCTTTTCTTGAAGGAAAAGAGTACAGAACCAGTAAACACAGGACATGAGCAAAAGCATTACTTACTAATTTAGACCAGAATTGTAATCTCTGTAATTATTATATCTCTGATGGTAACCTTTAACAGATGGCTAATTAAAAGAGAAGGGTTAAAGAAACCCCTTAAGAGGCAATTACAAACCAAAAATAAAATGTCTTATTCAAATTTCCTGAAAAATTTTTTTTTTAATTTACTAAAATGCTGTATTGAATTTTTAATGATAAAATGCATATGCTTGGAGTGGTTAAATATATTTGTAAAGGTCAATCTGAGAATAATAATTGTAATAGTAATGGTATATTCTCTGTACTTCTGATAGTAGTGACTATAAAAGAATGTTCTCTATCTCAATGAGTGAAAATACTCATCACAATAGGATTAATGAAATGTAAGTGTAGCTGTGTTGTTTGCTCTGGCAAGTACCACACCTGTTTACATTTGAATCCATTGCAATGCAGTTCTGCATGAGGTTTTTTCTTATCTCTGCTTGTTTGTAAACATATAGAAAAATGACAAATGTTTCACGTGTATTTAGGTGCTTTGTTATCCAAACTTCATTATTCAGACTTTGAGCAGGTGTTGGCTTTTGACAGGATGAATAAACCACTCCTATGGATGATAATCTGACTGCTCAGCTTGAGCAGAGGAAACATTCACAGGTGAGAGTGTACAGGAACTGGTAAATTGGATCATTTCAGTATCTCTGTGTTATTGGTCCTTCTGATCTCCACTGGCTCTTACCAGTTAATCTGCTTTCTTTGGACCACTGGTTGTATCACTCCTCACCTTTCTAGAGAACTTGTACATATTTTACATGAAACTCTGAGACATTCACAGCTGCATATCTGCCAAAATGAACACCGACCCTTTCATTTTGCGTTTTGCTTCCCAAATCCAACCTGTCCTGTTCTTAATCCCTGACAATGCTTTTCCTTCCATATCAAGTAACTCCCTTGGTAATCTCTTGCAAAAGAACCTTGACAAACACTTGTGCATTTCAATTATAATGCATGAGTAGCCATAACTTGCTGACACAGTTCATTCTTTAATTCTGAATTCCAAAGCCTCTTCATATGTTGTTAATCAAATATTTGGGGGTTGTCATCTGGCTAGTTGAAAAATCAGGAAATAGTAACTGTAAAGTATTTGAGTATTTATGAGAGAGATGTACTGACTGTTTCAACAAGGACCTATCACATTTATCCAGTGCTTCTCATTTCTGATGTACATCAGTTCTGTCTGCAGCAATGTGTTGCCTGGAGTTGTGATTGGTAATCATCAGGTTTCTGAGATAACTTTGATCATCTACTCATGGAGGATTTTTTGAACAATCTATCTAATTCCATATGATCAGAATAATCCCAAATGAAAGGAACTGTGCAGTAATCACTGTGCCATTGACCTTGGCTTAATTTGTTGATTTTTTTTTTTTAAAGTATAAATTCTTCTTTATGCAGTTTCAGTAGTGTTTCAGTTTTGGAACAAAATGGAACTAACAAGGAGAACATTTTTCTTCATTGATATGAGCTGCAATTTTCGCTGTTTCAGGCGTTTCTGGTGAGAAGGAATTGCATGCAGTGGAACAGATTTAAACACAAAGAAATGGTTTTTTGGACTCAGTGAAAGTCCTTGGAGGTTTAGATACTCTTCTAATTTGGATCAAAACTGGAACTGTTCAGAAGTTTGTGGAGCAAAGAGATTTTCTTGATGCTTTACTTTTGATACATTTTAAGTTTTTCATCCAGGTTGGGTTTAATTCAGAACAGAGTCAACATTCCAGGAAATACCAGGGAACAGCCTGTTGGTTTTTCTGTTAGGCACGATATAGGACTTTTTGGGTGTCTTGAAGCAGAATTTTGAAACACTGCCCAGTTGTTTGTGGAAACAAATTCATAGGCTGAAGTCAAAGGACTAATTCAAAAGCCTTTGCCAGTCTGCAACTGGCAAAGGATTATAAATGAGTATATCTGTCTGCTGCAGACACTGAAGACAAACAACAAAGTGAAACTTTGATAATGAATGTTTTATTATCTGTTGTTATTCAAGAATCATTCACTTGACTTCATGGATTATAAAGTTAAATTGTTTCTCTGCCTTTCCCACTCCTCTTCCCATCACACCAAGGGAAACGAGTTTGCAATACTGTACATGAATTACAGGTATTTAAACAAAATAATTGATTTTAAAATGCCTGTATTAGACCTCTGGAGCAATCTTGCATTAAGTCTGTAAGAAATTTGGTGTTTTGTTAGTTCAAGGTTAACTATAATGAAAAAGAGCATTTAGAAGGAAGTGGCGACATGCTGTTCTAGTCTAGGTCTTGGCACATCTTTTGTGTCATTAATTGTCTGTGCTGTAGTTTTTTGTTTGTTAATTATACCAGCAGAAGGTTTTTGTCTGTCAAAGATGTCACTTGTGCAACAAGCCTGCATATTACTTTTATTCTATTTGAATATACTGGGCTTGTAAAGATCTTGTACATTTATTTTTCCCATTTAAGTGGAGAAAAAAAGCATATAAATGCTGCCATTGTGTTCAGAACCGTATTCAAGAAGTGGATTACATTTCTGGTCTATTTTGAAATAATATTCCTACAAAGAATTCAGTCTTTTACCATAAGCAATATAGTTCACTCTGTCTTCATATTGACTCCTAATTGTTGGCATTACAGAAGATTAAAATAAGGTCTTACAGGGAGTGCAGTCACACAGGCTTTCAGATCTAAACATCTGTTGATATGGAAAGCAAACTATTCTTACAAATTATTAAAGCCTGAAATTAAATAAACTCTTATACATTTATTTTTTTATATCTGAAACTCAACCTTTATGCTTTCAAAATAATACAGGCTTCCAAGCAGTTAATTCCAGTGACAACTTTTCACAGCTTAAGAGTTACCTTATTTTTACAGAATTAGTCTTAACCCATGGCCTTTAACATTTTACCCACTCAGGCAGGCATTTTTCAATTAATAAGGGGGCTGGCACCTTAGCAATGAATAGACACAGGGAAGCCTGCAATTAATAGATAACCCGAAACAATACTTTTAATAGCTCATGATTGAGCTTATTTAATAAGTAAGAAGATTTTCTCACTTTAAACAAAGAATAAGTGCATGTGTGGGAGATTAGCAGTGTGCATCAGGGGGATGGCATTGTCTGGGCTGAAAAGAGCTGCACATCTGTAGATAGTTGATAATTCGGATAATTATGCATTTATGTGTAACTGACTATTTCATAATAAGAGAGGGGTACAAGTTTGGGGTTTTATTTTGTCTGACTTAGGGAAATGATTAATTACAGAGCTGTATTTCGTGTCAATTTGTGAATAAATATGTTTAGCATTCATATGGTTGTTTACAAACAGGAAACCCACACCGCTTGCCAACAGTTTGATTAAAAAAAAAAAAAATCATTCAATTCATCACTAATTCTCTGTAGGAAAGATCTTTACATTTGTGTAGTTTGGCATTTTGTAATTAAATTCTTCTAAAACATTTTAATTAGGCAGAAGTAAACCAGAGTCCTTTTGTTTGCTCTTTGTAAACACTCGGAGATGTCACAGAGGTGAGAGCTGTCGAGAGTGCTGCAGGGTATCTTGGCTTTTGAAGAGTGCTCAGCTTGAGGCTTTTTTAGTGTGTCCACACTTAGTTGGGAGATGACTTTATCAAATCAAATAGTAAATTCCAGAAGCCAATTTTCAGTTCAAGTTCTACAACTACGTGTTGGTTCCCTAAAGTCCATCTGTGGTAAAACACTTTGGACTGATGTCTCACAGAAATGTTTTCATGATGTTTTCCACACAAAAGAGAAGGATCTTCTGGAACAGGGACTTATTGAAAAGCAGTTTGGTTTTGTCCATTGTCTTTTTTGCAACCACCAGTGAGGACCATTGAGTTGCCATGCCTTTCAAAGGACCTGGGTAATGGAAACCAAGAGCTCTGGTTTCATTTTGCCAAGAGTCTTACCTTTTTCAAGCTGTGAGGTTTTTGGGGGATTAGAGATGTGATGGCTAAAAGGTGTCAGTGCAGTGCCATGGAGGAATCTGAATGGAAAGCTGCTTTTAGGCATGACAAGGTGCATTAAGATGACTGTTTAGTTTAGCTGGTGGCTGTCATCACCTGGCAGGACAGAATCTAGGCAGGAACCTACCCTGTTGATGCTTCTAAAAAAAAGGTGAGAATGACATAGAGCTGTTGGAACAAGTCCAGAGGAGGCCACCAAGATGATCCAAAGGCTGGAGCACCTCTGCTACAGAGACGGGCTGAGAGAACTGGGGGTGTTCAGCCTGGGGAAGACAAGGCACCAGGGAGAACTTACAGCACCTTCCAGTACCTAAAGGGGCTCCAAGAGAGGTGGGGAGAGACTTTCTGCAAGGGCTTAGAGTGATAGGACAAGGGGGAATGGCTTTAAACTGAAAGAGGGTAGGTTTAGATTAGATGTAAGAAATAGATTCTTCCCTGGGAAGGGTGGTGAGGCCCTGGCACAGGTTGCCCAGAGAAGCTGTGGCTGTCCCATCCCTGGAAGTGTCCAAGGCCAGGTTGGACAGGTCTTGGTGTATCCTGGTCTAGTGGAAGGTGTCCCTGCCCATGGCAGGGGTTGGAACGAGATGATCTTTAATGTCCCTTCCAACTCAAACCATTCTATGAAAGAGGTTATGATGAGCCATTAAGGGCCTTGGAAGTGAAGGCGAGGCTTTCCTGATTAATCATCAATACTGTGGCAGGCTGTGGCTCAGCACGAAACACCCACTTGGAAATGTTTCTCTGTAATCTCTCTTTTCCATTCTGTTTAACTACTACTGTGCGTAAATACTTAAAAAGTAATTAACAAAAACTACATGCAATACATGCATTAAACTGTTTCTGCCTGCATTAATTTCCCTGGTTGTAATCATTTGCATTGTTTTATTTTGAAATATGGACTTTGAATTCACTTCTACAGCTTGGCCCAGATCACAAATTGTTCTCAGTACTATGCATATTGGAAAACAGGGTGTGTTTCTCAGGTGAGAAAATAGATTCTGACAATGGGAATTCTTCCCTTCTGTCGATCATCCAGGAGGGAAATACAAAAAAAAAAAAAAGTTACCACGAGAAGATAAAAATGTGCAACTTCACTTTTATGCTCTCAAAGTGTGGAATAAGTAATCTGCTTTGGGTGTACTTGCTTATCTGATTTTGAGATTAAAAGGTATGAGAGACTGCTGGACCTACCTGTGTGCTTAGCATTAGATATTGCCACTGAGTTGTTCACTATAGTAAGGTTCTGAATCAATTTTTATTTGGGAGTTGGCTCTTTGGTTGGATCTTTGGAGTCCTACACCAAGGAGCTATGTTTATTTTGTCAGTGTAATACAGCATTGAACATGGCAGAAAATCTGAATTTAGAAAAAGTCTCCTACTGAAGTCAGTTGTCAACTTTCGGCTGTGTGAAAGCTGGTTGGTTGTATAACTGAGTATTTGCTGACTGTTTGTTTGTTTTCATCATACTTAGTTTCAGGTGTTATGAGAGCATGCATTTGGGGATTGTTCTGACATTTTATTCAATTTAATGGGGGAGTTTTAAACCCTCATAAGATTTTTCTAATTCTCTTTGAAGTTAACAAGTATCTAGGAGAGCCATTTTTGAGATAGATATTTTCCTTGACCATACTGCAAAATCACTTGTGAAACAGGGGAATATGGTTAACAGAGACACCTACAATTCCATGTGGTATTCTTTACAGAACTGGGGTGAGACATAAGAAGCAGACTGTGATTTACATGTGTCTCATGTTAATTTTAATGTGCTTGACTCCCCATGGCTGCCTTGAGCATCTCAACCTTGATTAATCTAAAGTTAGGTTCCTTTATGCTGGCTTATCTGTGATTGTTTTATGCTCACTCCATCTGTTTCTTAATGTAGCTCTATAACTTCTTTCACAGTTCAGATTTGCTGATTATATCACTTTGGGGTTGTGGCTAAAACATTCAGCTCTGGTTTTACTACAAGATACTTTGATAAACTTGTGAAAATGGATGGGAGATCATTATCGAATAATTATTTCTCTGAAGGTGATTCTTTTTTTAATGCAGAAATAGGTAAAAAAAGTTCAGTAAAGATGAAGATGATAGGTCAAATTATTAGAAGTGAAGTGACATCACTGATCTGTACTTGTCAAAACAGTCAGGCCAATCTTTTCCCACTTGCTCTAAAGAAAAAATGTTAAGTTGCATTTTATGATTTTGCAAGTAGCAAGAGAATCCAAAGAAGTATGTAGAACCACTTTGTCAACTTCTGAGTCATCCCATTTTGCAATAATCGAGTTCTTAGCTTAGTATCCTATTTGTGGGTATTTTATTACTGGTCATTAATTTTTAAACTGTCGCGCTTTTTTTTTTTTTTTTTTTTTTAGTTTAAATTGCTTTATATAATCCTTGTGGAAGATAAAGATCATTATCTATCTTTCAACAGTCCTATTCAGAGCTGAATGTCTTTCATACATAATGCCAGAGTGGACAGTCTTTGGAAAGAGGCATTTCTGGAACAAAAATTCTCACTAACGTTTAGGTGGCAGCAAGTCCTGCTGGTCACTGACTACTAAAGACTGGGAAGAGTCTGAGCTGATGGGTGGTCAGGAAATGTTGCAGACTGAGTTTAGCAAGATGGGAGGAGAATGTCCTCCTTCTGCCTATGTTGTCTTCCATTTAAGGCTTGGTATGTCCCAGGGAACTGGCTCCTCTCCCTCTGGGTGAGCACCAGAGCCTGAATGAAGCAAGAGAAAGATGGCATAGATCAGCTGTGCTTAAGTTTGTTCCCCATGGGGACAAAGTCATTGGTATTAATTTCAGTTCCCACCTTCTGATTGGGATCCTATGCTTAAAAGGATAGGAAAGAGCAAGGAATTAATTGTATTAAAATAAAAAGGTAAGTAATCAAAATCCCCCATTCTGATCACTTGTCCAGTGCCACAGACCTGATTGATGCTGAGTGGTAACTGCTGAGATCAGACAGTTTTGTAATCAGTGAAACTGATAAAGGAACATGACTCAGACACTATTTTATTATTTAATTTGGACTGGGGTTGCACAGATGAATTAAAGAAATTATGGATATATGCTGTGTTTTAATGGAAGAGTGTAACTACATTGAGTAAGATTTGGACCTGAGTTGATCTGATCTATTTTTCTCCAGTAACCAGAGGCAGGTTCCTAGAGAGAAACACAAGAAGAGGACAAGAGTGTGAGGATACTTTCCTGATAGATTCCCCCTGCTTCTTAGTGATCTTTGATGGACTTGTATTTACAAGTCTTTGGTGGCTTTCTTACCAGGAATTTGTTACTGTATATTCACATGTCATGTAAGGTTTTGACATAAACAACATCCTGTGGTAGCATTTCACACAATAACTATACTCTGTATTTAAAAATAACAGTAAAGGGACCCCTTTTGTATTTTCACCATCTCTGGCATTACAAGAACTAAGGACTGAGAAATAAAATTACCCAGAGGCAGGTACAGAATGGTTCCACCTGGTTCCCTTTTTCCCTTGCCAGTTGCAGTCTTTACTCTATATCCTCCTTCTGCCTTCTTTGCTAAGATGGAAAATCGTGGTTTATTTAATCTTTCTGTATACAAGGTTTGTCCAACATCTTTATCACTCTTCTAAGTACCTTTTTGAGTTTTACTATTTCTGCTTTGGTTTACTACATGTTAATAGTGAGCTGATTTTTATGTGGTAGTAATTTGGAACCTAATGAGCACAGCAATTTGCAGTTTTGATGACTGCAATGTTACTGTAAAAGAATGAGTTTTAATTATTTGGAGATTTCAGATGTGTATGTGCAGTTCAATACCCATGACAATGCATTTTTAATCTTTAATTAAGCTTCTTGAAGTACAGAATTCCTTTTTACAAGTTTCCATTGTCTCAGTAAGAAAAGCAGCCTGACCTATATAGGAGCTTCTGGTGCATTTCATTTTCTTCTGCATGGGGAGTATATGTTAGAGATGCTTCTCAGGTGACAAAAAGGAAGATCCCAAATCTCTCTAGAGCATGAGAATAAGTGTTCATCTCTCTTCTCCCTTGTGAGGGGTACTTCCACTTAGTATTTAATACCCTAAATCAGTATAGTATTTATATTTCAAAGGCTATTTCTAAAGAGGAAATAAGGATAGGTTCTGTTGAAATACTTGAACTAGTCATCAAATCAACACTTCTGTTTAGTCAAGCCCTGTTGTGGATATTAGTGATTGAACCTCTGACTAGTATTGGTTTTGGTGATTTGCCAAATGTCCTTTACACACCACAACGCAGGGACCAGGGTAACACTGTTTGAACAATTCCTCTGGCAGCAGCCCTTGCTGTGGATTGTGTGCTGCTCCAGTTCCATTTCATCACACATCCATGCTCTCCAGGTACTCCCTCTTTTGAGGAATATTGCATTTTTTTTTAGTTTAAACCATTTAAAATTGACCTTTTCCCCCCACCTTAAGATGTGATGAAACTGTACACAGATACACCCCAGGGCATAACATGTTGTTGAGAAAACAGGAATGCATCTCTACCTCCTGTGTCACGGGCCTAAATAACGATCATATCACTGCATTGTTCTTCAGAAAGCTGATTACTGTTTAGCAGAAATCTAATTGGAACTCCAGACACTAAGAGCATTAGAGAAAGTGCATGATGTGCCTTTGAGAAATTAATCTGAAGTACAGAGGCAAAATTCAGCAAATATTGGATCAATTTTTATAGACTTTGCTGTTGTGAAAGAACTACTTGCAGCCATGCTGCTGTATAAACTGTCTTGGATGAGTGGTTTTGGAGGGTGTCTGTAACTTATCATGCTAATATGGAACAGCAGCATGAATTCCCTCAGTACTTAATGACCAGTGCTTACTGCTGGTGCCTACAGGACAGGTGGTGTGGGTGCATCTGGATTTTACTTGAGTAATATCCCTCCAATCAGGCCTAAACATGCAACTACCCTTAATTCTGGATGCACAAAGAGGAGCTTAAAAGAAAATCTGTATTATTACACTCTCTTCTGACACACATGAATTGATCACGTGTTTTTTTCAGTCTTGCAATACGTGTTCATATAGGTAGTTGTCATCCCTATATTGTTCTGCAGTGTGATCTGCTCATCCAAGGGCTCAGTCTCCTTGAAGCTCAGATATTTAAGTAAGAGTCAGAGCAAATTTACGTGCTTATATGATCTGATAGAAGAGTTACCCTTCCCTATTTGCAAAATACAATTGTTCTTGGAACTACCTGCTGCATTTTGTCCCCAAAACAATACTAAAAGCTGTCACCCTGGTTCTCAAATATATTTCAGAGCAGTGGTCTCAGTATTTTCTTTCCCTCTTTCCCTCTTTTTCTTTATTCTTTTCCATATCTATCATAAATAAGGATTATATTAGGAAGTTGTTGTGCTACATGTCAGTGAAAGAACATGCCTGTGTGGTTGCAGACACCCCCTGCCTGCTCTGCCTGGATCATTAAGGAGGGGTTTGTGGTCTCTGGGCAGGACAGGACTGAACCCTGGCCAGGTGGGAGCACAGGCACGGGAAACATCTGATAGTTTGCATCTTCATGACCACATCTCAAGTGTGATCCCATACCAAGGACTGCATGGGAATGATGGATTGTTGTGATGGGTGTGTCTGTGCCAAGGCTCAGGCTGTGCAGAGTGTGTCCTGCAGATGAGGAAATGCTCCCAAAACCATCTTGATCTGAGACTTCTCACTGTAATTCAATCAAAATAAAGGTTCCTGAGGCCACATTGCTGCCTGCCGTGATATTTTGGAATTTGAAAGAGGCTGTGTGTCTGGAATTGAAATATTTCTGTTCCCAAAATATAGGCTCCTTGCAGCTGGTCAAAGGAAGGGCTCCAGGGACTGTTTCCAAATACAGTACTGTGCTGTGTAATCTGCCAGTCTTCATTTCATCTCATGCTATTAATTTAATGAGCTCTGATCCCTTAATATTTATTCTTGTGTCAGTGCTACAGAGAATTAAGACAAAATCCCATGGTGGAGATGTTCCTGGTGGTCTATTCTGGGAGGTGTCTTTAGTTTTGGAGGGTACCAGAGCTCTCCCTGCCCCAGAACCTTGCTGACCTCCGTGGGCCACAACCTGGATGTGGTCAGTCAGCAGAGGATTGTTGCTGAATAGTTTTCAAACCAGCAAAAGCCAGTAAATGTGTATCCTGTTCTGGATCCTGAATTTGCTGTAAGCAGGAAGGACTGAAGACTGTAGGCTGGCTGTTTTAGCAGACCCACAGAGTTTTGCTTTGGAAAAACTGTGGTATTTGGGACTCTTAGAATGGCACCAAAGGAGTTGTGTTTCAGAAAGGCTCCTTCCAGTGCCAGGGCAGGTATTACCATCTCACCTGCCATCCAAGGAAAGGGCTTCACTTACAGTGGGATGTGGCAGGACCTGGACATTTACTCTTGGTGAGACTTGTGTTCCTCAGGAACATCTTGAATACAGGCCAAAAATTATCTTTAGATAAAATCCTTATTCGATTTTTCCTACCTGTCAGTTGGTCCCCCCAGACAGAAAAATCTAAATTTTATTTTGGAGATTTATCAGAGTTCCTTTCCTGCCGGGGCATCAAGGTGCATTACCACTGAATTTAAAACCTTGACCTGTTTTAGAATAGTACAAGACATTCAAAATTACATTGTATCAGCATTTCTTCACCTGACTGCAAACTTTCTTGCTTTGCTTTTTGTTGATTCAGCTTCCTTAAATTTATCACATTCAGACTTCCAAAATTCCATCCAAAAGAGGCAGAGTAATATTTTGCATCATTTTTTATAAAGCAAAATCAGATAGTTTGGCTTTAAGTAGAAAAAATAACACTGCTCTCCTCTCCAGAGGGGTTTTTACGTCTCTTTTCCACATTGAATTGCACTGTCCTCTAGTGGGTATTTTAAGCAAATGTTTTTGTGTTTGTAAATCTTTCGTGCTGCTTAGATACAGTAAGCTTAATCTTTATTTTCAAATGAACCATAAATGTCTCAGATAAAAAGCTGGAGGATTAGAGTAATATTTCAAAACTGAATAAGAAAAAATTACATTTGACCTGTGGCCCAAGTTGTACTAATATAGAGATATATATAAAGATGTTTGTATCTGACTTATCAGTTGGAGCAGAAGGATAAAGAGTGAAGATGCAAGTGTATGGTTTCTGTTTTATTACATTTTATTACTTTTTATTGGGAATTGGAGATAGTCTGCTTCTTTCATATTGAAACAAATTCGGTAACTATGAATGAATGAATAATAAAGACCAATGGAATAATAGGAAGGATTAAATGCACCTTATTAGATTCAAAGTGGAGAACTGTGCAGCCCATTTTACCCAGTGGTTGGGTTTTTTTCTTAATATTACTACCTACCTCTTAAAATGCCCTTCTTTTTGACTGGGATTCCCTGGGATTTGAGGTGCAAATCATGTCTGAAGATCAGAATAGGAATATAAAAGTTTTAAGTGGCAGTGCTTGTCAGGTTTGTGTGTGTTTGCAGTAGTGGATGTCTGGATCCAGCTGCAGGTGACAGCACCTTTACTTTCCTTCCATGAACTGGGAATACATCTGGATCCTTGGTGCTTGTGTCCCAGCTTGTGTCCTGTGAGCTTCCCCACATGTTTGAGTGACTTGAAATATCATCCTTGCACGGTGTTAATTCTGTTGAATGAAGGAGGGAAGAAAAAAATGCCTGTCATTGTGCTACTGACTTCCTTTTCTTACTTATTTTCTGGCACCTTAATGACTTCATTTGGTGAAGAATGTGCTTTTGCAGACACAAAGTAAGACTCTACTGACCAGAAGGGTTGGGAGACAAGATGCATGTTTTAACCTCAAAAAATGCTGTGAGCCCCCAGGCAGGAACATGTTTGCCAGCTGTACCATGCAAACCCAAGCCTGCCACACTGATGTACCCTGTGGCATCCTGGAGAAGAAAACTTGACAAATACAGTCTGTTTCCTGCTGTCTGGGTGCACTTTTAGCTGATGAAAGAGTTAGGAGTGGTCAATAAATGAATTCACTTAGCTTGAAATGCGAAGATGGTTTTTTTCAGATTTCAATCAAACAAACCCTGAGCACATCCTTTGCATGTGTAACTTTTATTGTTGCTGCAGATGTAGTTTTACCAACAGTTGCTGAATAAAGTACATGGGCTGAGCTTCAGAGTCACAGTTTCCAGGAAGGCCAGAGATTACATTGGTGATTTTATAATAATATTTATAGTTCTCTATGTGAGCATTCATGCATCTCTGTGTGCATATAAGGGAAAAGGTGAGAAAGGATGGGGGGTTGACAGAGTTTCTCAAAAAATGCACTAGCAGAAACTTTGATTAAAGAGATCTGAATGTTGGAATAATCATGGTTTTGAGCTGTCTTTATGTCAGCCATTCCAAAATGTTTCTTTAAAGAACATATTTTAAAACTTCTATTAAAAAAAAAAAAAGGGAATACTTATGTTCCAGTGTACTATTCAGTAGTATTCAGAAGAAATCTGTGCTGTACAATCATTTGGGCTTTGATTTTTATTGGACAGTTCTCTAGTTGTATTTCTGGCCTCACATTTTTGTACGTAGCTAATACTCAACCTTATCCTGAAAGGCAGTAGCTAAGTGGTTTCACTATTGCTGGCACATTCCCACCTTGCCCCAGGTCCTCACAGTATGTTGGGGGCTCTTCCTCCCTTCAGGGCCAGTGTTGGTTTTGTCTGCAGGGTCAGTCGGATCCAGAGGGTTTTGGATCCACAGAGCTCAGATGCTGATATGGCAAAAGGGGAGGGGTGTTTATGTGCAGGACAGGGAGGGGGAAAGCAGGACAGATTGTTTGGTGTCTGCCTGTACTTGGGTCATCTCCAAATGATTATGAAACATCAGCCTGAGCTGAATTGCATTCCTGCTTAGATTTCTTTTCTTTGTGAGATTCAGAGCTTGACCTCCTGTGAATTACCCGTTTGGAGCTGCAGTTGTTATCCTGCACCTGTTGTAGTTGTTTTGTGGTAACAGCAAAGGTGGAAGATCAAAGAGAAGCAGCAACTTTCAAGTGTCAGGTTTTTGTCCTCTCTCTTTTAATGTACAGAACTTGTGCTGTAAGTGCGGGCTCAGGTCAGCAGGCTGGAATGCAGCGGCTGCAGACAGCCAGACGTCCCCAGTATAGATTTATAAATGGGCTTTGGGAAAGGTGGAATGTTTTATAGGTCCTGCCTTCATTAAACCTTAACTGTATGATGATCAGAACTCGGTGTGCTTTTACTTAGGGCTAAGAACATTTTGGAGAAAAAAAATAATAGGAGGATATAGTAAATGCACGCACAGTTTATCTGATTTTTTAGAGAGCAACCAGGTGTGTTAAAGCTACTTCTGCTGTACCTAAAATGCCCTTAGTTGTGAGGAATCTGGCAGCCTGGTGGATCATGTCAGTGATCCAGTACAATTCTAAAAGTAGTCTCCTAACACCATTACTTTGCTTAGTATACAATTACACTTATTTGGGTTGGAGGGGGTGCTGTTGGTGCCAAACATTCAAAGCAGATTTGTGGGCTTTGACAAAGCTGACTTTACAAAAAAATCACTGTAAATTAAAACTATTCATTTTATTAATAAAGCAACAGAGATTTCATCGATACAGCTATACATAAATATATCTAGTTTCTTATATAAAGAGAAAAATTACTCTGTGTGTCTGCATATATGTTCTTATAGCATTTTGGAGTGGGATTAATGGGTATTCCAATATTTGCAAAGATTTGATAGGATATCAAACATGAAGACAGTGATGGTGCAGCACTCAGTTTCTATCCCTTTGGCTTCCCAGTATTGGTGCTGAGGCCTGGCAGATCAGGTTGTTTTTTACCAACATTGATGGTGATATCTTCATGCTATTGGGGGTTCCCTTGTTTCTCCAGAGGAATCCATGATCAGTTGCGAGTACATCTGATGGTGATTTCACATCTATCAGTTGTTTTGGTGGATGAAAAAAAGCTTAACCCGTGGACATACTGCTATTTTTAATTAATAATTTAACATTTAATAATATTGCTGAAGTAGAAAAAAAATTATAAGGCATGCTGGTGGGTAAAAATGGTTATTAGAGTAATGATGTATTTAGTGACCTGTTCTGTCAGTAGGCAGTTTGCCCTCTCCTTGATATGTCTGATAGTTCACATGCATTAGACACTCAGCATGTGGATATATAATGGTTCTGATCTGGAATTAGAGGTTTACTTTTCTCATAGGCTCAAGTAATACGGAGATTGTGCATTCTCTATGCACACAAAACACTGAAAACCTCTTCATCCATCTGCTGGGTCTGAATGTTAAAGTTCTTTGAGCTGGAAATGCAGGATCTGGTCAGGCTACAGAAGCAAATATAAACAATGTTCACAGATTTCAGCAGAGTTAAAGTGAATCTCAGCATGATTTGAACTGATCTTTTGGCTTATTTGGAAAATTACAGTAAAACCCAAGATCGAATTCTCTACCTGATTCAGTTTATTATTGATGGAATCCTTTTAGACTCTTCTCTAATCTAACAGTGTATTTTTATTAAAGCCAAACATACCAACATCAATTATCCAAACTGCATCTAATTTCCTTCAACTTTTTTTTTCCTTTTGCTGCCAATGGATTAGAAGGCCTGATTAAAATTCCACTTGAGAGCTGAAAAGCAGATCCTTAAATGAGAATGTCTGAGTTAGGAATTAAAATATCTGTACTGGACATAATATCCTCCTCCTTATCTCTAATAACGTAAACACACTTGGTTAAGTTGATCTGTCACATGTCTGGTGCAATGTCCCTGAATTAGGAGGATGTATTAGAAGGGGTGGAGTGGTGTGTGTGGCTTGTCCCACTGTTAGAATCTATCACTAGTGTGTTTTAGCACCAAATTGCTTTGCACAGAGATATCTCTGCCACAGGGGTTAATGTGATAAGAATTTGAAGGGCTCCATTTTTTCTTTTATGTTGTTTTACTTCCTAAAAGCAGGAAAGGTTTTATATGCACAAGCAATAGGACCAAGGCAGAGAAGAGGCCTTCTAAGCTTTTACTATTGGTAGCTTCTGCAGAGTTAAGGATTTTGTAACACAAAGGTGAAATAAATAATTGCAATGGCATCACCAGCTTAATATCCAGTAAAGCCTAAACTGGTAAATGCTTGTATTTAACATGACATGAAAGTGTCAAATCTATAAGAAAGAGTTATAAAATAAATTAAATTGTATGTTCTGGTTCCTTCTGATGCCCAGTGTGCCTTGCCTGGGATGAGGAAGCCATACCATGAGCCATATCCAGGCTGTTACTGTGCAGGCTTCATGAACTGAAGTGGTTGGTGTCATGTATTGGATCATTGTACCTAATCTCAGAGAGAGAAATTTGGATATCAGGATTTTTAAGGGAGTTTATTATTGCTCTACTTATATGACATTAGAGTTTTTTCATGCCCTGAAGGTCTTAATTGGATAACTAACTCCACTGCAAATAGTAAGAGGAGACAAGAAGCAGGGGGAGGCAGTGTCCTGGCACATCAGCACTACATCAAAGATGTGGTGTCTAATAAACTTGAGAGGAGAAAATGGGACTGTGTCCCACATGCTCAGATGGAAGCTGTTTTGACCACTTTTGGGTGGCATCATGAAAAGTCTTAGAGCTGAAAGGAGCAGCAGGTGATGAGCGAGATGTCAATGACATGGTCCCATTGCCAGCTTCATTTTATGACTGTGGTGTGAGCACTGGAGTTCAATTTTTTAGCAACCTGGTCTAGTGGAAGATGTCCCTGCCCATGGCAGGGGGTTGGAATAAGATCATTTTTAAGGTCCCTTCCCACTCAAACCATTCCATGTTTCCGTGGTTCAGTGGTGCGATGCAAACGCTGCATTTACACCAGTAAATGAGGTTCTTGCAGTCTAGAGAACTGCTTAAGGACTGAGGTAATTTCTTGTGGGAAGTAAAGCATTTGTTGAGATGTTGTTTCCCTTTGGTACTGTGGATGGCAGTGTTACTACCAGTGGTGAGCCCTCAGTCTGTGCGTGTGACTGCACGTCACAGGAGTTGATTGTCACGTTTTGTCTGCAGAGAAATATTAAACCTGATTGTGCAGAGCTCTAAATGTGTGTGACTGCAGGGAATTCCCTTGGTGCTGGAATGAGTCTGGCTACCTGGAGGTGGGCACAGTGAATCCGTTCATCTGGTGCAGTGAGTTGAGCATAATTGCGGTTGACATCATGCACAAGTGAAATCCAGTGATATTTCATTCCTTCAGACCTAATCCCTTCTTTATCTTGTCAGTTTTTTGAGTCAACATGATTCTGGCAAAGCTTGTTTGTGACACCCAGTGAAGCTTGTTGTAGAGCACCCCAAGAGCTGTGGATTAGCTCCATTGTGGAATGAGAAACAGCACAACCACATCCTTATGGTGACCTCCTCGGCATAATAAGGCATGGTTGGAAGTCTGGTATATGTGCTTGGGTTAATATTATATTAACTTAGCAAGTGGAAAGAAATTATATTAATATCTTGTATGTATTAATGTCTTGTATGTTGTGCAGGGTAATTTAATTGTGAATTAGGTGCAGAAATTGCAGTTTCCAGAAACTGATGAATAGCAGTTTTTTGAGGTTATCAGTTAACCTGTTGTAATGAATGCTCTTCATTACATGCCTCTCCTTGTTAATTAGAAGGGATTTTTACTCCTCTTTATCAAGTCAGGGCAAGTATATTACCTTTTCCTCTGTATTGCTTGTGATAAAGTGAAGATCCAGATTGTTTTGTGAAGTGTCCACATGAATATTTCTTTGCATGTGCATCACACATTCATACACTATTTTCTGAGCTCCAACCTCTGATGATTATTCAATACATTTTAAAAAAATCAAAATATTGTTTAAGCTCTTTTTATTTATACTTACTGTTAGAAATTCACCCTTTTTTGTACAATACTGTGTTTATGACATTAATTACCATGCCAGTTTAGACCAAGACAATTAATCACTGCTGTACACTTCAGCAACAATAGACTCAAAGTTCTCTGAGTGCAGAGGTGAAGCTTGTACCTTCCATAAATGAGAACCTACTTGACTGAGGGTAATTTGTTCCCTGATTTGGATCTTTTGCCTGTGTTTATTTATAAAACAAAGCCAAAACAACACAAAAACAACCCCTTACTTATTCCCTGCTCGATTTCTCTCCTCCAGGTTGAAGCAATCCTTGTAAACATATTTGGTGGGATCGTGAACTGTGCCATCATAGCCAATGGTATCACCAAAGCCTGTCGAGAGCTCGGGCTGAAAGTACCTCTGGTGGTCAGACTGGAAGGTGAGTGCTGATGGTTTCAGACCCAAATCATCCCTCAGGTGCCCAGTAACCCACTTGGGCTTTCTTCCATCTCAAAGCTCTAAACAGATTGGTCCCACACAGTAAGAAAATGTCCAGTTCTCCAGCCATAGCATGACCTGAAGTCAATAAACTCGTATTTCTGTAGTCGTGGTCCCTGGTGGTACTTGAAGCAGTGAAATTTTGCAGTGGAAGCGTTATGGATTTGCCTGTAAGATTTGCAATGCAAATAGGAATTATTTTGCTGCAAGTTTCTGTTTACTGGAAGGTATTTCTCTTTCAAATGATTTTTTTTTTTTACTGAATGCAATTCCATTATTGCTAAACCTGCAGCAAAGTATAGTATTCTTAAGTTTACTCCAATCCTGTAATTAAAAGAAAGATGTTTGAAACAGTATTTGTGAGAGAGAAATTACTGTAACATGTTCCTCTGCCCAAATACGCAATCCAGCTAAAATCCATTTAAAACCAGAAGATTTGGTAATGGTAAGGAGTATTTTTTTTTTTTTTTTTAGCACATCCAACATTGTTACACAAGAAACAAGAAAAGCAATAGAGGGGTGAGGACGAGCACTCTTTGGCAGTTTCAAGCTTTACTATAATAGCAGTGGGTGTGGAGTTCTGCCTCTAATTTCTGAGAAGTGCCCTGAAGGAGGGAGGGAGGGAGATTCTTCTGCCCTTGTGTGAGAAGTGCTTTGATTGCAATCAGCACACAACTCTGGTAAGCTTAAAACGTTTCCTTTTGGCTAAGTGGTTTTGGAAAACAGAAGGGTTTCTGGGAGTTTTTTAAGGTCTCTTCCTCATAACTATCAATATTCATGTTTGGGTGTGTGTAAAGAGCATAAAATGTCCTGTCACTCAGCATTGGTGATGAAAGGAGGAAACGCGTCCCTTTATGGACCTGAGATACGATTTATGGTGTATTTTTACAGTATGATAGAAGGGGGAAGAAAATATGTTCTGAATACACCAGACTTTTTCCTTTTCAAAATATAACACCACCAGGACTCCTGAATGTGTAGATTACCCACAAAGCCCTTTGGTTAGAGGGATACTTATTTTGTCTTTCATGAGAAAGGGGGTTTTCACATCCCTCATTCTCATGCTACACTACATGTGCTGGCTTGACTTTTGCTGTGGTAAGTGCAGGGAAATTTAAGTACTCTAAAATGGATTTTAGAAACATTGCGAAAATTTTCTTTGGATGATGCAGCACCAGTCAACATGTTAAGAGACTAAGTAAATAGTTTAATATGGATGAAGGAGAGACTGATGGATGTTGGTTAGAAGCAGGAAAGTTTAATAATACAAAATCTCATTGTTTATCAGCTCTAGGCGATGTTATTTAGCTTTTTGTCATAGCAAGAAAACTTTTCCTGTCTGTCATAGCTGGGAAAAAGTTTATCTGTCAGATCTGCAAGACTGCTCATCTATTGTAGCTACTGTTTTTTAAGTGGAGATATTGAAAAAACCGTTAGTTTTCCTTATGAACAAGATGTTTCTACTGCAATATTTGAAACTCCTGTAAGAAAAACAAGAAAATCAAATTGCTCATTTTAAACTGCAGTCCACTGGGTCTGCCACTGGGTTTGCTTGACCTTTCTCCAGTAATTTTGATACTTCCACGATTGTGTACAAAAAAGAGTGACTTTTTTTTTTTTAATATGACTTCTGAGAGATTACAAGAGCCAAAGCTGGGCTGAATGAGAAGAGTCCCAGTGCTACTGCACTGCAGAGTTTGTGTGGAAGGGAAGGTGTAGAGCAGGAATGCTTCTGCCTGGAGGTTGCAGAGGTGCCTGTTCCTCTCATGCCCCTGATGTTTGAGTCGTTTGCTGCTTCATGCACAGAGATCGAAGCTGAGTCATCGGAATGTTGAACTCAGATTTTGATGCAAATATCTTTTGGTGACCATCTTCCCGAGGCTGCTCACTCTGTACTGATTTACTACTTCACTCTTGCTCCAACTTTTGCATAATCTTTGTCACAGAAGGTTTTAATTCCTTCTTTCATTCCTAGTTCATACTAAACAAAGAGCTGTGATGTTTACAACCTTCAGATGTTGGACTTAGAAACTGTTAGATAGCAACTCCTGCTTTCTCTGCCTCCTTAATCACCCAATCAGGCAATCTATCCATCTATCTATCTATCTATCTGTCTATCTATCTATCTATCTATCTATCTGTTTGGTCCTTTTAATCTTTTCTCAGAAATCAATCCCTCTGGATCCTTAATTGTCACTGTTGTTCTTCTATGAACTCACACCGGGTTATTAAAACATATAAGGATTTTGAATTAATAATGAGTACTGTGGAAGTAATAAGACTGCCCCAGACTTTTTAAAACATCACTGATAACATTTCACAGTTCAAAAGGAGAAAAAGGGGCAAGCAGTCTTTTGGATTTCCATTTTAAACATTTTTCCAACAGAAGGTTTGTGATTATTTCCATAAATCTAACAGATTTGTGACCTGCACTTTAAAGACTCTTTGCCTGCGTGCACTGTACTACAAGTGTCTTGATGACTAGAGTTTTAATCAGTCAAATCTGTCTTGATTTAGTAGGATTCTGTGGACAAATCTTTGTTCTCAGTTGTATAATAATTACAAGCCGTTTTACCAGTGGATAAAGAAAGGATTACTCTCCTCTTTGAAAATGGTAACTTTATAATTACATATGTTTACTTCCCTTATCAGTGAAGAACTCACCAGCTGAGACACAGGATTATTATTTAAAAAGCTCATGGACAAATAGAGAAACCACATATTTCAGTTTTTATCTTTTTCAGATCGAAAACTAACTGCTGCTGGGTTTTTGCAGGATTTTTTTCCCTTTAAAATGTAATGTACTTCAGTTAAGTTTTGTGAAAACTGGCTGGGAGTGCTGAGCAGAAGCCAAAACTTGTTTCTTGTTTATGTAACTCAGAGCTAGATGAAAAGAGGGGAGAATAAAAAAGAATTGTGAATTAGATATCTGCTTCCTATGCTGGAAATTATACGTTCTTTCTCTTTCAAGAAGTGAATTTTGTGCTTCTTTGGTCACAGGACAGGAAGAATTGCGAGGAATTAGAACTACTTAATATATTGAAACTCTGCTAGGAGCAAGTTGGCTTTTATTCAAACATCTGACTCAAAAGTTTCTTTTTATATATTCCATTTTTGTGATTAGTGACCTGTGTTTTTCAGAATTTAAATATTTTTTTTTAATATTCAGAAATCTTTTAGACACAAATTAGGTTTTGCTACAGCTTGTGTATCTCACTCACAAGTATGGTTTAGTTTGTATGTCTGATTTTTTGATTGTTAGTATCCCAAAGTGCCAGTCAAGAGAGAAGGATGGGGTGTTGCAGGGTCACACTTCTGCAGGGGGGGATTTGGCTCTCAGTACACTCAGCACTGCAGCAGATCAAAGCTGGAACCTTGCTATTGGTAGTGTATTATGGGCACAACGTGTTCATGTCTAATATTTTTTGACATTCTGCATATTGTGAATTTTTTGCTATAGCAGGATGTTCTGGGTAGATCAGATTATTTTACATGTTAGTCATCTTTAGTATATTCCAAATGTAGATAACTTATCCCCGTATATCTTATTTACCTGAAAAGCCAGAAATGGCATTGCAGACTCCTGCATCCTCTCCAGCCATCAGCATTAAACAGTGGCAATTTAGCCTGTTCCTAATGGTTTTATGGCAGTGCAAGTGAATAAAGGAACATTATCCAAATCCTGCATACAAAGTATGATCAGGGGTGTTTTATTTGTTTGATTTTCATTCAGCCTCTGCAGTTCTTACAACGTGTGTTGGTATAATCTTACCATTTATAGAAACATGCTTAGACAGAATATTTATAACTAGGATTTGTTGGTAATGAGTTGAATATATTTGCTACAGATAGCAGAGATTTGAAGGCAATGGAAGTGTAAATGTGAGAGATTGCATGTATACAGACTGAGAGGTTGTTTCAGAACCCAGGTTTCAGCAGGAGGGTGTTTAGATTACAAAGCCTGAAGGTAAATGCTGTTAAAATTCATCTTTCATGGTTTTCCATGGAGTGTCATTGACAGTAATATGTGTCAGAAAAAAACTTCCTTGTTAGAAAGCCATTCCCTTAATAGAGTCCAGTTTGAAAAAAAAAAACCTACAAAAAACCAAACCAAAGAAACAAAAAACCCAACAACAACAAAAGCCCCTCAGCCTTCAGTCCTCTGAATTTTCTGTTCTCAGGTGGCTGCAGCACAGGTGAAGGGCAGGTTATTCTGGTAGCCTGGGTAGGGGATTCTGTTTACAGTTCTCTGACACCATCCAGTGGCAGGAGGTTAATGTTGGAATAGTGAGATTCTTTATTTGTTTATTTTACCGACTATTGCAACAAGACTCTTTGTAGATTCCTAAACTGTAGATTTCCAGTGTTTTCTGAATGTTTAATTTTCAATCTCTTACCTCTGCTTTCAGCAGGCTCTTGTTATAATTTCCACATTCTCCACATAGCTAAAATACTTAATCACAATAAGATAAAAAGCCATCACTTAAAAAAAAAGAAAATTACAGCAAAGGAAATGCTTGCTGAACAATGTGTTTAGTTGTATGGCTTGCCTATAAAAGTATTTTATTTAATAAATACAAAATGTACTCTTACTCTTTTGACTGCAGTAAGATTTATTTTTTTTTTTAGCTTTCATCTTTTCATTTCCCTGCATAAACTCCCCCTCCCTTCTTAGGGGCCTGTGTTTTGTATTGATTTTGTAATGCATGTTAGACAAGTGGTGTGGAGAGCAATCAATGCAGTGCAGAACAGATCCAATGTATTGGACCCGTTAGTAAATTAATATTGGCCACTTAGTGAAGAGCAAAAGTTAGTTTTAAGTACATGGCTATCACAAACAGCACAATAATTTTTCTCTGTGGGAAAATTTCCAGGAAAATTTACCTCTTTCCATTTTTTTCTCCTCACAACACTTTGTCTTGTAGAATCCTGTTTGAAAGATCGGTACAATCTCGACTGCTTAAAATGTTTATCACACTTGTATCTCAATAATAGATAAAACCTTCAAGGCTTGATGGGGAATCACTGTACAAATGTGAGGGACTTAACAGAGAAGAGGACCTTGGCAATGCCTCCTGCATCCCCTATGCAGTGCTGTGCTGACAGGCAGCAGCCTCCACGTTATCTCCTACAGGATGGTTGAACAAAAATCTAATCTTATGCTCTTTTTTGCCTGTGATATTATTTTTTTTCTATAGGAAAAGTTCTGTACAGTTCTGGATGTTACCAAGCAACCAAATCCCCCTTCTGTCAGAGATTTCAGATGTCTTTGACCTTCCTACACAAGTCCTACAGTGTGTCCTCTGCATATCGATGGGGAGCACGACCTGTTCTGCCAGTGCCTTTTACACAGGGAGCAGATGGGGTCCCACATTCCTCTTCCCAACACCTGCCTCTCCCATCACAAAGTGCTAGGCCTGCTGTGACAGGGATGTCTTTACTCCCTTTCAGTGCCAGGAGTGGGAATCCTGACTTGAGCACGCTGATGAAGCAGGCTTTTGAAATTCTCCACTTCTGTTGTACCATTTCAGACGTTTTATGAAGTCTGCCAAGGAAAAAAAAAAAATCATCCTTTAAAATGAGCATTCTGGAAGCTGCAGAGTAAAGAGTCTGCTTCTTGCTTGGTTAATAATTAAGGGTATAATTAGTGTATAGCTCCAAATATAATTAAAATTCATTTTGCTAGGTCTAGGAATTACAAAGTAATTAAACATTTTGACATGGCAAATGAACAAGGAACATGACATGGAGGAGGGGGATAGGAATGATTCTAAAAAGGATCAGCTCAGGACCTTGTGCTTCTGGCCAGTGTGTGATCCCAAAGTGTGGATTCTGCTTCTTCAGTAGGATATCTGACTCCAGGTTCTTCTGTGGACAGAGCATAGCAGTGATGGAAAGTGTCACCCAGCTTTGCTGGAGAAAGCTCTGGAGATGTCAGATTTTCTGGTTTTCCTTGGTTTTCCAAAAACAATGAGCTAAAATAAATGGGAAGGTGATCTGCTTGTCTTTTATATGAGTGTGAACAGCGAGGAAAATGAACTTTCTGAAATATCTTTTTCAGTTTGTGAGCTTTTCTCCTTTCCCATGCATGTGTTCTTTTAACTAAAGTTGAGCTTTTTGCTTACAGAATGGAGCCCTTGTCTTTTATATCTATACAGTCTCCTTTGAGGTGGGGCAGATGTGGGGCTCAGGGACATGGTTTAGTGATGGACTTGGCAGTGCTGGGTTTACGGTTGGACTTGATGATCCTAAGGGTATTTTCCAGCCTAAATGATTCTGTGATTGTAGTAATTTAGTGCAGCAGCAAAGGAGGGAATGGTGTCATGCTGAATACTTCAGGGTTCTCTATGTTCCCCCTTTTTAGCAGAAATGCAAAAGCATATTCAAGAGCAGCTCAAAACCGGTTATATTTTCAGGATTATCCACATATTTACCTTTCCTTAGCCCATTTTGCAGCTTTCAGTTACTATGGGTGAATTTTAGTTATTGTTGACTTTCTGCTGCTGATTAGCTGTAGCTGATTGTGGCTAATAAGTGTGTTAGATCTGAGTGTCCTAGAGGCCTGATCCATGGTCCATTATCCACTGCTCTTGCTGGATGTCCCTGCTGACTCTGGTGGATGCTGGTTTGACCCTTTAATCTTCACAAAGCCCCTGTGGTGCATACAAGTGCTATTATCAGATTGCATTGTCTGTCACAATTGTAATTGAAATTAAGAGTTCCTCCTTCTCAACTCAGTCTAAACCACTGATTGAATCTGTTGTTAAACTGAAATGATGTGTAGTTTGAAGCATTAACTGTTTTTTTAGAGATGTGCTAGAAGACTTTAATTTATTCATTAATATTAATTACTAATTATAGTCAGTATTCTTTTATAGGAACAAATGTCCATGAAGCCCAGCGCATTCTGAGCGAAAGTGGACTCCCCATCACATCTGCCAAGGACCTTGAGGATGCAGCAAAGAAGGCAGTGGCTAGTGTGGCCAAAAAATAACACCCTGAAGATTATTCTCATGGAAAGACATCATTCCTGTTGTTATTTCAGAGGATTAGTGGAGTTATCCTAAGCAGTCGTCAGGTTTGGTGGACCTAATTTGTGATACATGGCCAACTCAGGCCTTAGGCTTGCAAGTTAGGCTTCAGAACTTTTGCAGCTACAATCTTGAGAAGTTTTTATGTCTATCTAATTTTGGTAATTTTGTTACAATTGTAATAAGTAATACTTCATAAATTTCTTTTTTGTCTCTCCTTCCAAAATCGTCACTGATAAACTCATGATAAGGTACAATAATTAATAATTGACTTGTATCAACAGGATTATTCTTTAATCAAACACATGTAGGTCACCTATTTCACAATATTTTAATTAATTTTTTTATATTGTAAAGCGTCGGCAAACTAACGGGTTTATATTTTTATGGACTTTTAGAATAATGTAAAAAATTGTGCTTACAATACCTATTTTTATTAAAATGAATGATGTTTATTTTCCTTTTTTTAGCAACCACTGATTTTGCCTTAAGACAATTTCCTTTTGTTGATACCAAAGTATACCTCACGATAGGAAACGGGATTAAACAGCTGGTAGTGAAAAGACCTTCCACTCTTTTACTGTGCCTGTAAGCCTGTGAAATGTGATTCATTTATTTTCTAGTTTTTGGAAATGAGGTGCAGTATTTCTAGGTGTAGCAGGACCATACAGGGAGCTCCAGGAGGATGAGTCTGCCAGCAGGAAAATGGCTGCTAACTTTTTGAGATAACCTCTTTCGTAATTATGTCAGTGCTGTGAGGTTTTAAAATAAGATGAGAAACTGAAGCAGTTTTCTGCCCAGGAGCATGGAGTATTCTTCAATTGATTTAACTTCCAAAAACCATTTCTGATTTATTTGGAATAAAACACAAATGAACTTTTCCATTTTTAAAGTATTTGATTTCTCAGGCACCAGTAAAAATATGTACAAGGAAAAAAAAAAATCTGAGCTTCAGCATTCAGATATTGACCAACATTTATTTTGATTATATCTTCTTTTGTAACAGTCAAAATTCAAGCTGTTAATTACACAAATCATTCATTCAGGGAACAGAAGGCGATAGCAAACAGCTCGTGTAACTAAAGAACTCGGTACAAATCTGACTCAGCCCAGGACTTATGTGCTGAAAATCATCGATAAATTTGAACAGTGAACAAATGAAGGGATATTATGATCTGGTCTTGTAAATGGGCAGAGAGGTAAAAATTTGTGTAATAAATTCTTAATTGTGATATTTTTTTTTGAGTGGCTCTAATCAATACCATGTTCCTCTTAGAAAAATGTAAATAAATTTCTCATGACATTTCCATTAGAGCTGTTACATTCAAAAGAAATTATCTGCACCAATCTTTGGTTCTTGACACAAATAGTGTAGATAGGTTGCTATCATCAATTCCTACAGGTTTTTTGTTCTCCATTCCTTTCTCTACATATTGCTTAAGGAAAAAATGTGTGACCATTAGAACAGCAATAAATATGCCATGAGGTGTGTAGTTATTGACGGAATGAAGGAGAAGGGTGTCGTTAGCAGCTCCCTGGAAGGTGCATAAAAGCACAGACCTCTCTGAAGGAAGAGATGTTTACCTCACCACAATATATAAAACAGTCTCCCTCTATTTTATATATTTTAATACTGGAAACAGAAGCATTCTGTGGAAGAACTGTTTGTGCAGTGTTGTCTCACACTGTGTCTCTAAATTGTGGTCTCAAAACTATTCATTATGTGTGTACACAATTACTGTTCTGCAAAGATTAATGCTATGTACACAGTTTCGTCAAATAAATGTAAAAAGTAACATGTTTAATGACTTTGTCCTTTCTATAAAATAGAAAATGCTTAATTTGTCTGTTGCATTCTATGTTCCTCCATTCAGCATTTTGTGACAGGTGGGTGAAATCAAATGCATGGGAATTTAGTTTCAATCAGGTAATATTGCTATGCTCTTATATAACTTTTGTCTAAAAAAGTAGATCTCTTTATCTCTCTATATTTTTTCTTATACGTAGGTTAATGACAATGCATGCAAGTTTTGTTCCTCCTAAGCCATATACACAATAGGACAGTATAATTTTTATTTTTCAGATGTAATATCAAAAATTCTCTTATTTTTTCTGGTTTGGTGTCCTTGCAGGTTTGTCATTTCACTTGTACCAGGCACTGGCCGTACCCAGGAAGCAAATTGTGGTGTTGGGGACTGGTTGGTTTTATTTGTATGGGTCATTTCTCTGCGTGTGGAAATGTGTAAAGTGACCTTTGGTCTCTCTGGGAAAGGCATTTTGGTTGCACTTCCTGTGATTTTTGGCTGTTACAAATTGCACTTGAACGTGGTGCCTGGAAGGGACTGTGACTTTGCCTTTGCTCAAGCACACAGAGACACAAGTTGTCAAGAGTGTGGTTTGCTTCCCCAGCAGCTCTGTGTCTACCTGTCTGATGCCCCCCACCTCCACAGGGACCCCAGCTCTGCTCCCCCAGCCTTGTACAGCTGAACCCCAAAGCAGAGAAATGCCCCCCTGCACAAACCAAACAGCAGCATAAGCAGTGGGTAAGTTCCAGTTAATCCCCTCTGTGAAAGTTTTAAGTGGGATTTAATTAGCCTTTAAATCTGGAAATTTCAACCTGCATTAATAAAACTGTGTAGGATGGGGCACTAGGAAGGCAAAACAGGAGGAAACTGTTAATGCTGACACTGTGTTACATCTTTAACAAGATACCTTTATATTCTCTCGCAGAAAGTGTAACAGCTGGGAGTTGAGGAGTAATGTCCTTAACGAGCACTGACTATCCCATTTGTCAGGCCTGTACTTCCCTGCATCCGGAAAAGCAGCTGGTATCGTGCAAAATTGCTGTGATTGGAGCAGCATGTCAGTGCAAATCAGTCACCAGATGAGATCCCGAGCAGGGCTGTCTGCTCGCCCTGCCCTCCAAGGTGAGCAGAGCCTGGTGGCCTTGGGGCTTTTCAGACCTGGGCACCTACGATAATATCCTCAGGTTATTGTGTGTCAGGTTGGCCTGGATGGTTCCCTTGTGCTGAGAGCTGAGCACAGGACTTAAGAGTGGCCTGAAACAGAGGTGTGAGCAGCCTCACTGGGCTGGAAGAGCCAGGAAGTCTGTGTGCACAGGGTCAGGCACCGGTCAAGCCATGTCCTCTGATAAAAGCTGTCAACATACAGAAATCCCAAAACTTCCTGGGCTTAGTGCTTTATTCCACAACATGTAGAATGCAAGTATTCAGTGCTGCTGTAAGCCTCAACTGATTGTGAGATTTCATTCCTTGTTTTTGCTGCCTTTCAGGAAATTGGAGTCTCTTTTGAAGTCAAGGTCAGCTCTAGCAAGGGACAAGTGGGAGAAAGCAGGTCATTGCACGTTTCAATTTCTCATCTCAGATTCTTTCCTGTTCTTCTACTAAACTTACTGGATTTCTTTTTCTCACTTTTCCACTCACAGAGCTCTCTCCCTGTGCTTCCTCTCTATTTGTGGTGTCATTCTCAAAAGTGGATGAGCCCACACCGCTGGGTTTTGCGTTTTGCCTGGTTTGTGTGGTTGGGCTGGGTGGCCTGGATCTGGATATGTTGTGTGAGCATCCAGCTGCCTACCTGGGAACTGGGTGTGCTCTGGTCAGCCCATCTGGCAGTGCCAGGCTAACCTCCTGCTACCAGCAGGCACCAGTGACAGTGTGTGCACCAGCCTGGAAACCATCCTGGAATCCTCTCAGTGCCTCTTCCCAGCCTGTCCGGCGCTGACCGCAGACAAAAAGACCTCAACCTCCTGTGTTCTCCTCCTGCTTCTGTACAACAGGAATAAAAGCAGGAGCAGAAATGGGCTGAGGAGTGTTTCACTTGTCCATTCAGGAGTGCTGAGCTCTGAAACAGGGCTGTGTTTCAGAGAGGTTGTAGACAGACATGTTCAGAAGAGATGAGAGGAGTGAAAAGCGTAGGAAAGCTTGGTAGGCATGTAAAGAGCTGCTCCAAAGGGAGAAGAAATACTCTTCTTCCAGGAGAAATAGTCTCCCTAAGTCCAGTGTGGACAGGACAAGCAGTGAGGAGCTTTGACTGTGATAAGGGACATTGAGGTCAGCCCTGTAGCCATGAGGTGAGCCAAGGAACAGGCTGTGAAATCATCAATGGGTGCTTTTTAGAGTTAGATGAGCATCTGTCAGGGATGGCTTAAGAAGAGTTGATTTTTGCCTCAGGGCAGAGGGATGGATGAGGTGACCTTCCCGCCAGATCTGATAGGATTTAATGCTTGTTGGGAAGGCTTTGTTTTCTTATTTCCTTCCTAACTTTTAGTTACAGGGAGGAAAAAGAAAGACAGAACCGGTGGATTCTTGAAAGAAACTGTTTTTAATTTAGTCACCAAGAATGATCTGCAGCTGCCAGGGAAATGAAAAGCAGATTATGCAAACTCAAGACTTTCCTTAACAATGGATGTGGTGTTACTGCAATGCATAAAAGGCTGAGCAGAGAATTAGGAGTATCTATCAGCTTTAATATGTTTAATTTAAAAAGGAACAGGTTGCACCAACACTTTTTTTTCCTACTTAATGAGGCCCATTCATAAGTAGAATAACAGGATTTGCCTGTCACCCAGAGGAAATCATGACATGTGTATTTGTACTTTGGTGCAAAACTTGTGTTGATCGCAGTGATTTAAAACTTTTCCCATCCCAGCTGCAGTCAGTTTGATGTCAGGATCCTTTCATCTGGAGACAGATGCATCCTTGGTAGAATCCTCAACACGTCTGTGCCTTTGTTCAGTCCCACAAAGTACCAGCTAAAGATTAAAAATAAAAGTATACATGGATTATTTCATGTTACTCCTCAGAGATAACTACTGTGAGAAAAAGTTTGGCTTATCCAAGACCTGGCAGCAGATTGCAGAAGGATCTCTGGTGTGTATGTGAATTTGGCCTTTTGCATTTCTGTTCTGTTCGTGTTTGTGGGTGCTGAGTGGTGCTGGGATAGCAAAAGTAGAGTATTTCATAGCATATAATGCTCCCCATATCTTGGGACCATTCCTCTGCTACAGGACTTAGAGAATTGAAGAGGAAAAAGGTTTTCTGTGTGTCCTGAATCAGTGTCAGGCTGGAGACAGGACTAACATCCTTTCTGGTGTGTGGACAGACACAGGCTGATTCTAATGAGTTACCCCTTCCACATTCTGTTCCATAAGTACAAAGTGGCCTCGATGGGCAGGCAGAGGGCAGAAAGCTGGGGGGAGCTCACTGAGTGGGGATGGCAGGGGGGTCTTCACTGGTCCTCAGGGCTCTGCTTCACATGTGTGCTATACCTCACCCTGCTTGCAAGGAAGAAGCTCCTCACTGGAGTTGTGATGGTCTCCCACATCTGCCCTCATTGTGTCCTTGGAGTCCTGCTACATCATCAAGACTGAGAAAGCACGAAGATAATATTCCCTTCTCCCATCACTTTGGGACAGGAGATGCCTCATTCTGTACCTCCTTTTGTTTGCAAAGATGGGGGAATAGCCTGGCCCTCAATTCCCAATTAAATCCATGTTAATTTGTAATGAAATCTAAGAGGGATAGCCAAACCTGGAGAGAAGGAAGCAACTGACAGAAATAGATTGCTCCATGAATTAAGTGCTGTTGGGATGTGCAGCATGATGGGATTTGGAAACTGAGTCCTTTTTATTTAGCAGAGCAACTCTCCTGAATGCACAGGCACCTACAAACAGGCCATCATCAAAGAGGTGACAGTGACAAAGTATTGGTAAGCAAATCTGGGAAAGGAGGGCTCAGAGAGATCAAGCATAAGAACTTTTGCATTTCTCTAGATACAGAGATGAGAAAATGAGAAATTTGATCTTTCTATTATAATCGACATAAAGAATTACAGGGCTGCAAAAGGCCACACAGCCAAACAAAGCTGCTCCCTTTAAGTTTATTTCAAATGTCTCTCTGCTTCAGCACTGTGTCCCTCAAGACTTTCCCTCTGTAATTGTATGTGGCAACCTCTTTAGAGTTAGATGCCGATTGCTGCTCCAAAACAGAAATAAAAAATAACAGGCAAGAAAGGGCATTGCAGCAAGTGCTTAGGAGGGATGTTCCTCCTTTGTTTCTCAGGTGGGTCAATAAAGGGGGTTAGAAAATGCTGTTTTGTTCATGAGCACTGCTCTGTTTGACTCCGTGAGCGAACGTGGGCCAATACTCAGCAGCTCTGTCCCCCTAACAACTCTGTTTCCTTGTGCTTCCATTAAGACTTTACCCTGGAAGGCAGCACAGGTCAGGAAACAAATGGTATTCGGTGCCCTGCCTTACCTGGCTGCCTGCTCAGCAAAACCGACCCTGTGCCCCAGCAACGTGGGGCCAGAGGCTGCATTCAAAGGATGTTGGCAGCAGCGTGAGCTGATCTCCCACAGCCACAATATCCTGGGCTGTAGGGGAGCCAGTGCTGGGGAAACAGCCAACCTGCAGCTTTGGAGGGGCTCATGCTGTGTTTCAATTGGAGCCCAGCAGTGCCACCATTGAACATCAAAGGGCTCATTCTCACTCTGCCACCAAGCCCTGGGTGAGATGGGGTTTGCATAGCAAATGCAGGCCAATGCAGGTCCTGCCCTTGTGCACCTCTGTGCCATGTACAGATGAGCTCAAACTTTACTATGAAGGTATAAAACTTTTCTTTATCGTTAGAAGATACCAGGCCTAAAATCCTCTGCTCCTGAGTAGGTCATTAGGATGTGCTTGACTCCCCTCTGAGATGGGTGCAAGGGAAGTGTGTCAGTGTTGTCAGCTCTGTGCAAGGAGCTCCTGGAGATGTTTGAGCAAAATGAGCTGTGAACTTGTCCCTCCTTTTTCCTCATCCTGGAGTTGATGGGGTGCACCCCTTTTGTTTTTACATTTTTGAGGCAGACATGAGAAAAGGATCTTTTAAGAACTGTGACTGCACCATTCCTATCTGATGTCAACAGAAATTATTAGGGCTTGCCCAGAGAAATCAGTGTTAATAGAAAGTCAGGCAAATTCACAATATTTTTCTAGGACTTTTTTAATCCTGTCCATTCACTGAAGTTCAGCTTCATTGATTAGCACTGCTCAGCCTAAATCCCATATTCCTGAAGTGCTGGAAAACCCTTAGTGCCAGAGGCTTTTTCTGTTGTTTTCCCAAGTGATTTTCACATACTGTACAGCGGGAGGAATGTGATGTGAAGATGTTAATCCCTTTTGAGTTGTGCTCTAAACAAGGATGTGCAAAACACAGGGAAAATGAAGCAATACATTATTTTTCATTTAATTTTCCATAACTATTGTCTTGTAGCCCTGGTGAAATGCTTGACATAACACATCTCCACAGCTTGTCCGCTGAACATCTGGTGATCAGTCCTTAAATTCGCTTCAGAGCATACTCAGAGCAGAAAGTAAATTTTCTCAGACATGCAAAATGAATCTTGTAAGAGAATGAATCTTTTTTCTATGATTACCATGATGGGAGCAGGATACTGCTGTCTCATTCTGATGGCCATAATGCCAAGTGCTCCTTCGTCAAGACAAAACTGTTGAGGACAACAGTAGTCTGGTGTCAGTTCTCCATGTACACAATTCAGCTTTAAAGCTTCAATCCTATTGATTTCCTTAACGGTAGCCATCTATTGATTTTTTTCCCCCACTATCCTCTGGATTATACCCGTTGTAGAAACTGCTGCTCACAAACGTGAAGAATTCTCACTGTCATGCTCCATCTGCTGAAGCCAGTTTGTTCTTGCATGACAGCTGCATTGGATTTTATCCTTGGGAAATTCCCATCTCCATCCTCATGAGGCTGCCCTTTGAAAAGGGCTTGCTTTCAAAGGACACCAAGGGGTCTGCCAGAGCTGTGCCTCTTTCTAATGATTGATTTCCAGGTTTCATCATTAAGCTTGAGCTTTTTCACATCACAGCTCCAGTTCTTCCCCAGTTGTTCCCAGCTTTTGCAAAGATCTGAAAATGCAGCAACAGCAGCAGAAGCAAAGCCCATTTTTGCAGCCTGTATGGCAGGATTTTTATGTAGGGTTCTTTTTGTTCTGCTCTCTGCTGCTGTTATAACAGAACCACCCACACACTGCGTTCAAGTCTCTTCTAAGATGGGTATTAAAAGCAGGTAATTCAGAAAGTGCCTGTATCACTCCCAGCCTCCACGACAGAGCTGTGTAGTATCTGCAGATGTCCCACAACTCCCATCCCTAACTCAGTGTATGTGATTCACAATGAAACATTTGTTTCGCAGCTCAAGAGTGGGTGCTACTTTAATGGTTTGCAATAATTGCCTTTCACTGAATCACTGAATGATTTGGGTTGGAAGGCACCTTCAAAGATCATCTAATTCCAACCCCCCTACCAACCACCTCCCACTAGACCAGGTTGCTCCAAGCCCCGTCCAACCTGGTCTTGAACACTTCCAGGGATGGGGCAGCCACAGTTTCTCTGAGCAACCTGTACCAGGGCCTCACCACCCTCACGGGAAAGAATTTCTTCTTTAATCTAAATTTACCTTCTTTCTGTTTAAAACCTACACTGCCTGATAAATAGTCCCACTCATCTTTCCTGTAGCCCCCTTTAGGCACTGGAAGGGGCTTTTCCTTGTGCTGTACATAAATGCCATAGTGTGATGAAAACTTCAATGGGTAGTATTTTTTCCACAGACTTCGGCCTTTCAATTTTCATTCAATTCTGTCTTTCCATAAAAAAAGAACAAAAGGAACCAGATTGGTAAAAACAGAACAACTTTCTGGTAACATTCTACTTATTTATTAGGCACAGTAAATACATCCATAACACTTTAATGTTTTATTTATCAGGCCTAAAGTACAAGTGGGAGTGTGTGGTGAAGGCTGCCCTTGCAGCCAGAGCAGCCCTCATGGTTCTGATCTGCCAGCCATGGGGAGACTCTGGAGTGGGAGCAGCTGCTGTGACCCCTTGGTTCCCATCCCTTCCCTGCACTTCTAGACTGGCTGGATGCCAGCAATTAAAAACTAATTGAGAAGCTTTAAAAATGCATCTCTTCCCCATTCCTTCTGCTCTGTTTAATCCTCTAACAATCCCCAGCAGAATTCTTCACAGGGGATTTTGCGCCGCATTTCTGTTTGCTCGGTGTCTGGAGTTAAAGCAGGTGTCTCAGCAGAATGGGGCTCTTTGGGGACCCAGGAGGGACTCACTTCTCTTGCTATTTTCTCTGCTGCTCTCTCTTCCTGAGCACTCCCTGTTTTGGCAGAAACTGGGATGTCACCTGCCTGCAGAAGCATGTCCAGGTCCCAGAGCTGGTGCACGTCCTGAAACTGGCATGGTGCCTGCAGGGATTTTGGGAGTGTGGAGATCAGGACACAGAGATGTAACACTGGCAGGTATTTCTGTGCTTTTCCCTTAAATCGGTTTCAAATTAGAATCTGTTGCTCCTGACAGCCTGGGAATTTCCCAGAAGCAGGAGGAAAGTGGGTTCATCTCCTTACTGGCTCCTGGCCATTTCTGGATGTGTGATAGCTGGATTGTTGTGCCCTTTGCCTGGCAGCGAGGAGCCCTGGTCAGTGACCACAGGCCAGTTGTACCCAGCATTAGCCAAACAAGTAGCAGTGAAGCCAGGCAGTGCCTTGGAGAGCCAGGGATCCTCTTCTGGTTTGTTAGTCTTCTCTGGCCTATAAGCCAATGTAAGCCATTGCTGCTCATGATTATTCCCTGGAAACAGGTGTTTATGTCCTGCATACAGCAGAGGATGCAGTTATATACCCCTTTCCTACAGCTTTTCCCCTTCTTTCCTGCTCACTCCATCTCCTGGCATCCTCTTGCTGTTTTTGTCTAGTCATCAGGCTTTCCAGACCACCAGTGGAGGGTCAGGAGTGTGTGGAGCCTTTGTTTTTCATCCTTTGACTCTGCCAACTCCATGGACTGTGGGCCAGACCCCACATCATCACTATCA
Organism: Corapipo altera; assembly: GCF_003945725.1. Lineage (NCBI taxonomy): Eukaryota > Metazoa > Chordata > Aves > Passeriformes > Pipridae > Corapipo > Corapipo altera. The sequence goes on along the minus strand of NW_020884882.1, from coordinate 12,219,936 downwards.
CAAACTCTTCGGTTTAGGGAGAGTTTTGAGCACAAGCACTTAAATACCTGGTAAGTAGAAAACAAGAAGCTGCTTTTCCACTTAGACCTGGCAGGGGGAAGATGTTTGGAACATGTCTTGAAAGCACAGAACAAGTGTAGCCATCCTCATCCCTCCTCCTCCTGCCTTGGGTGGCTGCACAGGAGTGCCTGGGGTTATAAGGGAGCAGCTTTACCTCACTTTGCTTTTCCCCCTGTTTGTTCCAGTTCCCCAGCCCATTTACCAGTGGAGCACCTGTTTTCATGGGTTTAGTGCTCACCTCTGATAAAACTCAACAAGAGATTTATGAAAGTAATGTATTAAGATTGTGGTCTGTCAAATGTCAATAAGCAGAACAAAGAGCTCAGCACTGCAGTTATAGAGATCCAGCAATTAAAGCATTTGATGAAAGTATTTTATGGGAGTATATATTACCATTTTGTTCAATTATTCTGCCATTAAACATTAAGAATAATTGAACCAAATGGTGCCTGATAGAAGGAATACATCTGCTCTGATGAATTCCTGCCAAAAGGCACGGGAATCTTAGTACAAGCATTTTGTCAACCAAGATAACAGTATTTTTCTCTCCAGCTGATAAAGCAGAGCTTTTGAATCTTATTTATGACGTATAAATTGGCTAATTTGTTACCAGTATCAAACAGCCCATAAGAATGAGGCAGTGTAATAGCTAACAAAATACTGACAGCTTCATCACTTGCTGACTGCATGGAGTACGATATATGCTCAATTAATAGAGAGTGCAATTATCACAGAAACTGTGAGCAGGAGCTAATTACACAGAAGCCAATCACAAACAGCCCAAAGCAAGGTGGAATCTATTTCTAGATACCAAATTATTTTAATTTTTTTTTTCTGATCTCCATGTTTGCCTCACCTCCACAAAAGGGAAGGGGAGGTGGCATCAACAGGAGGAACAAGTCAGCCAAGATCCTTTCCATTAAGCTATGGGTGAGCTCTGGCACAGGTTCCAATTTCCATATGAAACAGAAAATCACAGTGTTTTTATGTTTAAACACATTGCAATTTTGGTGTAACTGGGGATAACCAAAACATAGCTATATCCTTTCCCTAAGGTATAAGAGACTTGCACACAGTGACAGATGGGAACACTTTTAAAGGAGATTTAAGGAGAAAATAACATCTTGATATGTATTTTGAAAAAAATGGTCTGCTCAGAGAAGTGGGGAGTACCCTCTGGGAAGGGTAGCTTTTAATTTTGGGAGAAATACAGTAATTTACTTGCTAAATTCCTAATGATCTTAGTTGAATATTTGGTTTTGCACCTGAAGATAAATGGCCATTTGAAATGGACGTTATTCACTGAAAGTTAGGAAATGGCAGTTTATACTGAAACCAAAGGAATACTGTGCTGATTTTGATTGATTAATGTGACAAAACCTGAGTTTTCCAGTGGCAGAGCCAACTTCTATTTTTTTTCCTGGATGGTGGTGTTGTTTTTTTTTATTTTAATAAGATTTTAGATGCATGAATTGTACCCAACTTGTGATGTTACATTTTGGAAGCTGCTTTATTGAAAAGGGAGCTGTAAGGCTCCATGGAATGTTGGAGGCAGGTGGAATCTCGATTCTTATTTCCTTTATTTTTAGGCTGAAATTATTCCCTGAGTTTGCTGGCTGCAAAACCCTCTAGTCCACAGTCTGCATTTTTGCATCCATGTATTCTCTGCTTGGTGAAAAACAAGGTTGTTTACCAGTGGAAATGATCAATGGCTCCTGCAGGCCTCGGCTCAGCAAAGACTTCCAACTGCAGGAAACCACTTAAGCATGTGCTTTGCTGCAAGCAAAGATGGAAGGCAGAAGTTGTGTGCCCTGAAAACCGATGGATGGATGCTGATGGTTTTGCTAGCTCATTTTTAACTCTGAGGGGTTTATTAGACTTTCACCTGCTTCCAGCTGTACTGTAACTGAGACCTGCGGAGCAGTTTATTGCTCCCATCCCCTCCAAAGAGCACCCTGCATTCCAGTTTTCAGTGCTGTCACCCAGCACTGCAGTTCTGGGATTAAACTGGCACTATTTTTGATGGAGAACTGATTCTGGCAAGCTACACCCATGGCTTAATGCTTGGTGATCTGACCTGTGGGGAGTCTCCCTCATGGTCAGGGTCCTCTGCTGTGCAGGACTCCACATGTCCCTCAAAGCACATCCACAGGGCTCAGTGATCCCCCCAGTGAGCTGAAAAATGTGGTACAGATCCTGAGAGGACTGGGATTTGGAAGATAAAATTAGTGCTGCCCTGTGGCTGAGAATTAGCAATTGTCAGCACTTGAGTGGCTTATCCTGCATTGCTCCAAGGAGAGAGGACTTCCAGCTGGAGTGGAGCCAGAGCTCACGGGCTCACCCTGCTGCCTTCAGACCTGAGCTCTGCTGTGTTCATGAGCATCACCAGTAGCAGATACAAATCTCTGTGGAAGGGCAGTACTGCTTGTAAGAAAGGCACTGCAATGCTCTGCAGGAGACCTGCCTTTTGTTTGTGGCTCTCAGCCAGTCTCCTGGACCATCAGGACAAAAACACTTTTTATTTCTTTGTACCTCAGTTTGCTATCTGCCAAATGACATTGGTTTCTTTTGTAAAACCCAGGGCTGAAGAGTGATATTCCTATTTGCTGCTGTATGAAATTCACCATTGTTAGCGTATTCAATGTCATTTTTTCCCTGATTTAAAAAATAGTTAGTGGCTGCATTTATTTTCTTCAAACCTTTAGAGCTGTGGAGCCTTTTCAGTTTTTCTGACAGCTATTTAAATCCAGATTTTTTCAGTTCCTGGTATAAACTTCCAATGCAGAATAATACTGGCAAGCTAGGTTAAATAGTTATTTGATGCTCAATATCTTTGCACTTGCAAGTTCTCCAAGAGCAACCAGTAGAACTCCTCTAAACTCCAAAATGAGGTTTTCTCAGTCCATTTATGACTAATCATATTAATCCTCTTCTCTGGGTCTGACACTGATAATACAGCATTTGAAACAGATTGTCAGAGCAGCAAAGAATGGAAAGTAAAATAACGCTCCGGAGCATTTAGCCCCCTGTTCTACCTCTGCCAACAGAAATTCCAGGATTGCTACAATTTGCATGGACTGGGAGGTTTACAGAGTTGAAAGGATTGTCAAACCATAGTTAAACCTCCAGCAAAAGCAAAGAGAGCTTTTCACAAACCTTTCTTCCTTTGCCTGGAACCTGAATGCAGCTACCCGTGCAGCATTCAGCCTGCAGAAATCCCCAGGGCTGGCTCAAGGCTCCTCTGCAGGCAAAACCGAAGGAGAGGTGAGACCATGGCTGGGTTTCTTGGGCACAGGAAGGGAAGAGATGCTGTGGTGAGGGAGGAGAAGGCAGTAAGTGTTGGGGGGGATTGCTGTAACAGTTCTTTTAGTCCTGGTGCAGCTCAGAGTGTTTCACAGGTCAGAATTTGCAAAGCTGGGACTGGGCTCCATTTCCTGATTTGCAAACACTATTCCGCTGGCACTGGGTGCTTGCCCTGCCAGCTGGGAAGAACCAGGCAGGGTATTTTCCTGTCCAAACCCCAGTTCATTTATCTACCTGCCTGTGAGTGTTGCCATTGCAGTCAGCGAGCCTCTCTCTAAACAGGTGTTAAAGCTTTACTGGGTCAGAGCTAATGCAAAGCTCTGAGTGCTTTCAATCAAAAAGGGAATAGAATCATGTAGTCCAGATGCTCATTAGCACTGCCACCATTTGTCAAGAACATCTTGCAGTTCTCTCTGTTCCATGGTATGCTCTGTGCATATTTGATATTCACGTCTCCACATACGTGTTGTTTGTTCTGTGGATAAACCTCTCCCAGGGTTCAGGGCCTTGGCTGTGGGCAGCTAATTCTTTGGGTTCTCTTCTCCTATCGTGTCCTATAAGGACATGAAGATGTATGCTTGATCTATTCAAGTACTAATCAAGGCTTGAATGACTCCCAGTATCACTCCTGTTCATTTTGAGTTGGGAATATATCAACTGCAGAGCAAAACGGTGTTTCTCAGCAATGTGTCATAATGATTGGTTATATGGGTGTCACAATTCTGCAAGAAATACAGTAAGTTCTGTTCTATTGTCAGGAGTGCTGCCTCATGGGGAGGCATTTGTAACTAAAACTGTTGTTCATTTGCAGAATCTGTAAGAAGAATGAAACCTTGACTGGAAATATGCTGAAAAGCTGCCGTAATAAATTTGACATAATATGCGTGACATGGATGGATAGACCATTGTTTGCCAGGCCTGGCAAATAAAACTGGTGTGGAGTCAGAATTACAGGGAGAGAGAAACATTGTTCTACAAGGCATGTCTCAGAGAGGAACCAAATTTGAAGCAGCTATATATTTTAGTTGTGCTTAAATTGAATAATAAAGAAGGCTTGCTCAGAAATCTTATTGTGCCTTGGAACACACATTGCTTTTTTGTTCTTGTGAACTTCTAAGAAAGTTTCCTACTCATAACAGAAGCACCTGTGTATCTTTTATTCCTTTTCAGTGTTATTAAAAAATATTTAAGAAGCAGGCGTGAGATACCTAAGAAAGAAAGCAGAGAAACAGCTGTATAGTGTTATACCAGGGAGAGTTTTAGGACTAGCATTTTAAATTCCACTTGAGAGATCTCTCCCCTATTCTTGGTGCTCTTGCAGATTCCCTGGACGTCTTTGGCAAATTACTTATTCTCTTTGGCCTGTGTTTTCAAAGGTGATTTCCAGGTTTGATGTTTGGATTTCCAGCTGAGTTGCTCCTGGAGGACCTATATGAAGTACAATAAACTGTGTGCAACAGTTCCACGTTGGAGTTTTGTACCCTACCATTTATCTTTCTGTATCTTTCAAATCAGGATTATTTCTTATTGTGTGTACATGTAATATCTACCCCAAACCAAATCTGAACAGTTAATGATATATAGTATTTACAAGTATACAAGCTCTCAGTAAAATAGTGCAGCAATGGGTAAAAGGCACGAATTTAAACAGATGGAATTGCAGCTTGTAAAAAGAGGCTAGAATTTTGAATTTTATGGTAGAAAATAGTGATTTTCTGTTCTGGAGGTTTTACCAAAATATCCCTGGGAATGAAATACCACTTCTGGTATGTACATTATTCTGAAGCGTGTTATTGTGTGTTACACTCTGCTTTAAAAGCAGCTGTGGGTCCATCCCAGCCACGTCTGGACTCCATCCATGAATTCCAGATATGAGATTTAGGGCAGAAGTTTTCCAAAGTTCTTGAGTGAACTAGACTTCAAAGACATCTTTAAACTGTCTCTGCCTTTATTGGGAACAACTGCATCTTAGGTGGGTGAGGGCTTTCAGCAGACAGCTCTACTTGAACAGCTGGAGGACAGAAAGGTCCAGGGAGGATTTCTGGATGCTGAGTATGGGGCTGAGCCTGACCTGGGCACAGGGGGGACTGTGAGAGAAGGCAGCTGAGGGCTCAGGAGGGAAAATTCAGCAACGTGTGCCTGGGAGGGTGAAATAGAGAATGCCATGTTCACTGGGGGACACATACATCCCCCAGACTTCCCTCAGCAGAGAGCTGGGGACCCTTGCGTCCCACCTGGAGACATGGCAATGGTCTCAGTAGCCCTGTGGGTCACCAGCTCTGCCTGGAGCATTTGGTGGATGGGGTGAGTGGTGCTGACAGGGGGCAGGTGGGAAGGCTGGCTCCCCCTGAGCATTACACCCACAGACAAATAAACACTGTGGAGTTTGGTAGATCCAGTTTCCCCTTCCATGCAGTGCCCCAATGTGTTTCCTCAGCCCTGTGCCAGTCCCTGAGAAGAGGTGATAATGCTGTGCCCTAGGAGAATGTGGGAAATGAAACCCTCCATGGTGATGCGGGTCTGTCTCTGCATGACTGCCAGGGGAAAGACTGAGCCTTCAGCACAGCATGCAGGCACCAGGTGTTTTTATATTATTAATGCCCTACCTCACCTCTAATTTAATTATAATCAGTTAATGGCCCAATCCAGGGCTCGCTTAATTGTGGGAAATCATAGCTTTGAAAGGGGATGCAGATGTGAACTGGGCTCTGCAGGGTGTGATGGAGAGGCCAAGCTCTGCAGGATCTATCCCTCACAGCTTCATCTCCTGTTTTTTTTATGGAAAAAGGATCCATGTTGGCCCTCAGCACCTGTTTCTCTGTGCCCAGGTGCCCGGACACATGCCCAAGAGAAGGGGAAGACTGATAGGAGAGGTGATTTTACACCTTTGAAAGGTTTCATGCTGCAGGACACTTTGTCCTTACAAACCAAATTTTCCAGTCTTACCGAGGGGACCAGAAAGCATCACAGACAGTACCTGTTTGGGAAGTACCTGAGGACAGCTACCTTTGTGCTCCTACAAAGGCCACCATCTAACTCACCTGCACAGCAGACACAGGGTCATTGCTGTTTTCTTAGCAGCACTGACTGCTTCTATGTGCCCATGGAAAATTGGGAGAGATAAATGTTTTTACACTCTCACCAATAAGCTGTCTGTGTGGGGATGAAGGTCACCTTGCAACAACTCCGAGCAATTACCTGAAGGAGGCTAGATCTCTGTCCTCTGCCTTTACATTATTCTCATAAGCTGCATTTTTGGCACCACTTAGAAGCCAGGAACATATCAAACCCGCATATGTCAAATGCTATTGACATCAAATACCTTTCATCGAGCCCCAAGCCTCTTGGCGTCTTTTGAGCTCTGCACCCAGGAAAGTGGCTTGTCAGAGATGATTTTTCCAACTGAGGAAGCAAGTAGCATAATGAGACAGCATAGCTTCAGCACACACCTTCCAACAAGTTTCCCAACTGCTCAGAAACCAAACATGAGCCTGAATAGTAATTAGCCCACAAAGAAAGCTGGGGATACAGTGAATGTATGAACTGTACTAGGAAAATATTTACGGCCCCTCATTACCATTCTCCAAATGCATTTCTGTCTGCATTTCCTGTTTTCAACAGCCAAGATCATAGAATCATGGAACAGAGAAACAAAACAAAAATCCAATTTTTTCAAGCAGCATGAGCATGATGGCTGCAGGAAACACCCAGATGTGCCAGGTGCTGTACAGGTGTGCTCAGCACTCGGGAAAGCCCTCGAGCTGCCCACAGATCTGTTGCTTCTGGACTTCACAGCAATCAGAAAGGATTTTGCTCCACCCAGGGTGTCACCCTTCCCAGGCTGGCACAGCACACTGTGGTCAGAAGGAAATTCCCCTCGGTTTCAGCACCGTTTGGATTTGCTCACCAATAACTGTGTTGGGGATTTTTTTAATATTTCTTCTCCAGAGCAATAGAAGGTGAGCCCTGACCTGGGAACGTGTTACCTCCAAATACCTCTGTCAGCAAAGGACCTTGTAATGAGGTCCCTCTTCTCATGTCAGCTCTTAGTTCCCCAGGTGATGGGACCTGCTCAGCTGAGCTGAGTTTTGAAGTGTTACCTGAGCAGTGTTACCTGTTATAAAATGTAAACTCGCACAGAGAGACAGTCTGAAGAGCTGGGTGTGTGCTGTAAGAGATTCCAAAGGCCAACTGAAATAAGCCAAACTTACTCTGGGCAGTCATGGTTCCCACAACACCTAAGCAGCATATATTGCAGATATTTTCCTTTTTTCCTTTTTTTCATTTTTTTTAATCTGAATTAATGTAGCTTAGATATTCCACACTTTAGTTTTATTTCTTCTCTTCACATGTGCCCAAACTAAAATGCCAGAGGAAAAGTCTTCACCTTTCTTTCGGGGTAATTTTTGAGGTTCCTTTCCTGTGAATTTTTTTTCTTATTTAACCCATGACCCAATTCCACAGAAAGGAAAAAATGCTTTTCAGGGCTTATCTCACCTTCCTCATCTAATGTGATGAGGAATCAATAACTGCATTGTCTTCTCCAAAAACAAAGAGCTTTTAATAATTTTTATTTTCCAAGCTAAAAATATGTATGTTCCTAAAAGCTCTTGGCAATGGTGGAAGATAAAGCCGGGTAAGGGAATGAGAACTGACATATTTTTCTGGAAATATTTTCACAGTCATTCCTGAAAGGATTCATTGGTATGAGCATCCAGAAGAACTTGACTTGGAAGAGTTTTTGGTAAGTGACAAATATTGGAAAAAAATTTGTTACTTTTTAGTAATGGTGCAGAAATACATATGAAAACAACTTGACAAGTAACTGAATTCAGTAGCTACTTGTGTGCAACTTGTGTAGGGCTGACACATATTTTGAAGTGACCTAACCCTTTGCCTGAGGATGGATCGGGTAAAGCCTCGGCGATGGAAGACTCTGAGCACTCCTGCTCTTAGGTTTGGAAGTAGGACAGGTGACAATTAAAATGTTACCTGTCTGAAGGTTTTGCAGGTTGGTGTGTTGTACTGAGGTGGTGACCTGCTGGACACCCTTGTGATGCCCTTGAGGAATAGGTTGGATGTGGATGGCCTAGGAGGGAGTGTATTTTGGAGCAGTGTAGGAGTAAGGAGTATCCAAGTGATGCTGGAGGGGATGACACAGGGTGTAAGTGCTCAGCTGTCCCACTTCTAGATTTAGTGCCTCTGACAGCACTGGGGGAGGGGGGGGAAAGGCTTTGGCTCAAGGCTGAGGGAAAAGGAGAAGGGCTGGGTCACTGTGACCAGCATAGATCTGGCAGTGTCACCAACACAGCCTGCAGAGGGGATGGGATAGGGAAGGCAGTATGTGTCCCAGCTGCTCAACCCTCTGCATCCTCTCACCCAAAAAGCCCACCCTATGGCTTTTCCCCCTCTGTGATGCACCTTCCACTTCTCTCCTCCTCCCTTGCTTGAACCTGAGCTGAGAAACCAACCTGGTTGCAGTGCTCCCAGCAACAGAAGTCCTGTCCAACCCTTACTCAAAGCCAATTAATTTTATCACATCCCCAGGCCTTCTTAGGAGCCAAAGCTATTAAACTGTCCCTGTGTTTCCCTTGTTTAATAGCAGCGTGGAGTTCCTTTTAAGTCCATGTCTTTGCTCTGTTATTTGGTATAGACTAGAGAGAGATCCAGGACTGTGCAGCATGAAGAGTGTAAGCAGCATGTCTTATGTTTCACAAGAGATCACGACAGAGCAACGACTGGAAGCTGGACTTCCTAGATAAACCAGATTTAGCAATTAGCACAGAAATCTGTGGATAGGTTGTCTTTCAAACTGCCCAAGCCTTAGGCAAAGTCCAAAATGTCTCTGGCCTTCTCCAGCCTCTGCAGTTGCTCACAGAAAGACCCTTTTCATCAGCTAGAACAGAAATCCTGACTTTCCCTCTGCTGCTGTGACCTGTTCATTCATCAAGCTACTGGAAGACACTTTGCCCTTGCCTTTCCCCTGTCATCAAAGGTTCTTTCTTCTCTGCCCTCCTCAAAGCCTAAAACCATAAAGAAATTACATATTCTCCTAATTAATGTGGTGATTTTTACAGAAATAATTCAGGGCCCTGTGTCCTTTACTGCTGTGAGGTTTGTGTGCTCATTACATTACCCCTTCCCTGTCTGAAATGTTTGACTGCTGGTTCCAGTGGTGGCCAACACTGTGCTATTAACTCCCAGTGGTGGAATGCTGAGGAGATGCTCAATGTCTGCAGCTGGTGGGGTTTGGGTCTTTGCTGGAGTTCGCATGCACTGCTGGGTGAAGAGGAACAGGTAAGCAAAAGACCCAGTCCTGATGAGTGTCCAGGTTCACCCAGCACCCTAAATGCCAACAGCAGTGACTCGGATGCCTCCCAAGTCCCTGCTAATTATTTGAAAGATTGCTTTTCCATAAAAGTAACTTTCAAGATCTGAGTCAAGTTAAGAGTTGATAATGAGATGCAGAATGAGCAATATTTTAATTGTCTGACACATTAGAAATGAGTGCTGTTCCTACTTCATGCTGTTAACAGTGATTAATCAAAGATTGAGGTGATGGAGTCGCAGGTCCTTTTCAGATGTGCCCAGAGTACCTTTTCCCAGGGGATGTGAGGTTTGCACAGTGACCTGATACAAAATCTGCAATAGCCATATATTTCCTGTATCACCCATTAAATGAGCAACACTGTTTAAAAAGTAGTTGTGTTCTGAAATGCTCCTTCAAGGACTCATTGGATCAGTTATGCTAAAATTGTAGAGCAGCAGTGTCTGTAATAGACTTGTGCTGGGAGAGTAAGTTGCCCTACTTAACGTATTCATAGAAAGCTACAGTTGTAGATTTTTCTTTTATACAGGTCAAGCAGGGGGAATTGCTGCTGATTCAATGTATCTAACTCCTTCAACACCCAAATTTACAAAGAACACATTCCTGCTAAGTTTTCTATCAGCTTTTTTTGATTGTGTCTCACCAGAGCAAATTCACATAAGGTGAGCCTCTAAAAGGACTGATTTTCTTCTCCCCTTGACTACACAAGATACTCAAAAATTAATGAAAAAGTGACACCCATCTGGCTTCCAGGGCATCACGTTTATTTCTGCATAAATTCTCCCAGGTCAACTCAAAAACAGTTCAGGGTTAAAATCTCATCTAGTCACCTAGATTAAAAACTAATTTCTCTAAAGTATTGCCTATATTGAAGCCTTTTCATGCAAATAAATAGCCAAGGGCCTCGTTCTCTCCTTCTCTATTAGTTGTGCATGTCATGAATTTGAACAGAACATTTTGTCCTGTACTCTAATTACATGCATTATAAAGAAAAATCCATTCCTTGCATACATATTATTAGGAGCAGTTCGGAAGCTCCATTCCATCAGGGCAACTGTCATGGTGGCTCATCCTGATATTGACAGTTTAATCTTTTTGTCTCACACGAGATTAAAAGTCACGCGATGGCCGTTCCCCTGTGGGGCGGGCGGCGAAGCCAATCGGAGCCAATCCGTGTCCAAGCGCCATTTGTGCTCTGAAAACAGGCTTGCAGTTTACGAAATCTATTAGGTAATTATCAGTGGTTATGGAAGAATGATAAAAAAATACTGGGCTGATGACAGAGTAAATAGGGCTACTGTTAAAAAAGTAAAATGCTCATTTTGCTCGCAGCTGTGCTGCAGTACATGCACATGAGGACTAAGTCAGTGGCTGTCTAATGTATTCACGTGCATAATCGTTAGCAGCTTCAATTCCCTTTGCTTTATCTCAATGAAGAAGGAGAGAGCAGTTGATACACCAGGCAGCCACCTACACCTATTCCAATTAAAGTTGCCTTTTATCAAAGGAGAGTGTAACCTCCTTGAAAAGATGCGGAGAATTTTAATAAATGTAGCAAAATATTAGACCTCTACCCTTGTTTATTATTGTTTAGAACAGCCTGAATTATCTTCCAGAGGCAGTATCTGATTTAGCCTCTGTCTTTCAAAATGCAGACTGGGAATAAGCAGTCATAGTACAGTTCTGTCCATTTTTGGCTTCTCTGTGTGAGACACGATACAGGGGAGTTTTTCAGAGGACTGGATAATGTTCCCTAAAGATCAGTCCCTGCCAAACCATCACATATGGGGCACCATAGATCACCTGTCACCTGCACAAATGCTGACTAGAATAAAATCCCAGTGGATCCTTCCCCTCACTGAGGACGGGACTGTGTGGAGCATCATAAGAAGTCAGCAGCTGAAATTCGGTGTAGTCTGAATTCTCAGGTAAATGTAGCTCCAGTGTGAATGTGAATAACTCTGTATCTACACCTGGTAATACGGGAGTGCTGCCAATGCATGTGCAATGCATAATCTGTCTGTCTAGGTGAATGTTGATTCAACTTGTTTCTAGTCTGGGATAGCACAAGAACCAGGTACTGTATTTTCCTTTAAATCATGCAGTTTGGTCATTTTATCTAGCATGTTTCAGACATGATAAATACCCTGCAACTTCCAGTGATGACCTTAAAAGTTTAGAAAGATCAGTGACTGTCCACCAAGAGATTTGGAACTTGAATCCCTTGAGTGCTTTCCCTTGGCTGGAACATCTTGAAGAGTTTAAGCTAATGTGCAATAACTGCCTCATTACTACGAGAGTGCTGTATTTGAGGTCACAGCTAAAAAAAAGACCCAATAATTGACAAAAAGTCTTGTCTCCGGCTGTAATTCCTATTGGAGTGGATAAAACTTAACTATTATTATTATTATCTTAAATCCTTCTTGGTGGAGTGCCAGGGAGGTACAGTTCAGCACAAAAAGGGGAGCTGGGTCTGTTGAAGAGTTTCACTGTGCAGGTTTGTGGGGCTTTTGCTTGTTCAACATCAGGTATGGATGATCCAAGCAAGTTCTTGGCCCTGTTGCTTTCCCTCTAAAGCCACATTTAGCAAAGCCCTGGTACAATGGGAGAAGATTTTACTGCACATTGAATGCCTTCCTGCTGGAAGAAATATTCTGGCTGCAGCTCCTGGGCATTAACCTTTCACTTGGCTAAATCAGGCAGAATTGCCTGTGTGCTGTCAGTGTCTGCACATAAGAGTAGTAATTATGGAAGCAGGATCATTCCCACTCTCTAGCAGAGTGCAGTCCTTGAGTAAATGAATTGTGATTGGGAAACAATTGGATGGTGGAGATGTTTCTGAGGAGAGCACCTTATTGACATTATTTTCAAACTAACAGGACACATCCTTGCAGTGCAAATATTGCTTTCTTTTGCAAATGTGAAAGAGTTATTACTTACTGCTCTGTGAGAGGACAGACCTGCCACTGAGATAATAGCAACTTAGTGTTTTATTGTGAATCTTTCCACACAGACTCGGTGATGTTTATGATAGCAATTGCATAGACAATCCATTCTTCATTTCCAGTCTAACTAAATTACAAGTGACAGCAATATACAGCCTGATATTTAATTGCCTCAATGAACATTGACTTCCTTGAGCACATATTATGCACTCTCTGGCTGACACTCTCCAGGGTTATGTGTCAGTCTGAGGAGCTGCATTTTTGGGTCCCCAGTTGAGTCACTAGAGTGAGTTCTGACCTTCTGAAAATGCCGATAGTGAAAGATTCCACAAATGGCTTTAAATTAAGTCTTTTGTGGGTTCTCTGCTAAGGTCATGGCACAAGCTGAGAAGCTTTTGGATGCTGCTCTTGATTTCTGTCTCCCAGGCTGCCTGTGTAACCTTGACAGACACCAGCACATGGGAAGAGGCAGCGCCCTTCAAACAGGTGACCTGTTCTGCTTTTGTGAGAGCTGTTCTCCTGCTTGGTGCTGCACATCCATGTGCTGTGTGTACGTGGTGACATCTCAGGGCAGCCTGCAAATCTGTAATGTGGGTGAAACAAAACACAACCAAAAAAAAAAAAAAAAAAGGTCTTTGTGCTGCCATAAGAAACCTTGGCTTATCAGTGCCAAGCACACTGATACTAAGAAAAGCTGCTTTCTCACAAAGATGAGGTAAACATCAGATCTGGTTGCTTAGGGGGCTTGAGGCACTCTGTTGTTGGAGGTTTTCAAGAAAAAATTAGCCAAGCATCTGCCACTGGTTCTGGAATAGAATGAGAAATTCCCTTCTCCTAGAGCTATTGTTTTGAGCTATATGGAAGACCAGACTCTTTAAGGCTCCTTCAAGGATTCCCTTCTCAGACAGCAATTCCAAGCAGCCAAAAGAGTGCATAAGTGCTAGGAAATACATTTAGAAATTGGCTCAAGCCCTTTTTAACCTGGAGGCCTGGGGATGCCTCTGACAATAATAGTGTATCTGCCTGACATATCTACAGTCAGTGCAATCAACTTCACAAACATGTCTGTAAGTCAATAAATCAAACATATGTCTTATTCATCTCAGACCCTTTAAGTCCTGCTGCAAGGAGAAATTCTATGTATTTTGGAGCCTAGAGAAAAATAAACCTTTTAGCTATTTTTTTTTATGAATTGGAAATCACTGGAGCTGTAACTTTTAAGAGAGCACTGAAGTTTAAGCTGATACCCTAAATTATTTAAAATCTCATAAAGTGTAGTACCAGTAATTATTTCCAGATTTAAAATGAGAGTTTTAAAGAATGTGTTGATGATGTCTTATGTTCAGGCTGTGCATGGCATGTACATAACACTGTGCAGTTGTAAAACTGTTAATGGGATCATTTAATAAATCCTGGTGTGTATTTCTCTATAACTATACCCAATATAAAGATCTGATGTGTGTGCATCTGTATCAGATAAAGACACACATTAATATCTTTATTGGAAAATATAGCTTGTCTACTTAGACCTCATTAACTCTAGATACATGGTAGCCCATTTTGGAATGTGGATATACAAGCTGATTTTATTTCAAGAGCAGAGAATTCTGTAAATGTCCTCTAAGGTTTATGTGCCCTACAAACTGAGTTAGTTTTTGATTGATTTCTAGAATTCCTGAATTAAAGATGCTTTAAACAGATAAACCAAATTTGTACAAACACTTGAGATCCTATTAGAAACAGAAGTAAAACACAAATAATTCTAAATGGACTAGTTTGGTTTTATTGTTTACAGATTTCTACATGGAAGGGATTTGTCCCTCTCTTCTGCATGTATGCTTGTTTCAAATAGAAGAATTTATTTCTGACAAAATTGCTATAACTCTTTTGATTATGTTAGCAGTATGAAATCCAGTCTGAGAACAGGTGAAGTGCCCAACACTCATCATTCTATTTATACAGTTCACCAATGGATTGAAAAAACATTGGATGATGTTGGATTGCACATTTTTTGTCAAGAAAATGAGATATCAAAGATCTCATATGTCTCAGACAATGTTCTGTGCAGACTGATGTCTTGCAGTTTTCTGACTTATTTCACTATTTTGTAGTTCTATTGTCTGGCTATTGTGTTCTCTTTTTGATTTGGAGTAGGAAGGTTAGAAAGCAGGTGGCAATTTGCAAGCAGTCTGTGGGAAGCAAAACACAAAATTCTTTATCAGTTGTATGTAGATCCCTTGATTTGTTGGATTTCTTTGGTTTAGTCATGGTTGGACATCTCTACTGAGGATGTGTTGCTAGAATGCAAACCAAATTCATACTACAGAGATTAGTATCCAGAGAGATGTAGGCTGAATGTGTCTGTGACAAATGTTGTCATGAGGAGAAGCAGAAAGAATTCATTGGGCCTGAGTTTCATGAGTCTTCAAACAGGTTTTTGATCCCAATACTGTTTTCTTCTGTTTTTTGCTTAAGAGGACTTCATATTTCCTCAAGAAGAAATAATCTTAGAAGGGTGGGTGGGTCTAACCTTCTGCTGAGTTTTTTATTACCAGGTTCTGCAGGGCAAAGGGAATGCCCAGCTGCTGCTCAGGGAGGTAAAAGCTACCTGGCTCAACCTGTATTGGATACACTGTGGAAGGGTTTCATCCTCAGCATCCCCTGTGCTTAGAGTGGGACTTGCCAGCTCTGTGTTTCATGCCTCACTTGACTCAGCTGCAATGTGTATGTCAGAGAGCATGGTGAGGGGGAAAGCCTGGGAGAGAGAGAGAGTGGTGGATTCGTTCTTCCTTCAAATCGACCAGGTGATAGAAATTCACATTTTTTATGACTAACATTGGTGTGAATCTTCACATCAATAACACATTAATATTGGAGATAAACCATGAACTGTGGGCCAGAGGTGCAGGCAGGTTATTTTTCACAGCAAAGCAACCTTAACCCTGGTTAACTGACTGTCTGGGCTGGGTTTGAGCACTCTGAGGACAGTACAGAGCAGCAGAGTTTGATTCTGTGCATTCAGAGCCTCAGTTTCACAGTCTCAATACAAGCATTTTGCAGCAATTCTGAATCTGGGAAACCTCTCCCATTTTTCAAGATACCACTAACTTCAAGTAGGGCAATGTACTCAGATTGAAAAATGCTGCTCATGGAAGGAACCTACACCGTGTATTATCTTGGTATTGGGGAGAAAGACCTATGTCAGTGCTGGCTAAAGCTGCTTTAAATGGACAGTGAAGGTTTCTCTTGTCGTGGAAGGACATTTAGTTGGTGCAGAAACACATTTGCAGGCTTAATGTGTGCTCTAAGGGATACTTTGGGGTAATTCTGGAGGAGAGAGAGTTACAGCTTCTTCGCTGTCCCTGACCAGTATAATAGATCTCACTGTAATAAAAGTTGCCCACGGAGATGGATCCCACCACTGATCTTGGTGGTTCTTGTCCAGCGGCTGAGTGACAAACTGGCAATGAAGAATTTTATTGTCATTGTAATAGTTCTGCTGGCCATGGCTCATTTCCTTCGAGTTTTATAAAGGCTTTGCTCTAGACAGACACTCAACCCTGGCCGTGGATAGAACGGCTGCTGTCATTTGGCATTTATTTCCCAACATCTTGGGCTGGTTGAGGACTTGGGGCACTAAAATGATTTGCTCTTTGAAGCACTGACATGGTCATGAAATCGTGGCACACACCGTAAATCCTCTCAGCAGCCCATTGTTGGTACAGTCTGTTCTGCAGGTCGTGTTCTGTAAAGGTGCATCTTGGGAACGTGTTAATACCATCATCATCACTAGTTCATAGCCGGCTTTGGGGTTGGGGTTTTTTTGGTAGTTTTTATAACCCTCTGCCAAGACCAGTGTTCCATGGTGGTGGGGGACATACAGAGACTCACTGCCCGCAGGCTCCTGCACAAAAGGCCGAAAAACAGGAGAGCAGAGCACAGGTATAAGGAGCCCTGTGGGTCTTAATCAAATGTGAGCAGCAGGGCAGTGGCAGAGCTGCAATAAAATCCCTCTGTTCTAGTCCACTGAATCACCCACTGAGTGATACACGACTGTGCTACCAAACCCAGTCTTCATTTCTCTGTTCCCCCCACACACCTCAAGCTCTTTTGGTTTATATATCAGAAGAAAGCTTCTTATTCACCCTGCTTTTCTGTCAGTCTTAGTGAAAAATCACGTCACAGAGTTTTTCCTTCTCCTCATATTCACTTTTCAATTGTAGAAGAGCTAATCTTCCATCCTTAATGGAATTAATGTTTCTACAGATGTGTTTTACAGCGAGAGCCCTGAGAAAACTCATTTCTTCATGTAGACCATGAGTTTAAGCTTAATGCTCTATGTACACTGTAGGATGTAGGAACATTACACTAGTGCCAATTTTGCAATATTAGTGCCAATTGTATCTGTTCTGATGAAAGTCATGGATACAAAGTCAAAATGAAAAGTCAAAACCAAAAAACCCAGTTCAGAGACTGTAACTGTTGCTGCTGTTCTGATAGAATATCATGGAACCATAGAATATCCTGAGTTGGAAGGAACCCACAAGGATCATCAAACTCCACCTCCTGACCCTGCACAGGACACCTCAAGAACCCCACCATGCGCCTGAGAGTGTGATCCAAGTGTTCCTTGAGCTCTGGCAGGCTTGGTGCTGCAACCACTTCTCTGGGGAGCCTGTTCCAGTGCCCAAACACCCTCTGAGTGAAGAACCTTTTCCCAATATCCAGCCTAAACCTCCTGTGACACAGTTCCAGCCATTCCCTCGGGTCTTGTCACTGGTCACCACAGAGAAAAGATCAGTGTCTGCCCTCCCTCTTCCTCTCACAAGGAAGTTGTAGACTGACACCAAGTCCTTCGAACAGACATCTTGATTCTTCATAGCTTTCAGGTGTGGGTATGGAAGCTGGATGGGTGGAGGCTCCAGTGCAAAGACTGTAAGGAGAAGGGGAATTTCGTAAGAAAAAGGGAACTGGTATGACCTGAAACCGTGGTGATTAAGAACAATGCTAGCAACACTTGCTTTGTTGCACAGGATGCTGGAAATGAAAAGACCAAAATTCTTACTTTTTTTTTTTCTATTTGCTTGTTTTACTGCAGGGAACTTAGTTAAGCCAGTGGGAATCACTCTAAGTAACAGCGAGCAGCCCCAGTTTTACTGCTGTCTCCCTGGCACTCATCATTGTCTTTGCTCTGGGGGCTCTCAGAGGAAGCAGGTTTTGCTGGCCACTCGGTCATTTTGATGTGTTACACCTCAGCTGAGATCTCAGTTTCAGCTCACAGAAGTGAGAAAGAGATTTTTAAAGGTGGTGTGTGAGCAAATTTTGTTGGCCTTTAAATATGCATGTAATTTCTACAGGGCTTTGGAAAATTTTGCTGTAGCTTACAAATGTTATAACTCTAAAATGCCAACCTGATTGTAATTATAATGCCCCTTTCTCCTGTAAGCTGCAGAGGAAAATAATTCAATTTAATAAAATCACTCACTGTTTAAACAAATGGGGGAGTAATTAAATGTAATGGATACTGTGGTTTCTGTACAACTCTATGAAGTCTCTAATGAAATCTGTAGCTCCATTGTGAAGAAATGACAGATTAAAAATGAAAAAGAAAAGAACAGAAGTCATTACTTTTGTGATCTTCAACAAGAATGTGCTCTGCTCCATCTGCTAGTTCTGCAGCTGTGGTTAACTAATAAACAGTATTCCCAGTCCTGCACTAACTGCATTTGATGTGGCTGGTGCAAAAACAAAGATGTCTTGGCAGAATAAGGTGCTATGTGAGTTGTTAAAGAAGGGCAGCCTTGTCAGTTTTAGATCCAATGACAGCAAAGGGGAAAGCTTTGCCTTTGCCATATGGAAAAATAAGCAAGTCGAAAACATTTTACTCACAATTTTCTAAAACTGTAAGACATAGTATAGAGAAACAGTAAGAATGTGCTCAAGGCTATGGGGTATTAACACAGGCTTTAAAAGCACTCACAAGCTGTGGTTTTCTTTTCTCTTCCCATTTCCAGTGGCTCTGTCAGGTGAAACCAGAGAAAAGATCCTCTTGAAATACTTCAGAAAATTTCTCAGCTTATTCCAAAATGTTAATCTTGGATCTCTCATTGCTCTGGTTGGAAGGCGGATTGCACAGAGACTCCTGTGATTTGATGGAGACAGGGCTGCCTTTGGCCTCTTCCCTGCTAACTCAACACTCACAGCCTCAGTGGAGCTCCCAAAATCGTGAATCCTTTGTCCAAGAGCCTTACTGAAATGTAGTCTAGACACACATGAAGCCCACTGAAAGCAAGACTTCAAAAGGTAGGATATATGCTATGGTGCTTCTCCCAGTGTCAAAATTTCTAAGTGATTATTTTTCAGAGTTTTTACCTCCTACAGGCTTGACAGGAATTGCAAGTAACAGAATCTCTTTTCTGTTGGCTCAACTGTGAATTCTGTAGCTTAACTTTAATTCACAAAGTTTAAAACACTTTGGCCTGGATGTCTTGGTTCAGGGACATACCAGATATGCAGGTGGAAGGTTTGTCACTCTCATTATGCATGGATTGAAATGGTTGGCTTCAAAAGTTAATTACTCTGTTGTTGTCGCAGAGTTGTGCCTGAAGCATCAGTGAGATTTTTTCTCTTCAAGTCACTGGCAAATATTGTTCTGCCAAAGTAGCTGTGAGTCATGCTGGCAGTCACAGTATTGGTTCAAGCCTGGCACAAGGCTTTGACGTGCTGCTCTTGGAAATGAAAGGGAAAATGCTTCTCACAGAAAACTGCTCTGTGTGAAATACTGCAGTGCTGGCAACAGGAAATCAAGGAGATATAATTCTGCTGTCCCTTGCATTTGTTCTGTAGCCATACAAAACTAGAGAGAGACAATTTACATAAGACCTTGTCTAAATAGAGATTTTGGTATTCTTCCTGAGGAAGAATGATAGTTGTCATCATTAGAAACCAATTCACACTGTCATAGCTACATAACGAGTTGTGAACAAATATTTCTTAGTACCTGACAGAAGTGAACAAGGGTCCTTTAGTACTTTTACTGCTCTAGGTATACGTAGAAGAGGTCTAACTGAAAAGAGGGGACGGTGAGTGACCAAGGTAAAGGAGGACAAGGTTGCAGCCAGGTTCCAGTGGCAACAGCAAATGGAGGGTGTTTGTGCCTCTCCCCAGTTCTCCAGGGCAGGACTGCCTTGAAAAAACTCTGCTACTTTCCCTCCCAAATGCTTCATTAATCTCCAAGCCTTCAGCTGCTTGCACCTGATTTCTTTTGCCTTTATGAATAACTTCCTTCGGCTCAGTGAGCCAAGACGTGTTCAGGACCCAGACCACAGCTTTTGGGCTCTCTGGGGCACAGTGCACAGAGCTCCCCACGGAGCAGCATCCTGCCTGAAGTGACAGGGCCTTAACAAATACAGATGACACTGGAATTCTGAAATTAGGAGGCAGATGGGAGAGCTCTATCTATAGAAAATATAGGCAAGCTGAGACATATATATATATATATACACACATATATAAAATATATAAATATGTATAGATATATGCAACACGTGCCCTCATGTACAGCCATGTCGGGCCTCAGGTAGTTTCTAAATTGTGAGTGAACCTCAGGAGGGCCCAGATCCTTGGTGAGGCACATCCAGCAAGTTTACACCAGCTGAACACACATCCCAGAGCCTTTCCTGGGACAAAAAATGGAAAAGCAGAGAAAAGGAGATTGGTCTTCCTTCCCTTATGAGTTTCTCTCATTTGATCTCTCAAATGTAAAATTACAGTTCCTCCAATACAACAAAAACTACCCTACAGATGAAGCCACATTTTTGGTCCATGTAGCTCCTCTGCATCATCTGTGCCACACCAATTTACACCCCAGAGGATCCAGCCTTCTGTTTGTAAACAACAGAATGTTACAGCTAATCTAGGGGAATGCACAAATGAACTGTATTCTGTTCAGCCAGTAGCTTGCTAATAACTTTCTAAAATTGTTCTCCAGCATTAATTGAAATCATAAATCCCAATCACATTCAAAGCATAACTACTGTATGCCAGTGGCTCACTTCAGTTCTTAATCATAGTCTTCTGGGGAATTTTCTTGCTGCTTCCTGCTTCCTCCTTCCCCCAGGAGTGGCCATATTTATTATTGCAGTTCAAATACCTGGAGATATTTCAGTTGAAAAGCCGTATAACATCTCTCTAAGCATGTCAATACGTGTTCAGCTTAATATGAATGCCTGTGCCATTCCCACTGGAGAAAAGTAAAAAATGTCAAGGAAATATATTTAACTTGTTTCTGCACAGAAGCCTGCAGATATCTTGTATCTAAAGAATATTTAAATTCTGTTTTGTTAAGACAGGATACTTACATTATACAGTGGAGCAGCCAGGAGGTTATAGTCTCCACTAGACAATTTACCAGGCAAGAAAGATGGCTTAGTTGAAATGTTGACAGCTTTATTCTTGTGGCTTTGGCAGAAAAACAGGCAAAAAGATTGCAGAGGCGGCAGGATAGAATACAACATGAAAGTTCAGAAAAATATTAACTGGTTGTAAAATGAGTGGGTGGATGCACTAAAGGAGGTGGCATTTCAGTTGTATAACAACTTATTGCAACATGTTTATGGCCAAATTATGCTCTTTTTCTGTGCTGTATTTTTGCATCTGCTGCCCAGCTCCAATGGAGAGGCACAAAATGTTTATTTGGAAGGAGAAAAGGGCAGTAGCCATTCATCATTTTCCCCTGAATCATCCCATTGGCCTCAGTGAAGATTCCCCTGAGAATTTTATTCCATTTCTACTATATTATACACTGTGATTTTACAGATCTGCTTTTATTTTCTAGATCAGCCACTTGCATAAGGCCCCTACAAACATCCCTGACCTGAATGTGGGTTTAGAAGCCATAACGCAGGGCACAGCAGGCAAGTGGGGATGCCAACATTCATGGGGGAAAATAGGGTTTGATATTACCATCTTTCTGGCTGAGACAGATCAGGCAACCTGATGCCTCTCCACAGGCATGTCCTTGGGCCATCCTGTTCTTCTGGGCATGACAGAGGCAATTCCCCTCCCAGGGGCTCCTTAGCCAGAGTGAATTCAAAAGTGTGTATAGTGATGGTTGCACTGAAGAGGTTTGGACTCTTATTCTACAGATAACTCTAAAACAACTTTCCTTGGCAATCCCCTGTGCACTTCACTGGCAGTACAGTCTGTATGGTAAAGAGCATTAGGCATGAACAAAAGGAAAGATATAGGGTTACTCCCACTTCAGAATGGGGAAGTGAGGCACATTTTCCTTTTCTTCTCCTTTTCACAAGTGTGGAGGCTTTTAGGGGAGGATCCTTGGAGCAGCTGTAAAACATTATGGGGGAAATTGGTTTTGTCTGTGCTTCAGGTGGGGCCTCAAGAGGTAAATTTTATACACTGAATAAACAGGATCTTGGAGTGCTCCAAAGCCCAGTCTGCTGCATTGTTCAATATCCAGTGCAATAATTTCTGCAGCCTAAGTTGTTACCCTAATTCTGAGGTTTCTAGAGCCACCAGTACCAGTTTGGACCCTCGTGCCTCTATTGATCCCCTGGAACTTAATCTTTAGCTTCCCAGTGCTACATAGTACATCCAGTCTGATTCTCTCAAAATCTGCCCTGTTTTCCTGGGCTAAGTTGAATAGGGAAGGTTTTCTGAACAGGAAAATATGTTTGCATGATTTGGAGAGGGATAATGAAAAGTCCTTCCCAGTGAGATCAGTGAGAGTTTGGTAACTTAATGATAAGGATTTCTTTAATATTGGGTCATAGAAGTAAGTGTGGTAAACCTGAAGACCTTAGATAATTTAATTGGAATTTAATCACCAAGTTTTACGCTTTCCTAAATCCAAAAGGTGACAGCCTAGACAGCCTTCTCAAAGTTTCTGAGTTTTTCTGTCTCGAGGGTTCAAAGGTTATGTAGGAATTTACTATGGTAGGAATAATGGCACAGATAATAAATAATGGAAGAGCCAAGGTTCAGTGACCAACACAGGGAAAAACAATATAACAACCATCATGGGAAAAAGTGAATGAAATATAAACTACAAGACCAGGGACAGTTTATACTAAAAACTGAAGACTGGTGAAGAAAGAAACTCAAATAGCAGTTAGAAAATTGTCAGCAGGGTGAGAGAAGATACCAAAATCAGTTCTACAACTAGAGAGAAGGGTCTGTCTGCTTTGATGGGTTCCCAATAGCCCAATTCCCAGGAAGGTGGGAGACCTGATGAAGAGACAGCTGATAGGGAATAAGTGTCTAGAAAATGGATTTGTTTTTCCCTGTGGAAAATATGGTGCTTTTTCTCTAAACCTAAAACATTTTTACATTTCAAAGAGAAAAGATATTCCCAGGATAGTTTCAGTGGCAGAATTTTGGTGAGTTAGAGACCAATTTTTGTTAAGAAAAGTCATACAAAAATGTACCAACACACATCCTCTGGGTGCTCCCTACTGACAGAGTAAATAGTGAGATTGGAGCACAGCTTTCAAGGAGCAAGTGCAACAAAGGTCATTTTCCTGGTGCCAGTCTCCCTGATATCATTCCAGCCAACCACCTGAACCAGGCATTTCTTGATCACCACTAGCTTTTTATAACCTGGACCGGGCTTATTTACTGAGCTCTTCTCTATGTTTTCTACAACACTGTTTACTGTTTCAAACATGGCTCCATTGCATGAACATTTTATTTCCCATTTTTACTGGTATACCGTGTGCAGTTTGGCTTAGAGAAACTTGTTTTTTCAATAAAACGTCTATAGAAAGTTATTGCCAGACATTTAATGGAACATTTTTACAGTGATGGAAGTTTTGTCAGAAAAGCAGCAATTGATTGTGTCTGTGTGTAAAACTGATGTGCGTGAACATTTCTGCCCCGGCACAAAATAAAAAGAGCATTTGAAGTTCTCTATGAGCTAAACTACCCTCAACGCAAGATATTTTAACAGATACATGGCTTGAATTCCTCCATAAAAACCTCAGAAAACTTTCAGGGAATGTTAGACGTTTTTTTCCCTTCATTCATCTTTGTGCAGCCCAGGTGTTTGCTCTGCACTTGGTGTAACTTTTTAGCACTGTGGAAGAACAATTCCCATGGGACAGTTTTTCCCCCCAGTTATTCTGTAGGTTTCCAAAACAAAAGAGAAAAAAACTATTCTATAGCTAGTGAAGGAAACTGAGCTTTCCAGGTGTGACTGAGATACCTTTTACTCCTGTACCTTATAAAACTTGTTCCTTTACTTGTACCTGGGACAGGTGCACGTTACACCTCCCATAGCTACAGCAGCAGGACATGAAGATCAAACAAAATGATAAAGTTTCCTTGTGGAAGTAATTTATCTACCTGTGCTCTAATCTAAAGGAGGTTAACTGGATCTTTTATGAATTTACAGCTATTCTGAAACTGTAAATTCTGAAGTGTTTGGAGATTATGAGATGCTCAAGGAACAGAGTAAGTCTAACCAAAAAAATTTCTAGAAACTTCCCCAGGGGTCAGAAGCTTAGGCTAGTTCCCCATTCATGGAATACTTCAGTGTTTAGTTTCCATATTGAAAAAAACCATAAAATAAGCAGATTAATTACACTGTAGTGCCTGTTCAGTATTTTCTACATATGACAACACGTGTCGGTGGAAATTCCACCTTCCTGGTTTTTCTGTAGAGATGTTCAGTTCCTTGCTCATGACGCTGCAAAGGTTTTAAAGACTGGACTTGGTTTCAGAAAACCTTCAAGTCAGCCTATTGCAGAGAAGCCTGTGTTTCACATGCATCCCACCCACTGGAAGTGCTGTGCTCGAAATGTCTCTGGGTTTATCTCCCTGCTGTTTTTATCTTCTTTCTGTCACATTGTCGTTCCTCACTGACGTGGCTAAAACTGGAGTTATAGTGGGAAAAAGGGACTGGGTAAAGGGTATGGTGAGTAAAGTGGGAAGCAATGCAGGTGGCAAAAGAACGGACAAAAGTATTTTCTGTGCAACTCTTTCAAGGATTGTTCACTGGGAATCCCAGGACACTGCTGTGATGTTTGCTGCATTTTTACAGACCAAAGGGGTATTTGCACTGTGAGCGCTGCAGCACTGGGAGGATGAAGAGCTTTGGTTACTGGGCTGTTTGTAAACTCAGTTCATGACTCAGGGGAGACATTTTTGCTCCAGTGACCTCTAAGCTGCCTTTAGTTTATTGATTGGCTAATAGAGAAAATTGATTTTTTACTAACTCACCAGTTTTTAGACCTGAACAGAGTTGTCACTTCCAGTAAGGGTACTTTTACTCCATCATATAAGTTGTCTCAGTCATCAATTCATTCTGGATGCTGCAAAAGGTGGGGATGTGCCAAAAGGCTTGGCAAGGAGCCCAGAATCAGAAGACACAACCCAGGACAGTCCTTGGATGAAATGTGTTTAATATTATGTTACACCTCTCATACATGCTCTGGTCTTGGCAGAAACAGCTGGCTGTGCCTAAGGGGTAGTAGGCTGAAAATAAGAAAAAGCAAATTCAGGGAATATCAGGGAAAGATTTCAGGGAATATCAGAGGAAAAATACTGGGGAGACATTTCTGAGGAGAAGTGTCTCACTTACAAGCCAGACTTTCTCACCCTGAGACCTTTAAAGCTGAAGTCAGGAGGTAGCTGAAGATATAATATACAGGAATATTGGTCTGAACTGGACCTTTTCCAATTCTGATATCCACAATCTGAACTGAAAGATTTCACAGGTAGAACTGTTGCACCATATTTCGTAAGTGTCCTCCTGTAAGATCCAAGTTCAGGGGTTCCAAGTTTCATTCCATTGCTTATTTTCAACTCACCTGTATCCTTGGGAAGTGTCAGCCAAACTGAAAACCAAGGTGGGAGGTGTAAGTGGGGGGTGACACTGTTTGTTTTTTCATTTTCAGGCTGTTTAATAAAAAATAATTTATTAAATTTTACAGGAAAAAATATACTTTTGAAATAGAAAATGAAGGAGCATCAGCTAGAAATGACAAAATGAAACATGAGAAGAGCAAAGCGAAATGCATTCTATTTTTAAGAAGGAAAATACTGGGAGTAAAGATTCCAAATTTTTCAGAAATATCTTTTTTTTTGTGAAATTGAAAATACTTCTCTGCATCAAACCAAACTGGTGAGTAACTCTGTGTCCTCTTTTCTGAATCCAGTCTGAAAGAAACTTTCATTTTCTGAGTGAATTTAATGTGTGATTCTTCTTTATATGATTCTAAGTTCGGTGTGTAAACATTAATGTATTTTAATTAATGTAATGACATGAATAGCTTCAATGACTTTGACTGAAGTTGTTTAGGATAATGGCAAGCTCTGCTGGGAAGGCTGTTACTTGCCTGGTAAGCTCAGCCCATGAATCTGGAGGATTCAAACCAGCCATTTGGCACCATAAATATCTTAGTTTGGAGAATCCCATCTCATATATTGGGGTTAAAATTTTGCAATCTGTAGGTGATCTGGAATATATATACTATCATCAGGTGCAAGTATGGAAATTGTAGGTTTAATTCTGCAAATATTTGCTTGAAATGAGGGGTAAAATGTGTGTGGATGCACCAGGGCCAGGAACTGAAAAAACAACTATTTATTTGGGACACCCATATCATGAAAGTTTAACTTATCTGGTGTGGCACTCCACAAAATTCGTGCTCATGAAGAACCCTGGGCCCTCCATCTTGGTTCAGATATTTTTGTTCCCAGCACAGACATTTCCTGACAAATTTCTTTGGACAGATTTTTTCCCCAGTACATCTGAGTTGCATCTCCTCTCATGCCAAACAAGACTGTGAACTGATAAAAGCTAATCTGATGCAGTGCAACCTGGTGCCACAGATGAAAAGCAGCAGATGAAAACATCTGAATTTGATGAAAATCCTTCAGCAGGATAACAGGGTATCGTGCAAAGGTGCTGCTGGGAAACATGGAGTGTTTGAGTCTTGCTTCACAGTGGCAAAGTCAGAGGGTTACAAAGATCATGGTCTAGAGAAAGGGTCATGACACCTTTTTATTTATACGTTGGCACATGCTGAAATTTTCATTCTTACAGATTTTCTCCTCTTTCTTGATCTGTCAGCTACACAAAATTCAGATTTAAACATCTCGTTGAGCTCAGAGCTAGACTGCTGTTGTTCAAGAGATGGAAAGTAAAGAAAATAACAAAGCTCTAAAGTACTTTCCTGGCTTTGGACCATGTCTTAGTCTATAATTTGTGAACATGGGGACTTGTAAATGAGGTAAAATCATATTGCAAATGTCTACAGGCAGGATGTGGCTCTATATTTACTGATAGCTATTCTAAAATATACATACCTGTCTCCATCACATAAAGTGTGTAGCTAAGTGTAGCTGGCAGCATGGCAAATTTTAGAGGATACTTTTAATTGAATGCTTTAGTTTTAGATTATATATCACAAGTTTTACTGTTGCTATGTACTTCACAGTATTCTCTGGGGGGTGAGTGGGACTGCAAACGTGTTACAAGAACATTAAAATGTAATGTCTTGAAATTGTGTCACACAAAGGAAAACTCAAGCATATTTGTTGATTATTTTGAGAATGTGTTACCTCTGAAATTGGACATAAATGCACCTGCAATCTGCAGACATCGAGTGCTCCCTTACTCTGCAGCAATCTCACTCATTTCTGTGGGACTGCTTGAGAAAGACAACACGATCCCTGGGTAAGGAAGAGAGACTGATTTTTGCTGTTAAATACAAATCTTGACCTCATCACTCCTAGATCACGCTGTGGACAGATGTTAGTTTATTAAAGGGAAGCAAACATCCAGCCCAAGATGTTCCTTTTAATCTCTTATCTGCATTTCTCTCTTGCTTTTCACTGATGTTCAAGGGTGTTTTAGGCTCTTTGTGTGAAGTGTTGCCCCCTGTCAGAAGCAATCAGACATGTAATAGACTGTGGGCAACTCAGCTTGGCTCATTTCTCAAGCCTCCAAAAAGCATCAAAAGCTTGCTCTTTAAAAGATGTGCTGTTTACATGCTGATCTAGTTTGTTCTCAATAATTTATTACCAACTAATATCTTTTTTTTTTCAGTCTAGCTTATTCTCAGTGGAGGCAGTTGGATTTTATCTGAAGGCACGGTTATTGTGAGGATGTGGAGTAAAGAACCCTTAATAGTTTATCCATTAAGGCCTGTAGTTTCACAGACTTGGGGTTTCATAGAATTAATTTTTTTCTCTTCAGTGAAGAATTTGTCTATTAAATCCATTTAAGTAGGAAAATAAGGAAATAATCAATTTATAAAATATTTTTAAGTATTAGCCAAATATACTTGATTTCTTATGTTTATTAGAGCTTTATGTTGAGTTTGAATTTGCAACTTCATTTAAAGGTGTTAAATGCTAAGGATTGTCTGAGACACTACCTGTGCTGTTTCTGTAGAGGGATCACAACTGTTTGTTTTATCATGTTAAGGAAAAAGAGTTTTAAATCACATTTTACAAAAAACCATTGAACATTTCTAGGCAGGATCACTGACTAACTAAATAGTCTTCTCTTCTAAGCTTTTATTAGTACTGACTTGAAGTTTATAGAGTTTTAGTCTCTGAATCAGTATGCAAAAATCACTCCAATAATCATGTTTATATTGCACTAACCTCAGCTATATTCCTAGTGAGAGCCTGCCTTTCTCCATGGTACGGTCCAAAGCTTACCAGAGGTACATTATTTAGATAATTTATATTCTTTTGATTTCTCCAGTTTGATAAATTACATATTGCAGTGTCTACTGTGCAGCATAGTTAACTGCAGATGCTGTCCTCATATTCACATTGTCTATATATGTTTGTGTGTGTATACATATGTAAATATAAACTTTTTTCTATGTTCTATTTTTAAATTTTGGGTTTCTTGCATCTCTCTTGTTCTTTTTTGTTAATTACATGTCTGTTACATTATGGTGAAGTTGTGTTTTGGCATCTTTTACAAGAACACCATTTTCTCGTGCAGTTGTTCTTCCAAAGGTTAGAACTCCCAAATCTTGCTTTTGATGACCAGTTTTCTGAGTTCAGATGGACAGAGAAATAACATGCCTGTTGGAGAAACCCTTTGGCCATGATTTTCAGTTTCCACCTTTCTGTTATTTGTGTGCTGTCCTTGACAACTCGGAGTCGCTGCTGGAATAGCTGGTATGTACTGAACAGTCTGGAATACCTGGTATGTACTAAACAGTAGCCCCTCCATCCCCCCCTCCAAAGTCTTTATCTCTGTTGTCTCTTTCCACCTTCAGCATTTTGATTGAGCCAGTTTATGCATCTTGAAGGCAGAAATCCCTCATGGAAACATTTCACTTCAGCTCATTCATAATAAGTATTGATAAAACCTCTCTTTGCCTCTCTCAGGATTCAAAGAGCCCCTGCCATTACCCCTGGCAGCATCTGCCTGAGCTCCCCTCTCCACCTACATCTGGTGGGAGTGATGAGGGTGATGCATAATGCAGGAGTGGAGCTGTGCTCGGGCAGGGGCTTTCAGGGGGGTGTCTGTACAGAGATCTCAAAGGTGCTGGCCTGGAGAGGGCAGCCCTGGGAATC
The DNA here is from genome assembly GCF_003945725.1 of Corapipo altera. Taxonomy (NCBI): domain Eukaryota; kingdom Metazoa; phylum Chordata; class Aves; order Passeriformes; family Pipridae; genus Corapipo; species Corapipo altera. The sequence goes on along the minus strand of NW_020884882.1, from coordinate 12,190,734 downwards.
CATTAGGCAGCTGTCTGGGTTTTTGCTTTAGAAATGTTTCAGGAAGTTTTAATATCCTGCAATTCAGCCTATGTTGCTGCTCACTGCGTTCTGGTTCCCCGAGAAAGTCGACCTCAGTGGAAAATCCAAATGAACCCAAGTTGCAGGAATCCCCTTTCCCTGGCACAGAGACTCCCACATACCTCTGGAGAGCTTTGTGGGCTCAGTTTTACTGGTGCTACATTAGCAGTTCACCCCCTTTGTGTTTCTGCTTTTCCAGTCTGGTATTCAAGTACTTCCTCCAGCAGATTAATTACAGAGGAAATATGAAAGAGATTCCTCTAAATCCAAAGAATATGCTTTAACCTAAAGTGAATACATAACACTCCTGATGTGTTTCTTTCTGTACACAAGTGTGCTTCCTACTCAGAAGGATTCTAACAGGTATACTTGTATTTATCATGTCAGGACAAAGTTTTGATTTGGCAAAGTATATTTAGACCTTCAAGTCCTTTGCTGAGATAAACAGAAGATGTATTAACATCAAAGCAGCTTACACCAGAAGAACCTCACTGGACTTCTATCTGGAGAATAAAGGGTGTCAGGAAGGGGTTTCAGTTTGATTTAGTGAAAGGTCATACTTGCTCTTTTCTGACAAATAGAGATGTGAACTCAAGATAGAAAATTAGCTCCATTACTAACACTAAAACCCCTTGTGTCTGAAGATGTCTTGAAATCTGAATAAAAACACAGTCCACCAAAGACTGGAGCGGCAAATTGAAACATCTGCTGGAACTGAAGAACTGTTCCCATCACTATGTCTGGAAAACTGTTTTCCCACTCTTCTTTCCTTTGTTTCTAAGCAGTCATACAGGCACATCAAAAATAAGTCTCCCACAATTCCATTCAGAGACAATCTCCTTCCATTTGAAGGCTGGTACATTTTGGCTATCTATAAAATGTGGGAGGGAACTCACAGACTCCCATTTGGACCTCTTTCTCTTACCATGCTCCTGCAAACTGTGGCCCCTGCTCAAAGCACTATCGATTTTGGTTTGATTTGACACAGACACAAGGGGAAGCCAGAACAGATCAGACAATACCATCAGGACTGTGATAGCTTCATCATTAAGCAAATCCCAACTGTGTGCCAGTCTGGCTAAATCTGATTATCCCCTTACTGAGTCATTGTTTTCCACTGGAGCGTGTCTGGATCTCACAAGAGCACGGTCCTCATACCAAATGCTTTTTGCCTCACACAACACATTCTGTAATACTTTTTTCTTGTACTATAGGAATGCAGCTTCTCATTAATAAAACAGCTGTATTGTTGGTGAAGGGGATGATTACTCTGACACCATGTCTACACTGCTGAAGTTCAAGTGATATAACTAGAGGTCTTCCTGATTTACCATTCTGTGCATAAGGACAAAACCTGAAAGAATCAGGGTTTTGTTTCTGGCATGCATGAGCCACAGTCTCAAAATAATAAAAATGAGTCTTGTCAAACAACCTCTAGATGGCTCTTGAGGCTTGCTTTGTCAATTAGCAGGCACCTGAAATAAGTCTGCATCAGTCTGTATCAAGATTTTGCTATTTATCTATTACTTCTTCATACAAAAGATGAAAACTTGGAGTGTTTTGCATCCAGTGGGAAGGCTTCAAGAACCCCTCAGCTGAAGAGAGGAAAAATGTTTGTTGTCTTTCTATCCAGAAAGTCCTAACTGTGGATTCCACCTGTGCATATTTTGCTGTAGTTACTACACATTTATTCACTCAGGTGTGCAAATTACCACTCTCGACTGAAGCTCCTCAAGAAAAAAAGCACAGCCACCCATAAATCAAAGTAGAATTGCCTCCAAGCATCTGATTTACTGCCTCTTCAGAAACTGTGGTTAGAGGAGTACCTCCCTTTTTCATACTGCAAAGGGCATCTGGTGTTTATTCCTGATTCACAAAGGAGTGGGGAAGTAGGGTGAGGAGGCAATGAAGAAAAGCATATTCGTAGTTATAAGGGGAATCACATCATATCAATCCGTGCTTCACCCAAAGCTGATCCTGTGAATTACTTACTGCTCAAGGTGTTACTGAGAAGATCATATTGGACATGATACTTGTAATCCAAAGGGACACAAAGGAAACTGGCAACTGGGGGGGTAAAGTTTGATGTGTCAGACAAAGTATTTATACCAACAAATGCAATACAGTGCCCTGTTAACAATTAAGAGCTCACGTGCCTCCCATAGTGTTTCCTCTGGCACAGTAAACAGACATTTCTATAAGCCAGGCATTATATGAGCTATATACTTAACTTCACTACTAGCTGCTTGAAATTAATTTATCCTCTAGATGAAAATATCATCATTAGAATCCTAAGGCAGAGAAAATATTCCTTCCTCCCTCAACCAAATAAATGGCCAAAATATTAAAATATATTCTTGTACAGTATTTAGTTCTTGCACAATTCAGTTGGAAAACCTATTATGCTCTCAAGATAAAGGAAAGTTTAAAGATGTTGCCTGCAACCAAAATGTATGTATGCTTTTTCCCTTATGTAGTAAGAAATTATACACTGTTTAATAACACACCGATGTCCTCCACAACTAAAATACAACAAGCTGATTTAACATTTAACAAGTACTATGCAGAAAGAATTCAATGCCTTCGTTGTTGCAAAGCTTAATATCTTTGTGTTATGTACATTAAGAAAACGTGTAAAATATTTATGTGGTTAAATACAATACAGAACTGGCCAACAGAGACAGTTACAGTAATTCTCTGTAATTTTTTTTTGGGGGGGGTGGAAAAAGAAAGGTGTCTTTGTACTTAAAACGTTCCATCTCAGTCAGAGCAGTGGATACTTGGATGTAGATCAGCATCCCTCCACAGTGATGGAATGCACCTCTGTGCAGGAGTGAGGGACACATTTCTCCCCTGTGAATACACTCACACAATGTGTTTGGCACAAATTCCATGCATAGGACTCTTCTCTTTGGAAAAGTTTTGATGAGAGGGCTATTCTTGAACAGAGGATGATGCAGCACTTGACCACCCTTCTATGCTTGGACTTTAGCTCACAGCCACCAAAGGGTCTGTGTCTTTTGTTATTTAGAGCTGAATATGCTGAATGTAAGGAAACATCACAAAAGATACTGACAAAGAAATCAAACTCATAATAGGAATGGATCTTCTCACATAAACTTGTTCTGAACTATCTCCATCTGGAAATACTGCCCAAACTGAACTGGGAGCAGCTATCTGTGCTTAAAACTGAAAATCACATTGTCAACAGTATTTTGGCTTTATATAAAAATCTTTCTGCCTTGCTAAGACATTAGTAGGTGTTTCATTCTTGAGACAGCATGCAGGATTAGCCAGCAGATGCTCACCAAAAGCAGAATCTCATTTTTTCAGACACTGAAAGAACTGTATGCATGGGACCAATTTAGAGAAACCCAGCCCAATGTCACTTTCTTTTATAGGCTATATAAATAATTATGGGGAAAAAAATCATGTAACCACAAAGCAATAACATGACCTGCAGATTACAAGGTAATTAAACTTGATGCTACCAAGTACAGTGCTCCAGGAATAATTTACCTCGTGGTGTGGGGAGCTAAGATGTTCTGATGTTTCTTGCAAAAGCAAAATGAACAAGCATTGGGAGTTCTGACCTGCCAGAATTAAGGAATTAATGGCTTCCCTACCTGTACCTTTCACTTCTTAACACTCTTGATGACAATCTAATTTGGAAAGCAGCAATAACCATGTGGTAACTGTCTTTAAGAGGCACTTGCTGTGTCATTTTACGGTCAGTGTTTGAAAAGATGGTGTAGCTGATGTGAAGCACATTCCCTTCATTAGCTGGCTGTCACTTCAACAAGAGACCTGAGTGCATTTTGCTGCACATTGGTACAGTTGGTTCCTGCCTTGAGCCAGGTGTAAAGGGAATGTGAAGGGCTATTTGAAAAAGGATTTAGAAAAGCTTTAGGCTGTGCTATTTATTTCTAGGTGAGTAATCCGATCTCATCCTCTCCTTGCCCTGGGAAAAAAGGCACTGGAAGTGAGCTTTTGGAACATGAAGATGTGCTCCACCAAAAGGAGGAGCTTCAGCAACATAGATACATAACTCCATTTGGTAAAAGTCACTTCTTGTTTCTTACTTCTGACAAGCATTTGGTCAGGGGCAGAATTGAGAGATGAGTCCAGTTAAATTGAAATGAAGGTGATTATGCTGATTTGCTGTGATGTGCTGCGAGCTCAACTACATTTCATTGATTAACTGACAATTTAAACAAACATCAGTGCAGCAGATGGCATTTGAATAGGAATTGGTTTTTTTAAATTTAAAAATGTAGAGTCTTTTTGGTTGTAAATTGCTTGTACTACCATTGCTCGGGCTGCAGCACTTGGAGCTGAAATCATTGCTTTGTGTCCACTGCACACAAGCACAAATAAAGTAATTTTGCCTTTCACACCTTGACTCAAGAACAGCCCGTGGCCATGTTTTTAACTCTCCCCAAACTCAATGAGACTTAAATGAGTTTTAAGTGCTCTGCTGGCTGCAGGTGTTTTCTGTAACTGGGGCAAGGGATATTTTTAGCTTTTCCATTGTTTATGTCTTTGTCAATGTGCCCCTGAGAAACGATGATGGCATTCAGTGCAGCCCTTCCCTCTATGCAGTCCTAGGGATACATTTAAGGTATATACTCCTCCCCAAAGATGGAGTGGGGCCTCTACACATTACAATTATTAATCTTCCACAGCTGGATGATTTCTGCCCTAGCTTTGAACTATCACTCAGCTGTGCTGGAGGAGGCTGAGTGCCTTTCCCTAAACCTTGCTGCTGTAAATGTCAGGAATTTATAAAACCAGACTGCAATCTGCAGTTACTCAAAAAGTCTTACATTAAAACTCAAAATAATTTTGATATAAGTGTATCACAAGGTCCTAACATGAATAAGACTACTCATATTAGTAAAATCATAAGGTCTGCACTTTGAAACATGTTCCTAGACTATTTAAACTTTGGCACTTCCACTCCTCTCAGCTCAAGTTCAATGGTGGCTGAGCATGAGCGAGTTCTTCTTTTCAGGAACAATACAGAGAACTCATCAAGGTAAAGCTGACCCTCATTTAACTGTGTGTAACAGACACAGAAGCACTGAAAACCTCAAAATACTCAGTGAAACAATGATAGGTTTCTTCTAGTTTCTTTGAGAACAAAGTAAACACTGCAGCAGAAACAAAACCAGTATTTCCAGAGGCACTAGGCTGTTCCTCTGTGTCCAACGACAGAAGTTTGACAAATACTTCAATAAATCAAACATTTTTATTGCAGTATTTAACATTTCAAGACTTTCTTTTGTGGTGCTGCTAGAAAAATCCAGCAGCAGGTCGATTGTCTCTCTCCAATGTGCTAAACACCCACTGCTGCTAAAGGCACGGTGGGAGAAAGGGAGGCGTTGAATCCCACTGTTCCCTGCTGCTTTCTGTTTGAGTCCAGGTATTGAAAGACAAAACCACTGTTGTCTTCCTTTGCTGAAATGGGAAATAAATTGTTTTACTTCTGGTTTATAGCTTACAACCACAGCTGAGCGCTGGAGCAAACTTCCTGCTTAAAGGAGTCCCACGGATGAGTCTGGGAAGCTTCACCAGGACAGAAATCAATCCCAGCAAGGAGAACAGACCTACACTAGCCAATGTTATTTGCTTAATTTTATTAGGCTTTTGGGTAAGTGAAAGTGAATTTGGGCCACTGGACAAGGAAAGGCAATGTTATGGCAAGGGAACAAATACTAATTTCCTTTCCAGTAACACCAGGTCTGATTTCCTCCCCAGTAACATCAGATCTGAACACAATGACAAGATTCAGCAAGGACAAGAGGGCTGTAATGGGCAGTAGAAGGAGACAAAGGTAAGAGGGAGGCTGTCTTGGACATGGTGAACTGGACATTCTCCCTGTTGCAGGTCTGCTCTGTGGGCTGAAATTTCCACCTCTTACTTTCTTTTCCTGTCACCATCCTCGGATACTGCTGGCAGGCGCTGGCACCGTGCCAGAGGACTGATTCTTCTCTCACCGAGGTCAGCAGAAAATGCTTCCTCAACACAAACAAGGGCAGGTCCAGCCTTCCAGCTCCCTGCAGCTGGCACTGCAAACAGTTCCCTGCAGGGCTAATCCCCTCTCCGAGCCGTGCGTGCCACACAAAGGCAACACTACCATGCACATCTCCCTTCCCCCTCTTTTTTTTTTTTTTTATTTTTTTGAAAAATGACAATGAATGCACACAAAGCTTCAACTACAAAAGATTATGGGCTTCAATTTAGTGTGTGCTGTAAAGTTGTATTAAACGATCAAATGCTAATGAGGAGAAAGGCTCTTCTAGAGAAATAAGGAATTAGCATAAATTAATAGAGTTCCATATGTGCAAGTTTTATGGGGTAACAAAGTATCTCATCACAACAGTATAAATATTTAATTTAATTCTTGTTGGGGCCAGTACACAACATTATAGTCAGCGCAGAAATATGAATTAAAGTGTGCGAGGCAGCAAAGCACTACCCAGTCCAGGTTCACAGAGAGGTCACTGACATGGCTCTGCTGTTCTTTTTTCCAGCTCACACAGTTTGAAGCGAGGTCCAAATGGCAAAGCAATATATGCATGGCCTCATCTGCAGTCTGGGGTGTCCTTATGTTGGCTTCACTCGGTGTGTTATCAAGTTCCTTAGCTCTGCCCAAGAGTATATTTGCTTGTTAACATTGGATCTTCCTACTCTTACAGCTGAGAGAAAAGGCTTCAGAGGTACTTCCATGGTGCTTTTACAGTACTTTCCTGTATCCTGCTGCAAGTATAAATTGAGTTGAATTTGTAATTTACATTTCACATTAATGCTGTGAGTTGCTATAATTAAGATTAATTTTAGTGAGGTAAAAAGCAAGCTCAGTCCTATATGTTACCTTCCTGAACAGCTGTGGCACTGATTAGAGTCTGCTCCAGCCACACTCTGCACACACAGGGAAGGGTCTTTGTGCCTCTGTAGCAAACATATTGGGACTCTTGGGCTGGCTTTTTCTTGTATGACCAAATTTGTGGGACTCAGGAGAAAAGCCACATGTACCAAAACCGCTGTGTTTCTCTTGTTCTGATGTTGCATTGCTATAAGCAGCTGTCTTCAAGAGTGCACATGTGTTCACATTTGGATGTGTAGAGTGTCACTTTGTCTCCTGCAATTGTGTAAATATGTGGGTGTGTGATGGACTAAGTTCATTTTTACCCATAAATAAGTCTAGGTGTTGGATATACTTTGCTGTGTTCTATAATTAGGAGAAACTATGATTCTAATTTGAAACTGTACATGTGAGTACCAGTATGCTCAACACTTGAGATTTATAATTGTGTTTTTGAGAGGTTTTCATTTGATTAGCCTTACATTTTGCAGCAGAAATATGCAGCAAATTGTTTAAATCCATGACCAGAGAGAGGTGTGTCACCTTCCAAGTCCTTTAGGTCATTAGATATAGTAATTTTGTTAATAGAGTTTTTACCAGTTTCCCATATACTGGGCTTCAGGAAATAAGACTTTTTACTAATTGTTACATTTTCAATCCACCTTTTTCATCAGTGTGATAAACAGCTGCTTGAAAACAAGGGGTAAATCTGCAACAAAATAAGAAGAGAACAATGCCTAAAAGGTCCACTAGAGAGGACCTGAAACATCAGCATATTTCTTCTAGTTGAACAAATCCCCAGAAGACTGCAGCCACAGTCCTCTTTTCTTTGGTCCCTGCTCCATCTTTTTCTTTGGCAGAATATACACCATGTACTGAATTATGCTTCTCTTGGCTGAAATTTGCAAAAGGTGTTTCTTTGTGGAAGAACAAGTTCAATGCAAAGGCAACGGATTTGGTTTGCAAAGCCTTGGGATCGTTTGTCTAATCCCAGCAGAGACTTCTCCTTCTGACCTTGGCCAATTCCTTTCATGACCTGTGGCTCTGCCCACCTTCAGCAGAGCTTTCCTTTCCCTTCCCTCCCACGATCCTTTGTTTGTTTAGGCTGTCATCTCTGTGAGACATGGACTGCTACTCTGGATTTTCACTGCACACAGCTCAGCAGAGCCCAGAATCTTCTATTAAAATAGAAATAACACTGATCGGCAATGGATCCTATAATAGTTTTGGAAGGAGTACTCACCATGGTATTCCAAGGTAGGTACCTCATCAGGGTGAACGAGACTGGTCCAGTCCAGGAAACTTCTCCCAGAGACTGGGAGAAAAGGCAATTTCTTGCATGTAACTGGCAGGTACAGATCTAAAAATCCCACTCAAACCTCTCGACTCTGATGCATATTACATCAAGGATAGTTGCTTTTCAATGGCTTTAGAAAGCAGCACTGGTATTTCTGGTGGCAACACAAGAACACAACTTCTGTCTGATCATATTTTGATTGATCTGAGTCGTTCTAGTTGGCTTCAAAGGAGGGACTGGTTTTGACTTAGCAGAAGAGAAACCAGGTCTGGCATTAATGCCAATGAGACCATGTGTACCTGCTCACTATCTGGTGGTTTTCTGCTTTGATTTTGGCTTTTTTGAACAGACTCTTGCCCAGGAATGTCAGTGCTGTGTCAGTGATATCACGGTGATCTCATCACGGCCTGAACACACAGAGGTCCAGGAGAGCACGTCTCTCTTTCAGGATTTAAGACAAACCTTGCTGCCAACAGGCTGTGCATGCTTTGCATCTTTGCTTTGCACCAGTTGAAACTATCTCAAATTAGTCCCTTTTGAGAACCATTATGTCAAGAGATCTGTCTTGACTGCAGAGCCTCTGTGGGCATAGGAAATGTCAGTCCTGTTCAGAGCACACTCCTGACACTTGGTGACTTTCTGCCAGGTTACATGTTTGACAGCTGTTCTGGGGTGTATGTTCCCAGCCACTGGCCTGACAATCATCATGAAGCCAATTACAGTCACAGGCAATTAATGTTCCCCTGCTCAGGTTCTCGTGGAAATGATAGCATACTGCAGAGGATCAGCGTGAAAACTGTGACCTTTGGAAATGTAAGCTTGAGACAGGAGCTGGGCTTGTGTCTGCATCAACTGTGTCCAATTAAGCTCTTAAGACATGGCAAGGGAGATGGAAAATTACATGTTTCATAAAAGCAACGTGAACAATTTTTTTCCTCTCACCTCCAAACACAATAGCTTCTAGCTGACCTGAAAATACCAGCTCTTTCCCCACGCTCTCCTTGCATCAGTTACTCAGATCTCATGTTTAGTACCCTCTAGAAACAGCTGTAAATTTTTACAGATTTCTGTTCTGCTCTTGTACACAGGCCTGAATGCATCATCTTTCTCCTGTTCTGAGCCGTGTGCAGGCAAGTCTACAGGGCCAGCCCCTCCAGTGATGCAAAGCCACAGAAATGAAGAGAGATGTTTATCTGCAAACTTTGAGCTCCTCTCCCAATGGATTTCAGTCAAATAGGGGAAGAAAAGATTCTTCCCAGGGTGACGTGGCCAATTAAAATGTATACAGCTATCCCTGAGAATTTTTTTGTTGCTCTGCACTCTAGAGAGAGACTGAAAACAAGCAACAAGAAGTTTCAATTTAATTACTGGGTGACGCAACTTCAACATTTCTTTTCCCCTCCTTCCTGGCTGCACCAGTCAGGGATGTTCTAGTTCAAGCCGAAGTACAGGCAACTCCTTCTGTCCTGGTCAGAGTAGATCATGGTTTTTCTATTTTGCCTCTGTATATGTGTGTGAATGGCCCATTTCTGGCATGGAAAGGAGCAGTATCTATGTGCAGAGGTCCTGTTTACCATGTAGAAAGGGTAAGGGAGGTTTAAGCAAACAGTTTGGAATTCAGCGAATTCATAGCAAAGAAATTGTGTGACAGCATCACCTAGAGTTCAGATATTTCATCTGCTTCACTCCAGATGCAGAAAATTTTTTTATTTGCTTTCAGAAGAGCAGGAAGTTGCCATGAAGCATACTGGGATTTTAGGTCAAAAGATTTTGAGGATGGTTGGTCTAAAATCGTACTATCTGGATAGAGCAACCTGGAGCCTGGCCTGTCTAGTTGTCAGGTTTTCCACATCACATCTCACAATTAAATATGCAAACTGAGAAAATAGAAATTTTTACATACTTTCTAAATTCCGTGGCTTTCAGTTCAGCTCTGTAATTCTTAAGAATTGTTGGTTTAATTTGTTGGGTTTGGGTTTTTATTTTTTTAGTATTTACCATTGGTCTCTGATCCAGCCTCTTAAATTAGCCTCTTGATTATCAGGCTATAAAGTCATAGGATGATATCTACAAAGTAGGTAGTTCTGTATAATCATCCTTCACATCACTGTCTCTTTAAACCTGAGTGTGTATTTCTGGGTGAAGTTTCTGATAATACACTGCCTAGCCCTCCCAAAAGCTTTTCCTGTGGGGTGTAAGGCACTGCCTGCCCAGGTCAGGAGGTTTGTAGCACTTCAGGCCTCTGCATGAGCCAAATATAAAGCTGGTTGGCTGCTTCTAGCAGCCTTGTGATGAAATATTTTTCCTCTTTAATAATGAAAGTAATCCCATGAGAAGGAGCCTGAACTATCAGAAAGGGCTGTGCAAGTGCCATGTGTACAGGGACTAACTGCAGGGTGATCCATCCCACAAAAGAGACTGTGCAAAGAAATCACTGCTGCCCATTTCCACAAATTCAGGGTACAGTAAAGCATTTCTACCTAAACCCAAGCACATCCTATTTTTTGCAAGATGATTTTGTATTGATATCAACCGAAAAGGGAAGGGGAGTGGGTAGGGAAGGAAAGTTTATTTTTGTGTGCCCACAATGCTTTGATCAATGAGGCTGCAGATATTTGGAGCATGGATATTCCCACTGGTATGACACTGGTGGCTGCTTGGTGTCCTTGGGCCACAGATGTTTGGTCCTGGTGCTGATGTCCAATATGTCCAGCTATTGAGGCAGATGGTGAGCAGCAAAATATTTCTGAACTTTTGGAAATATACCACCCTGGAGTCCAACAGGGGAGACAGCTGAAATTGGAAAATAATGTAATAGAATATTTTATTTTTCACAAAAGACTTTAAGGCTGGGAAGACTGCCATTTCTGAAAGGGCACTTTGGCTGACTTCCCCATATTCTGCACAGCTTTACAATGACCTTCCCTTTGCACCCCTTCCCTCTTTTAGACTGAGGCAGAGGTTTTCACTTCATTTTATACACATATACATGCACATTCACAAGACAACAGCAAGTGATATTGAATTTGTAGACATATTAAATGAAAAAGGCAGTCTTTAGCTCAGTCTTTCTGCAGCAAAGGACAGTAATAACTCTAAGCCATACTGAAATATCTGGTCTCTTTGAAGGTGTGTCCATTCAGACAGCGGTCTATCCATCCTCCCTCCAGGAACAGAGGAGAAGAAAGACAAGGGAAGGACAGTAACAACCTTGTTTCATCAGAAGACTCATATTTGATTAAGTTCATGAAACTACATGGAAATCAACAGGACTGATTTCCATTTATTGGTAGAACCCTTGTTATCTGTGGGTTACTGGTAGACTTAATAATAAACTTGTGCCTCACTTTGCCCTTTCTTCAGGGCAAATATAATGGCATATTAATACATTTATTTATTTTGTAATTAATAGCTTTTTGGAAGGATTAAGCTTTTTCTTTGCGTTGGGGGTAGTGGGGCTGTATTTCCCACCCCCCCCTTCTCCCCAATATATAATTACAGTGCTACTGGGAGAAGCTGAATTGCTTGCAGGCTTTTTCCATTAAAAAAATCTTTTCCAGCCTCAGTGTTATGAATTTATTCTGAGGCAAATTCTTTCCTGAAAGACAAGGCCATGTCTTTGTCTTCTGAAAAGGGAATAATGGAGAGTGAATCATAGTTCCTATAATTTCTACTTGTTTTGGATTCATGAAATTCAGTAGTCAGGCAGGATGGAAATGGAGCTCCAAGCAAAACAATTATGACAAACAGCTTCAGTGGGCTTCATATGCTTGGAAGGGGAATTTTCTGAACTCCATCCAGGAATACTGCTAATGGGAGGCTGAAGATAAGTAGCACCAATGAACTAACACAAAGTTCATGTGCAAAATACATTTATCAGTTCTGTTTCCAAGACAAGTCAAGGATGAAGCACTCTAGATAATTCTTATGATTTGTATTTGCTGAGTTTATTTTGGGCATTGTTTTAACTCTAGATTTTGGGTGAATTCTCCAGGATAATTTAATTCATTCCAGTGTAGCAAAAATCTGCAGTACAGTGAATGATGACTAAGTGCTGTTTGCAACAAAAAGAATTAGGAATGAGGACATGAGGAAAATATGTAGTTTCGCTGGAGTACTTCTAGTCACATTCCAATAAAAACACCTTCTAGTTTCTAGAAGACTGAGAAACACTCTACTGGGAACAGATGTTTAAATATTTTACCTTTGGAGTGTTGATTTGTTATGTTCTCTGCAGAACAGTGACTTCTCTTTAGACAGAGAATCATTACTTGAGGGTGTAGCATGGTCACAAAACTGGTTTTGAATGGTGGTTTGTAAAGTTATACACATCAGCAATCAGTCAATCCCCAGATCCATTTGGGGGCCAAAAGGGTGAGCGAATTGGTATCAGTATCCAGAGATTGTGCCAAGCACAATCAGTGTGACTCCCATGGCTGTATAAACATCTTGTACATATTACCATGTGTGGAAATAACAGAAACTTTTCATAATTAAAATGATGAGGTGAGGAGGGCCTAACTCTTCACTCTGTACAGGATCATTCTTGAGACACCCAGGTGCCTCCAGCAGAGATAAATGGATGCCTTCAGTTGATGATGCTGTGGGTCCAAGAGTTTACCATAGGTTTCAGAGACCATTTGGCTGCTTTAAGATCACATTAATTGTAATTGACCTCACCTCTCAGAGGGGTTATTAGCACTGGGCACCTTTGCTGACACATTTTTGGCATTAAGGAATCTGCTTTGGTGGGTTTTGACTAAAGGTAAGTGGCTTAGGGCTTTTTCACCTGGGACTGCAGTGATGTTTTTAAGTTTTACAGTCTTTTTTTTTTTAATTCTACTACAGTAAATACGAGCATACATCCTGGAGGTGTTAGTACACACCTGAACTACGTTTAAGCAGACCAATGCCTTCTAAGTACATCCTGAACACTCAAATTTGATCTGGAGCTCACTGACATACACATAACTGGACTTTCCTGCTACGTGTATCTGTGCAGGTGTCACTGACATGAAAAGTGTTGTTTAAATAGAAGATATAATGTATAAAATTCCTTCTTTATGCTCAAGATACCAGCAGACCAAATAGATTTTCAGTGTAATTTTTAAGACTATCAGCTATTCACACTACTTATTGTAATGTACTTAAATGCTTTGCATTAAAGGATATGCTCGTTCCAGTACAGAGGGATTTACATGTGTATGGAAACTTCCAATAAAAGTTAATATGCATTTGTAGAAATCCCAGTGCATAGAGATGTGACTATACTCTGAGCCTTCACCATCTGGTCTGTCCTCTAACGATGAACCCAGCATCATAATATTCACAATCTACTTCTTTAAAAAGGGAGGTACAAGTCATTCAAATGCAGCTCTACCTGCATTTCTCTTCTATAGAGAAACCTGCCTCTGTCTTGTTTACTGAGAGCAAGATACCCTGAACAACGCTGAGAATTGTTATTTTTCCTTAGTGCTCTGATCCCAGGAGGCCCAAGAGACTGTTGATGCAATTGAAATTTCCAGATTTAAGCTTAGTGTCCCTCAAAAATGGAGCATGAATATTCACACAGCTGTGTGTTTAAGACCATTATGGGGCGGGCTCTGTTAACGCTGCGCATTTTGTTCTGATGCTGTCAGCCTCATTTCCTTATAGAATTATAGAATAAGCTCTGTTTTGCTCTGATTCTGATGATAATATAAGTTTAATGGCCAGTATGAAATGGGAAGAAAGAGATTTGTTTAGCTCCTGATATTACTACCTGACTCTGTGCAAGAAGCAGGGAACTAAGCGGCATCATTAAAGCGCCTGCGACCGTAACACACAGTGACAGAAATGCTTAAATATGTATGCACACGTCAGAAAGGACTCATTTCAGTTTTACCTCTCACTCGGGTTTTTATCAAGGGTGGCAAAATTGTCAGGAAGGAAACAATAGTGAATAATAGAGCTGAAGCAGCGCAGCTGTTTGTGCAGCTCTCCCAGAGGTGCAGCGCTCCCCGCTCCTGCTCGCTGAGACAGCGCTGCACAGACGTGTCGTTGCTCACAGAGGGGAGTATATTTTTAATGTGTTCGTGGCTGTCTGGAGGCTGTTATCTGTCGTGCTGACAGAGTGATCTACCAAAGCTGTGGTGAGCACCTTTCTGAGCACATCAGTCCTGTCCCACCTAGCGATGTGGCTTTTACAGTGAGTCTGGTGCTGTTCTTCCCCCCTTGCACCAGGTTTAAAAATTTGGAGATGAGAGATGGAGAGTGGGAGGCTCTGAGTTGCTTTAAACTTCCTATTTGCCTGATCCACTGTGAGTCCCCACTGACCCTTGCCAAGAGCAAGAGCATCGCTGTGTGCCCTCAGGAGCACAAGTTCAGGCTGGAGCAGTGAGGGTAGAAGAGGCAGATGGAATTTTGCATGCTAGGAAGGTGCTATTTCTCTCTTTTAATGTTGCTTTCTTTGTCCCATCTGTTATCTTCAGAATCCAGAGGAAGCAAAACTGGCCCAGCCCTGACCCCTGTAGGCACAGTGGTCGATTCCCAGCAACGTCACTCAGGACTTTGGGGCAGCAAAACCAACAAAGGTGACCAGTAAAGCCCCTCGGGTGAGTAAGAGCTCTCCTCCTAAGTACACCCAGTACTCCTCTTCATTTCTGTCTCACTGTCTGCTGGATACAGAGACCACCCCTCCAATTGTCTATCTTGGAAATTAAATATTCAAGCCAAGAAATTTTCTGAGAGTGCTAAGGGATTTAGACACACACTTTGCATTAATTTTAATGGACAATACACCTAAATTACCTGCTGTGCTTGGGAAAGTCTCAGACTGAGGTTTTATTTATTATTTATTGAATATTTCCTGAGTAAACAGAACTTAGTAGCACAAAGATGATCTGGCAGGAAGAATGGTCTTAAAAGGTACCCTATTATTCATGCAATTATACTGCATCACTCAATCTTTTTTATTATTGTTTGTATTACTGTAGCACCTTGAACCCCACAACAGAGATGAAGGTCTCTCCATCTCAGCTTCTGTTTGAACACACATTAGGAGCCAAACCCCATCCTAAGAGCTGCCAATTTAAATGGATAAGGCAAAACAAACTGTGAGAAAAGCAAGTGTGGAGAGAAAAAGTTTGCTTATCCAAGGTCACACAACAAATTGTCAGTAATAACAGACCTAAACCCAAGGTATCCTAAACTCTTTGGCCAGTTTGACACCACTGCTCCTCTTCTTCCTCAAATAACAGAGCATATGTACTAATTTCTGCTCTCTGATACTTACCTGATGAGTTTCATTAGTTCTAATAAAATTATTCTCCTTTTTGACTCTTCAGAAGACTCAGTTCCAAACTTTCACTTTCCTTTTGGCAGGCCTAACATTACAGGGGAAGAAATATATATATATTCACAACACAAAACTCACATGTTGTTTGATTTCCTTAACCAGGCCCATGGAAACAGAATGCAGCCTGATAGTTTTGTAAATCATAAATCTTTAGCAACCTCTGCAAAGAACCAAACAAAGAATGAAAGCCCAAAATACAGCAAAGTAAACATGAAAATTGTATTCAATTTGGATAGTTAGTGATTTAGTTGCTTCATTGTCACTCATGGTCCTGGTATGATGAGACTGGGTGTCATCTCTTCCTTCCTCATCAAACTCTAGTTGTTCTTACAGCACCCCTGCACAAACACCATCCTCTATCAGGCAATGAAACTCCTGGGGGAGAGGCCATTAACTGAGGCAGGAGGAATTGTTCCCTGTGTTCTCTTCTGGGGCAGTCAGGAAAGAAAAATAGTCATTCCTGAGGCTCTTGCCTACTAGTTCCTACCAAGAGAGCCTTAACCTCATTACAGCTGTGTGGGTGTGTATGTGCTGCACGTCAGGGTTTACTGCACCCCTGGTGCTCTGTGCAGGATGTGTGCCCCGCCACGATGTTGGCCTCTTTTTGCAAATAGAGCCCTGCTGAGGATGGGGAGGTTTGTCTCATCTCACCTCACCTCTCACAGAGCTGCCCGACATGGGCTTCATTCCCTTTCCTTGTAGCTGAGCAACACAGGAATTCCTCTCATCCCCCTGGCATGAGGAGGCCACGGGCTAGGTACATCTGTGAGCACACCTTGGGTAAGGAGCAGAGCCAAAAAGCAGGCTCAGAGCACCTAAGCATGCAGGAACCTTTTTTTCATTTACTTATATTTATTTCTTCTGCATTCAACAGTGGAAATCTGCCTGTACTCGTGATGTGCTGCAGCAGGATGGGGATTTAGCTGCAGCAGTGTCAGCTGAATAATGGTACCACATGGGTCAGGAGCCCCATGCACCTCCTGTGGAAAGCTGAGCTCTCTCTTCTGTACAACATTCCTGCATAAACAGAGGTTGCACATGGACTTTTACCTACTCACTGGGTAATGTACCCCAAGAAATAAGGGTGATCTAATCTCTCTCTCAAGTTTCTGGTAGGATACCAGTCTTCTTGGGGAATTTTCTATGAGCTCTGTCCAAGCCTTTCTCACAGTCACAAAGGAAATCTGGACTTGGGGAGATCTCTGTATTACCTGCAGCACAGTGCCCTTTAACCCATCCTTTTGCTGAAGGGTTGGATGATGATTAGAAAGGGCTCTCTCAAAACCTTCCTCCCGTCAGACATCTTTGGGTACAGAGTTTTCAGGGCTTTGTTGTGCTTTCTGATTTTGTTCATTAGGAATCATGAATAACTGCCTGCTGGAGAGGACAGATGTAGTTCTTTTCGCATCCTCCTGCCAGAGACAAGTGCACATCAACACTTTCATTATTTTGTATTGCCTCATCTGCAGATCTTGGCTGGATAGTTGAACAACTAATTCTTTTCTTATCTTGGCTGCAAATAGATATTTGCATGTACGTGTGCCAGGATAAGATTTGGTACCTGAAATTGTTTTGTTCTGCCCACTCCTTCCCCCACATCCTCCTGTTGGAATGCACAGTTGTGGGATGGCACTGCACCCCCCCTGTTCACATTTGTTGGGAGCATGTTGTATCTGTAAAGGAATAAAATGGGTGAGATCCAGTTCTGCTGCCTCCTGTCTTGGCTGTTTATTTCTGGGAAGACTATCCATGCTTCCTTTCTTTTAATTTTATGACAGGGGGATGATTTATAGAGAATCTGTTTATACATCAGTGTGGAGCTGCATGAACTGAGCAATTAGGTGGAAAAGCTGGAAGAAAAGGCAGGAGGGAAAACATTGCTGAAGGAAAAGGCAGCTTCCAGAGGTAAAGGCCCAGGCTTTCCCAGCCTTCAGATATGTAGAGATAACCCTGCTATGCCACTTTAGAAGCTCCCTTTGTTTTCAGCTGACCTCTAATGTCTCTGCCCTGCAAGAGAATAAGAGCATAAGGTGCTATTTCTTTTCCTGAAGACACTGGGAAATCTCAGTGCTGCACTGCAGAAACTTAATAATATATTTCCAAATATCAGTCATTGAGATCTCATTAAAGTCATTCTTTCCCAGGTCTCCACCCCATTTTCTATCAAATAGTTATCTCTTGAATTGAACAATTAATAAGTAATGGTCAGATCTGTACTGATCTCGTAATACTCTGTAAACTTTTGAAGACTATTTCAATTTATATTTCAACAGGGCCATTTGGGAGAAGGTTTAGGCCTGCATGGAGACAGCCTTTTGATATGAGCAGAGTCTCATCATCAGGCAATTAAATCAGGTCACCAGTGACAGTCAGGAAAAGGACAGAGACTGAAGCAGGTAATAATGGATCAAATCAAACTAATTCAATGTGGGCCCTTTGCAGGACAGTAGCTGGGTCAAATGAGGATCTGCAAACCCCAGAAATTTGGCAGAGCTGAAAGTGTTTAAAAAAAGCCTTCAACACTTGCCCCTGGTGTCAGAGGAGACATAAAGAAACAGTTCAGAGCAGATGCTTTCTGTCTGGGAGAAGTCCCTAAGTTACTTAAATGCTTCCTACTGTTATTCTACCTTATCCTACAATGTCCCAGCATTAGCAGGGATAACCTGAAAGCCAAAGCTGCAGCACTAGGCTCCCAGCCTCCTCTCCAGCTTGCCCTCCAGCCTATGGCTCAGAGGTTGCCTGCTGCCAAACTCCCTCCTTGGTGACTCCAGTGATGCACAAAAGCAACCCCTAATCCCTGAGTTTATATTGCTTTACCCAGCTATCCAGAACAAGTCCTCATTCCTCATGGGGATGTTTCCATTCTCTGAGACTGGTTGGACCTTACAACACATTCCAGTAATAGCTGTTCCCCTTCCAGGTCAGGCTTGAGGACACTGAGGAAGGAATCCTGAGCCAGAGCATTCTGCACACACCTACTGCTTCAGCAGCCCAGATTTCTGCCAGTTTTACACAGTGAGAGATGCAAAATAATTGCACTAAAAGGCTCCCTCAACTTCCTTCTCTCCAAACAACATCTCACTAAACAGGGAACCATCAGCATGAGGAATGGAATGCTCTTCCCCATTATCGTTTTTTTGGGCTATCCCCAGGAAGCACCCAAGTCACAGGGGTAATCTCTCTCCCTTGGTAAGAGAATAATGTTTGGTGTCATTTCTCTCATATGCCCTGCAGGAAGCAAGAGCAGGATTTGACTCAGATAAAAGTCTCAAATGACCCTTGTAAAGGCAGGACACCATGCTGGCTGTCAGAGTAACAGAAGGATGGATAAAATGCATGTCAATACAGTAGGTCCACAGATTTCAGTATTTCTCTCTGACTTATAAATCGCTTTTCAGGCAGACTCAGCACTCTGGTACAGGGCAGAAATCTCAGTGAGGTCATATAAGCCACCAATTACAAAACCTCTTTGAACTCCTGGGTGGAAAAACCTCCTCCTTTTAAAATGTGCATGCTCAGAATGCCCTGGGTGGAAGTCCTGTTTCACTTCACTGTTCTGCAGTACACAGGAGGCAAAATATTGCTTTGTGTGCAATGTTTCTTTTGGAGGTTTTGTGTACTGGGGAGTGACCATCCCCATATGCTCTGGGTTTGAAAATTATTCCATCCTGGTTTGTGTGTGCATGTGGTTGCTGTTCCTGCCTTTTACATGGAACAGAGAGGTGTCTGTGCTTAACCCAAATCTCACATCAAGCCTGATAGCAGAGACATATTTCAGTGATAAAAGAGCCAAAATAAATGGAGTTCTAGAGACAATACCCTGGGCTTCAGGTGAGAGCGGGACAAGGTTCACTGCTGGGACTGCTGGCCCACAGCATAAATTATGAAAACAGTGCTCTTCCCCTACCATGCACTAGATCCTGCATGCTTTCCATTGTGCCTATTGTTGTTCTCTTTATACCTTGTCTTGCCCTATATTTTTTCCCTTTTTCTAAAGCCTTGCTCAAAAAAATATTCTCAGTTTTATAAGGAAAAGCAATATATGACAGTTCCATTCCGACCATTATCTCCCAAAATAAATCAGAAAAAAATCCCTCCCTTCTGTCACACAGCAACTTCCAAACTGTTACTAACAGCAGACAAAGTCCATAAATCATTCCTAAATTGCCTATCAGGCCACAGTTGGACTTTTATCTACAAAATAAAGTAGGGCAAATATATAAGGTCTATAAAGTTTAAGGACATACTATTTACCATTGGTAATTAAAACCCAAGTGCTCTACAGTCAGCACACTGTCACAGTGGACTCCAGGCTGATGTGAATGGGCACAGCTCCATTAGCCACCACGAGGCAAATTACATTAATTTTAGCTGAAGGTTTGTTCCTTACACATCTTATTTTGCTACCGAAAGGCCAGGTGGTTCTTTCCCTACTTGCATTATATAATCCCAAATTGATTTCAGTGGGACTATTTGAGTTACAAGGTACCACTCAGCTTGAGTAGGGATGGTTGTACTTGGCCTTTAGTGTGCAATAGATTTTTTTTTAAAGCCTATAAAAACAGACATTTTCTTTGCGCATTCACCTGGAGTTCTATAATGCAGGTAGTTATAACTCTTCACACCGTTTGTCTTTCTCTTATTTTAATGGTAATGACAACAGATGGAAATAGTCCTAATCATGGAATTAGCTGGTGCAATTGGCTTCCTCAGGCATTCACACCACAAAAGGGTTAAGACAATGGGGTGATCCCTGTCCCTGGCTGGGACACATAGCGTGCTAACGTCAGATTCCTGAAGTCACACAGCTCTGTCAGCTCTCTCCCTGTCAAGCAGGTGGTGAGTGAAAAGTTATTCAAGGATGGTGTTATGTACCCTTCATGAATTATGCATCTTAAACAAACTTACATGATCTGAGGCACTCAAGTGGAAGCCTTTTAGCTAGAAGCAGCCCACTGGAGAGCTTAGCTACAGATCTTCGATAATGGTTTAAAATAGCTCGCTGCAGTGCCTGCTCTTGTTCCCTCTTTGGCTCAGTGGCCCATGCTTCACTTCATTGGCTTGCTGCAGCTGCAGTGGAGCCTCTGAAATCCCGTGGGAAAAGTCCATCCTAAAACATCTTCAATGGTTAAAAAGACTATGCTCCTTTCTGCTGGGGCTTTGTCTTTTAATGAGCTTGGGGGGGAAGTGCTGCCTCAGGATGGGTTTTATCTTGAAAGAGTGAGAAGGAGAGACAGAATTTCTGCCAAGGTCACTGGGTTTTTTTCCCTTTCATGAAAAGATAATGAATGTTGTTTTAATATTTGCTTTTGGTGAAAGGGAATCTTGCTGTGCCTCCATTGCAGCTATGAGCTGGTTAGGGAAATGTATTGCTCACTGTGTCACCTAATCAGCCTGTGACAATATTGCCTGGCACTAATTAATTGTTTCCTCTTCAGAATGCATTACTTGGGTACAAGATATGGCATTTCATTTCTAATCCTCTGGTGATGTTAATCTGGTGGGAAGATGAGTGGACTGCCTACTTACACTCCATAAACCATGGATTTTCAACACCTAGTTTTCCTCAAGCAGAGAGGAAAATTAACTTTTGTTCTTCATTTAATTCAATTTAACTTCATCACTCTGTGAAACCAGGCTGGAAGAGGGGCTACTTTCTCTGGACACAAAGTTATGGTTTCATTATGGATCCACCCCTAAACTTGCACTGGATAGAGCTTTATTCCACTAAGAGGTCCCTCGACCTGATATAAGGCATGTCACATAGAGCAGGAGCATACAAAGCAGGACATTATGGTACAGCTTATTACAGACTGGTTTCAGGAGCTCCAGTTACTTGGGACTCAGTCTGTGTTGGTGGTGTTAATCCTACATTTGGTTCTCCTTTGGTTCTTATGTTTTTCTTTGTCCCTCTGTTCAAAGAACAGCAACACCTATTAAATGAGAACACTTTATCCAAGCCTGTCCTGATCCTATGCAGCCACAGGCAGTGGGAACTTTGCTACTGACTTCTTAGAGGTCAAAGCAAGCCCATGTGTATTAATCCCACAGTGCAATGTTACAGCTGCTGCCTCCAGAAGAAGGCTGGGGTGGGGAATCCACCCTCCTCTGATTTTGTATTCTTGTAGTTTTGACTAAAGGGCATAAAGAATTGTTTAAATGTTTATAGTGAATATGTTGAGTAGCTGAGGAAATGCATCCTTTCATTAGCTTAACTGTGCATCCAGCCTTTCTGGAAATATGACTTAATATGAACCTTCAACAACCCGAGAAAAAGTGAATGACAGGGGAAGAACTCAAGTTACAAGATTCCAGATGCACCACTTTCCTCTGTATTTCTAAGCCAAACCTGAGACAATCTAGCTGGCCAAGTAAGGGTTTAATTGCCAAAGTGTCCTCAAGACTTTATTGAGTGTAAATGTTTTTTAAAAAAAACCAGAAGAACAAAGGAGCTCAGTTTGACCCTGGGAGCTCCCCCTTCAATCACTGCTTTGATCAGCCTTTTCCCCACAGAGCTCCCTCAGTGCTGGAAAACATCCTCCCTGGCACGCAAGCAGGCTCCTTTTGGGCTGGAGCACAGCACAGACACCCAGCAGAGCAGTGTACTCTGGGGGGCTCTTACTGCACCAGTTCTGCCCTTTGCTCACCCTCATGTATTTTCTGGACATCCTTAGGTAAGGACATTACATTTATAAAATCTGTATAAACCAAAAAAATTTGGTTAATGAGCCCGTAAGTAGAATCCAGAGGACTTTTGAAGATGGATTTTAAAAGTCTGATTTTCTCAACTGTAGCTGTAGTAAAAACACAAATAAGAAATTTGGGAAGCAGTTTCTGCAATTTTTTAAGAGTGACAGCAAGCTGGCAGGTCCTTGGCTTCTTTGAGATGAACTTACTGCCTATATTGTTAAAAAGTGTGCTTACCTGGGGAAGGGGGAGAAACGGCAGTGTTTGCCTCTCGGAGTGTAACTTGGCTTGATGTCCTTCCCTGACTCCCCCACTGCTCACAGTTGTTCTGCTTTGACATTTTGCCTTGGACACTGTTCCTACCTGCTTAGTGCTGGACACTTATTAAAAAGGTTAAAGTCATTTCTCCAGCTGTAATCTGACCAAATTCTGTTTGGAGACTCCATGAGCCAGACTGTGGCCAGAGGCCCTGGTGGGAAGTTTGCACCCAGGTGGGAACCTCAGCAGCCGATGGCTTTGCTGAGACCACAACTTGACCTTTCAGCTGAATACATCACACCCATTCCTATTTCATCCTGCTCTGGTTTCCAGAGCCAGTTAAGATATTATGACAGACATTAGAAAGCCAACCTACAGCTAAATCATCAAGGTAAATAAAGGGAAATTATAATTATATAATGAAATTGAGTGCCAGTCCCTAGTTACCTGGCTAATCCCATGGAATAGCATGGGTCTGTTCCTCCTGTCTCCCTTGGACATTAATGAGAGTAAGCCTGAAGTATTCTTAGTGTTTAATTGGGTATTTTCTTTCAGATAAAATTCTAATTTAAAATCAAATATTCTATTTTTGTGTCGTAAGTAAGAAAAAATTAAAAGAAAAACAAATAAGACCATAAGACAAAAAAACCCCCTTAATTTTCATAAAAGGGTTTAAATAAAATTTTAAGTATGTATAATGTCCCTCATCTAACTTGGAGGCCCCCAGTAAAACTATTCCAAAATTATCTTTTAAAACAAACTTGCTGAATTGCATTAAATGTCTGAAAAGACAATCTTATGCTGGATTTAATTGAGTTTACCTTAATTTACTTTGGAAATAAAAATCAAATTATTTCTGGTTTAGTTATGAACAATGAGGCCTACAAAAAAGTAAATATGATTCAACAAATTCATTTTACACTGGGGTCTAGTTTTAATGTGGATACATTTCCCTAGTTTTACTATGTAGCAAGGTAAATTTGGAATAAATCAGAAATTATTCCATGATTTCAAGATTCAGCAAGACAAACACACAGCTGATCCGAGCTGTGCAAGTTGGCTCTTGCATGGAGCAGGAGTTTGCTGCAGATGACTTTTAAAAATTCCTCCTTCTCCAAAATACTGATGTGCACCAGTGTAACTGAGTACACTGTGCTGATTGTCCTCACTGACAACTTGGTTTTAGAGCTGAATTTTTATAGTGGGGCTCTTAATATTTAAATAGAAGTACAGCTATAATTTTTGAGTTTCTGGAATTATATTTTTAAATATAGAGATAGAAACCAAATAATTATGGGAGTAAACTGGCATTCTATCATATTATGATAATATCCCAGCTAGGTTTTTAAAGCACTGAAATTTGTTTTAAATTTAAGTAAACTTAATCTGTCAGAATAAATCTGCTTCATTATGTATAATGTTAAAGCCTTTGCTTTGTTTGGCATATACAAATAAAACCAGAAAAATACATTGATAAGAAGTTTAAAATGCTCTGGGGAAACACAGTCCATTTAAATCAACAGGAAAAGAGTCACAAAATCTGTTTTTTAGAGGTTTTGGATTTACAAGAACCCTTAGGGAAGAATTTTTGGTAGCAGTCATGTTGCTGAATTACAAAGGCGCTTTATAAATCTCGCCCGTTATCTCCAGTAAAGTCAAACAAACGCAGGCTGCTGGGTTTGATTTACTCACACTGGCTGGGTTTTATGTGGATTTTTCACAGACATTAACTGGGAAAGGGGCTGAGCCCTCCCCTGTTTCACGTGGTCTCCTGAAAGGTGGTGACTTTCAGTTGCTGTCTGAGAGATGGAGCACCTTCATATCCTCTACAAAAACCTTCATACCTCTTCAGAGTTACACCTACTTGCCTTTATAAAACAGGGAAATGATTATTTGAGGTGGAAACCTGGTTCCTGCTCCCAGGAACACAGAGATGTCCTTTGGTGTCAGCCCAGGCCAATTTTCACCTGTACAGAGACCCTGCAATGCCTTCAAACTCGCCAGTGCCACAGAACTTGCTCGTTGAATGTGAAAGTTTTTTGGTCACAAAGCTGAACAAAATCATTAGCATTTCACTGAAACATTTCATATGGCCTTGAGAAAAATAATTAGATTGACTTTTAGGCCTTCTATTGCTGTCTGCAAAGTGCCTTGAGTTCAAATGTCAGATATTGATTTGAATCAAAAAGAATAAGAAAAAATAGCCAGTTTGGGACCATTTGCGTTCTTCCTGGAGGGGCACAGCACTTGAAGGAGCCAGAATAAAATTTCTGTTGAAACCTTTAGTCCTATCTTTGAACCAGGACAATTTCTATTTTGCAACCTTTGAGAAATAACCCATCCAAAACACTGCATGGAACAACCAAGAAAACAAAGAGCACCCAGCTTCATTTACTCCACTGAAAATTACCCTTCTGTGCATCCTCAGAGGATCTGGCCTGTTGTGAACCAAGTCTTTCCCAATCTTCCCCTAGAAAAATCATTAAGTGCTGGCTGACCTGAATGAAATAGGACACCTGATTTTTACCAGCTCAGAATTTTTCAGATTAAGGAGAAATCTGTACTTACAATAGTCTTCCCAACAGACCTCATTTATTCCTGTCAGGGCACACCACACCCATTTTTAGATGCATTGAGCTGATTGTCTACTTTTTAATTGCATCAGTAATATTTTATATGTGCCGAAGTGGTATTAAAATTTAAATTATTTCAACAATAATTATTTTCTACCTGGCAGACAGACAGTCTCTCATGCATAATAGTAGACAAAAAGAGTGAGAGAGGTGTATTAGATGTATTTTAAGACTAAAGCACCTTCTGCAGTCCTGGAGGGTGAAGAACAGACACTTTGATATAGTCATTGAGGCTTATTGATCCTATTAACATTATCTTGTGGTAAAATCGATGCTGGAGTTTCAGTCTTGCAGGAGACATGTAAATGAGAAGATGAAAAAACATGCCAAGGCAAATAGTTTCCTGATGGAAAAACAGATATGAAAAGAAATAACAGGAGGAAGGGGTGTGTTGAGCAAAGATAGTACTCAGAGACAGGACAGCAAGCACAGGACCTTGCCAAAAGTCATCCTCAGTGTTTGATGCAGGACGTGGTCTCCTGAAAATTCTCTTCACTAACAGGGACATGGCCTTGAAAGGCATGAAGTGCTGATGGCTCCTGTTGCTTGGACAAACCCTGGACCCATGTGGTCCCTTCTTATCTCAGATCCTTCACATTTGGTCACTTCTGTCAGTCCTGTGTTTATGCAGGGTCTGTCTGGGCAAGGCCCATCCTGCCATCAGGAATTCAGAACTCAATACAACTGGCTCTCATATGTCCAGCTCACTAGTCCACGAGGTGGGGTTTTTCCACTTCAATTGCTTTACACACTTACCCAGAGAACTAGGGTACGACCCTAAGCTCCTCTGCTGGGCCCACAGCTCTACATTTAGGGTGATATTAGCCCAGATTTGATGGCAAGAGGAAAAGGGGGACTCTTAACCAGCTGTCACCGATTGGGTGCTCACCTTGCAACTGAAATGCCCTGTGTGCCTCCCTGTCCTGTGTCTGGTGAACCCCCAGCCACAGAGCATTGGGAAAAACCAAAGGTGTTGAACAGGAAAGTCAAAAACATGAAAGGAAATTTTTTCTGAGAACCTTGCACTCCTTTTGAAGTGTTTTAAAGGACTTTTAGAATCAGATTTTCAAGTAGGTGAAGCCAGCTCCAAGGCATTCACTCAAATCACATCATTAACTTGGAATTAAATAGTTCTCACTCTTCTACATTGCAATTACTGAATCTTTTCTTTTTTTAATCTGACCAGCTCTTTGCAATCACCATGAATTTGTGCATTTTTAAAGGGAACTTTAGGAACTTCAAAAGAACATAGGATGTACCCAAGAAATGAAATCTGGCTCGGTGCACAGGTTTCACTGGATGCTAAATCTGCAGCTCTAACAGCATCTTTACCCTTGTGCATGGCTGCAGTAGGGCAGCATCACAGACATCAGTGAGAGCTCAGGGCTGCAGGCAGGGATGCTCTCAAAATAAATCTGTGATCTGTGATAACTGAGACAGAACATAATGAAACATCAATGTCCTCTGGATTTGTTTGGAGAAACGTTGGTTTCTTTCTTTCAGAACTTTGGGGGTTTTGTTCTTCACACACCAAGAAGCCCACCTTTATAACAATGTGTCCTTAATGACCAATTAGTGAGTTTCCAAGCCACAATCCATATTACAGAATGACAAATTAGAGGTTTTCTGTTCCCTCTGCAGTACATTTAAATTAGTATGGCTTCATTTGCTGGGCAGCTTGGTCAGACAAGCTGTCTGTGCATGAGTGAACGTACAGCTATGCTGTTGTTTTTAAAGTTCATTTGATCTGTATAATATGAACTTATCCGGTTCTCTGCTCTATCAGTTCAGCCAAGTTATTAATGAAAAGTAAAATAATATTTCTGGTGGAAATACCATTGATAACATGTAAATTGTTTATAGGATTCCCATACTCCCAAGCCCCTCTCACCAATACTTACCCAAATATCACCTAAAAACAAACCAAGGAGGAAGACAGTAGCTGTACTGAGCATGACAAGTGTCCTGTCCCTGACAGCTACCAGGTGCAAATAGTTAAGGATAGGCATGTCCAGGTCTGTGTTCTTTGATGCCTTGAGCCATCCCTGTGTCTGGGGCTTCACCAGACTGGCACGTGAGCTTTAAGGAGAAAACCTCCACAGCGGTGAGTGACTCTTCCTTGTTCCCCTTTTTGATTCAATTTATATTTTTAAACTTTAAAATATATTTTTGTCAGAAACTTTTGTAGGGGTGTTGCTTGGGATTTTATTTCTTTTGGTTTGTTTTGTGCCTGCTCCCTGGTGCATTCGTTGGGTTCTCCAGAGCTCCTGCTTTTATGAGAAACTGGGGAATAATTTTTCTTATTTAGGTTGGATTCACCATTCATATTGTAGATCCATATTGTGCCCTCACTCAGTTACTTTATTTTTAGGTACATAAATAATGCTATTGGCCTAAAATTAAGCATGTTGTAGAGTGCTTGCCTCCGTTGGGGCCAAGGCTTTTGGCCAGTTAACTTCTGTTCTCCATTAGCCAGAGGAGTGTTTGGATGTGCAGGTGTAGCACAGGACTCTGCACTCCCTTTTCCCCACAAAAATGAAGAGCTTCCCCTTGAGGGATCCTTGTGCTGCCTGTGGCTCCTGGCAATGCTCATGGCCTCCAGGGTGTGTATTTAGGACTTGAAGCTGCAACCTATTTATTCTGGAGCAAACCTTGTTCCCTCTGTCCTCTGAACACATATCCAGGCAGGATGAGGCCGTAGGCACATGTTGCAGCATCTTTCTAATAAAAACAAAAACAAAATCTATAGTTCAAAAAACCCCCAATGACTAAACAAATAGATCAAGACTCATAATTAAGCACAGACTCCATTGCCAGTTTAACATGAGGAGCAATTTAATTGGGACCTAGACTGCTTTGTGTAGCTTCGTTAATGTAATTGAGTAATGCATATTGATTTTTCATGGGGCCCAAATCTTTTTTTTCTTCATCTCGTCTAAGAAAGCCTGTTAAGGAATTATTAATCACATTATAATTGCTTTAAGATCTATGCTCTAATTAAAACCATAAATTCTTTATTACATCTTTATTTTAATTAGACATCCAGAAAGACAATAATTTTTACAAGAAAACTCATGCAATAAAATTACCCCACTTAGCAATGCTTCAAAGGGCCTCTGCTTAGGACACACAGACTTCAGTAGGACTTCCTAAATGAAGATGTGCGTGATTCTAGTCATAATCAGAATTAAAGATGTCCCCTGAATGTAATTAAGTAACCTTACAATAAGACCTTCTCTGTGCAACAAAGCTGGGTTCATCCACAGGAGTCAGACTTTACTTTCTCTTGTTTTTCTTTTGTCTTTTAAAAATCCAGGCTTGAAGAAGCATGTTCTGAAATTTTAAGAGCCTAATGAAAGGTTTAAAATATAATCCTACTGTAATGAAAATAAGCTTATTATCATAACTCCATCTGGTATTTTCTTTTGGGTGTCTTTGTTCCTGCTGTGATAGGTACTCTTTACCTACCAGGAGGAATTAAAAATAAGAATATTTCCTCATCTCTGTCGAAGGGCCTGGTATTTCTCTCATTTAGCCTGTTGGGAAGCCAAGTCCTAGAGAGGAGAGTTTAGCCTAGAATTGGTGTGGTTGGTTTTTAGGGTTTTGAGCTGTGAGTCCTGTGGGTCTCTGTTAAGAGAATTTGAAGATGCTTTAAAAGCACACCATTTCACTTTTTTTTTAAGATTAAAATTATTTCTGTAATATGAAATAGCATTGTGGTTTGAAATGGCAGCTAACCCACAATTTACTTGGGTTTAAGTCTTAAACTCGATCAGAAAGGTCAATGACTCAGACTGAAACACTTCAATCTAAGCATGATTGAGAGTTCACTTCATCCCAGCTCGGGATAAAATGCCTTGGAGTGTTCAAAATATTCACAGAAAAGACCTTTTGGGTTCCCCACTTGAAGGTGGGGTATGTGCCAGAAATTCTTACCACAATTCTGCAATCTCTTCCTGTGATTGGTGCTTTGTTTATGGCCATAGTCTCACTGCAGCCAGGAAAGGAGCCTGGGCCAAACAAAACATGCCTTTATCCATATTTGTGGGGAAATGTAACAGGTCATTCCTTATTGCACGCCAGATTTTAAACTGTGCAAAGCACCAGGTGTAAAGTGCAGTGATGTGCTTGTAACAGAAATGAATGCCCATATCCCATTTTCCTTGAAGAATCTGCAGTGTGTCTCCTTTCAAATCCCAGAACTGCACTTCAGAGTGATGTGTTGCTATTTAGGCCGACAAGGTCTGACTGAAAAGCCAGTTCATAGCCTAGCAGTTGGTAAATGGTGAAAAGATAGGTTTATTTGCCACTAACTCCTCCACTCATCACTGAAAGAAGCCAGTACAGAGACAGTGCATTGCCCAGACACATCACTTGTCAGATAATGTCTTAATGGTCACTTGATGCTCATTCAAAATAGATGCAATGAGGTGTTGCTGGAGGTTTTGTTATAGTGGCTATTAGATCTGCATCTCTGGCTCAGCTGTGATCCTTACCTGTGCTAGGCAGTGTCTGCCCATCTCAGTGAGATATTCACGGGCTGCAGCCTCAAGTTGTTCTGATGTCTTTTTTTTTTTTTTTTTGACACCTGCCACTGTTTTCCAGCACTTTTATGATTCTGTGTAGCTATTGCTTTTATTTAACCTCTGCTTATTTATGGACTAAACTGCTAATGCTTTCAATATCTCTAAGGTGTGGCAGATGCTGACAGAGTAAATGTGCTCGGGGTTTAGGTGCCCCATTCTCAAAGCTTTGCCTCCACCTGGTAGCTGGAGTCAAAGCCACTGGCCTGGTCTGGACCCAATCATGGGGACCTTTCCATTGGTTTTAGTGGGTTTTAAATCAGGATAACTTGACACAGTGGAGGAAACAAGCCAGATGAGCGTGAATGGAAATGTTTGAAAAATGCATATTCCCTAGAAACATCTGCCTTGACAGTGCACAGCAGTCACTCAGAAGGATGATAGTACCAGCTTTCATCTTAGTCAAAATGCAATTATGGGAGTGGGAGGACGCAGGGAAGCCTCTACTTGAGATGCAGAGGGCTGCCTGGCACAGACAGATTAGCAAACAGATCAAACAGCCTTGCCAGCCTTCAAAAATGGCTTTTGTGAAGTTTGCAAGATGTATCTGCCCTGGCTCCCGCTTTAGAGAGTGGGAACATGATGGGGTTTCTTTTTCAGACTGGAGTTCTGAGTCTTTGCTTTCCTGATCTGTCTTTGCTTGGGCTGAAAACAGCTCAGCAAGTCTTCTGTGGGAATTTAGCAGAGGGACTACAAGGCTGGGAGTACATTTTGAAAGCTTGAGTTGAACAGCTGAAGTAGGGAGTGAAGGGATGTGCATCACCAGAGCTCAATTTCAGCCTTATGTCCTCTGTGAGGGAGGGTGAGCTGCATCTCTGCTTTTACCATGGCTCCAGAGCTAAGCTGAAGGAGAACAGAATATGGCATTGTCTGTAGCTTGACTGTTCCCCTCAAAAGTCACCTAGTTTCAATTATACTGGTAGAGATACTGTAATTTGTGAACCTGGGTTTACTGAAATTTTCCTCCAAAAAGGACAAAGAAGGCCAAGGTTTACCTTAGAGGTTGCTAACAACCGGAGCCAGGAGGGTGTGGCTGGAAAATATTAAATATTATTAATGTATGAAAAGTTATTGAATAAATAGTAGCTAATTTAGAGAGACCAAAGTACCCTGAGACACTCAGCTGAATTATTGTGATCAGCGTCTTTAAAAAGCATCCTCAAATATGGGAAATTTTAGATATCCTTATCAAGACAGCAGATGCCTATCTGATCACCTTGCTGCCCAAATAGAAATCAAAGCAAAAAATAGGCTTCCTGTCATGTAGGAAATGGCATTATTTAGTCTGTCAATACATTTCAGCAGTAAATCAAAAAGGGATTTTGACATCTCTGGCTTTTGAGCTCCACTAAATGCTAAAGACTACTATTCATTTCCTGGGAATCCCTAGGTGGATATCATACTCAGAAACTCAATATCTATTTCTTTAAGAATCAAACAACATACATTAAGCATATATTTATTCAGATAATTTGTGTGTATTCAGTATCCCTGAGCCACTGATCTTATAGGTATAATCTGCTTCCCCCCTTTGAGAAACAAACAACCTTTTTTACCATTACAAATGTAGGAAACTTATTCTCAATTTTTCATGAATGTGACAGAGGGAGGGAGATATCACATGACATTATTAAGCAGAAATATAAGAAAGGAAATGCACAAAGAAATTGTGGAACTCGTGGCTGCAGGACGCTGCAGGATCAAGGGAATAAAAAACAATAAGAAATTACCTGAAGAAAAGTTCATTGAAGGCCATTTAATGGTTTTCTAGATTTCTAGCAACTGGGGACATTGGATAATTCAAGACCAAGCAGTTGTAAGAAATAGTGCAAATGTTACTGGACATTCTGGAGAGATGCTATTAGGCTAGAAAATTCTGTAAATGACCAGCAAAACAAGAAATGTCCAGAGCAATAAATTATTTAAGCATGGGCAGCAGAACTGGGAACATCAACCCTGGCCAAGTGTCTGTGACCTGTTTGGCACAGATTGAAAAAGAGCATGGTCTCCTACTCCTTCCCCTCTGGCTCTGCCATGGGTGATAAGAGTAGAGCTTTTTCAGAAAAGGGATGATATTGAGGCCATTTTGTAATGCTATTGATTTTAAATTGTTCATGGCATGAAACTAACCCCAAATTCCTTGTTCCTAAGTAATTCCTCTGCTCCGGATCCATGTGGTAACTCTAGTGTTCCAAATCCACCCTGGTTGTCCCCAGCCTTGGGGGATTGATAGAGATAGTCTTTATAGAGCTGCATCCATCTCTCTTTTGATCCTGGAGTGATAATCCTTCAAACTGTGTGACTTAAGAGACCCTCCTCCCAGACAGGCATGTAGATTTTAGGGTGATATAAAATGCATTTTTCTACTCCCATGGGATTACATTGCCTTCCAAACTCCTGACCTGGAGCTACAGCCAAAACGCCCCTTCTCCCCTCCAGTTTCCTTCAGCAGGACCCAACTTCCTTTGTCATTATAGCTGAGTAAGCCTTTAGGGACATGAACCACATACTTGCCCATATTTCTTGAGGACAGTGTGACAGGGCTGCAAAAGGACTGAAGACATTTTCCCTCAGTTATTACAGTTCCTGTCTGCACTATGGACCTTTATTTCACAATCTCTGCTTGTTCTCCATTCAAAATGTCTCCGTGGATGTGGATGCAAATTTCTCACATTAGTGCACTGGCAGGTATTTAATATGAAAAGAGAAAGCCAAGTGAAGATTGAAATCTTCAGTCCTTTAGGCATCCATTCCAGCAGTGAAACTGCTAACTGTTACAAATGCCTGTTGACAGTGCAGCTGAATTCCAGGTTTATAGCAGTAAAGAGGCAGGAGTTTTATTGCTTCTGTGGTCTGAGAACACCCCATAGGCTGCTTATGATGGCTTAGCTTGGGTAATATGTATTACAAAAGGCTGGGGAGCCTGTGCTCCACCCAGCTGCAGTTGGCAGCTCTGGCCCAGGTCCTCCCTGCCCACCCCGGACTGAGGTACAGAGGGATGATGGAGCCAACTGCTCAGACAGGGCAAAGGGAGGTAATTTTACCTGCCCACTGATTGTCCTGAGCACTGACAATGGAAGACAATCAGCAGTTAAGCTGTGAAACCCCAGAAGTGACCATCTTACTTGTGAACAAACCCTCAGCTGTCAGTTTGGTGGGGCTTGAGATCCATAACTCCCCTCCTGTGAGGACAGACCACCCTGCAGATCCTGTGCTATAGGAGAGAGAGTAACACCAGGTAAAGGCAAGAGGGAGAGGCAGCTACAGTGCAGCAAGTGTTTTGTCCATCAATTACACCCAATTCTCCATCCAGAAAGATTAAAGGCTGTTTGTTTGCAGTTATGTGTAATGTCACGCTCTGTTTGTCATCTTTTTAGCTCTCCTGGGATCAGAAGACATGCCTAAATGTTACACTGCCACCTTTCAGAAAACAGCCTACTAAAACTAATTAATAGTGCACCCTAGTTAACACATGCAAACTTGGCATTATTAGTCTAATTAAACGGATTTTAACAATCCGAGTTCCCTTCTCTCTCCCCCTCACAAATTCCAACATATGCAAGTCGAGTAAATTAAACCCATTAATCACGATTGGTGCAAATGATACAGGTGCCTGTAAGGTAGGCTCTTCTCTGAAGAGAGATGGTAACAGGCCTCATTATGTTTAATTTTGCTCCTTAGCAAAGGATAATAAATATAAATTGTAACATCACAATAAAATATTTAATTATTCACGAGTTTGGTGAGAAATATAATTAGCTTACTGGTATGTGTCTTCATTTGGGTGATAATGGATCCAATTTAGGACCTTAAAAATTTCTGGATAAAGGCTGAAAATCAGAGGTTTGCCAGGACATTAATGCTTATAAATAAAGAGAATGAGCCCATTTCCACAATCTTTATTACCTCCTGTGGAGCTGTGTGGACATCCCAGCTAACAGGCCTAGGAATGTACCACAAGTACCTGGTGCTCTCCTGCCTCTGAACAGGTTTGAGTTGATCTCTTCAGTCTTCTACAGACATGGGAAACTGAGGGCTGATGGTGTTTCCACAGATAATACTAGAACAATCACCAAGAACAATATGTGGATGTTTTAAACTTAATAATTGTGAGTTTTAAATTTGCTGCAGAAAAACTGCTTTGGGTTTTGCAGGGATTTTCTTTCAGCTACATGAAAGAGAAGCCATAGTTCAGGCTATGCCCTATTTGCAAACAGAGAAGGACTGGATGGAGAGCACACTTACCCTCCCCACCTCTCTCTAGCCCATCTGTATCCCTGGTCACAAGCCTGGTCCTAATGAAAATGTCCCAGGAGCTCCTGTGGATGGGCCCCTGACTTGCAGAGGTGCTGCTACTGCAGCTCAGGGGTGCAGGAGTTAAGCTGGTGCACTGTTTGGTGTAGGAGACAACTGAGCTAGCAGCATAGCTGCTGCTGTTTGCTTTTATGGGATCCTAATTTTATTTATTTTATGTTCTCCTTATTGCATGTATTTAGGTGACAGATGCGCGCGTTCCTTAATCTCTTTCTCATTATCCTACGAAATTGTAGCTGCGTTTTGACAGCTTTCAGACAAAGATAAAAGAGGAAAGGAGAACTTCAAACATATGGAAATTTGCAGATACCCTGCCCTGACTCCTGGTGAGGAAATCACTGAGCACATAGTTAGAGGAATTAGTTAAGACTGGTGGCCTTTGAGTTCATGGTGTCTGAATGCAGATGTGAGGGAAAGCACTGCTCCAGCAGCCATGATCCCAGCTTTCGATTATGTATCATACGGGAGTGAAGGGAGCTTAGGGGTGGATTAATGCTCTGAACAGATTAGTTCAAAATTGTATTTCCAATGCACTTGCCATGCACCCCTGAACTGTAACCTTGCTTAAGGGAGGGAGAAAAAGAACACCACCAGGAAACCTAGGATATCTAAGCACCTGCATGATGCAGCCAGTATAATTCAAACTTACTTTGTAAGGTAATTAACAGTGGATTGATTGTCCTGACAGAATAAAGTGTCTTACCACAAAGGGCTCAGGAGATTTACATCAAAATCAGTGAAAGCAAGGCACAGTATTTTTGCTTAGTCTGAATTATTTTGCATTATTTGCCATACCCGTATTCCTGACCCTATCATGATGTCCCCTTTACTATTTCCAGTCAAAACAGATTTTCAAAGAATCCCCTAAACCACGAATTATATTATCTTTCTGAAGAAGGCATTCGGATTAGTGCAAGAGAATGTGAATATAAACTTGCAAGCAATGTAACAAATGTGGTGTAAGTGTTATTTCTTCCTCCACTAATTCTTCTGAGCAAGATTTACTGCCTCAGCAAAGTTTTTTTTTAAATAAATTAAATATAACATGAACTAGATAGTTGTTCACATGGAGCTAGAGCTGGAGAGGCTCATTAATCACTAGTTTAAATCCCAGAATATCCAGTCATCCTAATTAATGATTCAGTGCTGAACTTTACTCTGGCAGTGGCAGCTGAACCAGGCTATTAGCCATCTTGGCTGATAGGTACCAAGCAAGCTGCAGGAAAAGAAACAGCCCTTGGGGCTGGTGAGGCAGAGCTGCTGCTACCTGGGCACCTATGCACCACCTGCGTGGGCAGCACGGGCTGTCAGGGATGCCAAAAGTAGCTGCCCCTGCCACCAAATAGCCACATTTTCATGGGTTGGTGCAGGGTCAAACTGCGGGTTTGGGGTGTGTGCTGAGAACTACACACTGCACCTCTCTGGGGTGAACTACATCCAGTCACTCCTCCCCAACAACAGCATTCCTAATATGTAGTCTAAGCTGGGGCACATCTGTCTCCAGCAGGCACCCCAGCCACTATTTACAGAAATCACAGAACCTGCTGAGTTGGCAGAGACCCACAAGGATCACTGAGTCCAACTCGTGGTCCTGGTCCAACACCATGGGCCTGAGAGTATCATCCAAATGCTCCTTGAGCTCTGTCAGCCTCGGTGTTGTACCCACTGCCCTGGACAGCCTGTTCATGCCCAACCACCCTCTGGGTGAAGAACCTTTGTCTCATATCCAACCTAAACCTCCCCTGACACAACTTCAGGCCATTCCCTTGGGTTCTGTCACTGGTCACCACAGAGCAGAGATCAGTGCCTACCCCTCCTCCTCTCCTCACAAGGAAGTTGTAACTGCAATGAGATCTCCCCTCAGTGTCCTCTTTTTCAGGCTGAACAGCCCAAGTGACCTCATGGAGTATATTTTTGGAGTATGAAGGTTTCTAGCCCCCTGGATTCCTGGCTAAGGTTCTTCTCTTGTCAGAGATGCAGGGCCCCAGAAAGGAAACCACGTCTGTTCATGGTGCCTGACATCTCCTCTGAATCCTGTCTGGGGTCCTGATACTCCATGCACAGGAACAGAGCAGCTTTTGTGCAACACAGTGCATAATTAAAGGTTGTAGAATTGAAACTCGCTCTCGTAATAGGAAAATCATAAATCATAATCCCATTATTCAAATGAATTTACCTGTTCTTTAGGGTTACATTAGTTCTGCATTTCATTTATCTGTGTTTCTAAGGCAAATAATTCACACAGTTTCAGTACTGGTTTTGCAGTAATGATATAGGATGTAAATTCTTTGCATTCCTCACAAATGCCAGGGAAAGGACATATTGTCTTTTGATTTTTTTTTGTAGGAGTTTTGTTTATTATGTATTGGCAAGAAACTCCACTAGGAAAGTGTTTCATTGTGCCTTGGAGAAGAAGGGACACACTCCAGATTAACAAACCAACAAATGACAAACTCCTGTCCCTTGCTGCAGCCCTGCTGCCTGGAAGTTAATTAATTAGGTGGTCCTGAAGGGTTGAACTTTTCTGACTTTGGGGATAGCAGAGGTTTTGTTCCTCATTTTGTTTTGTTACAGGCAAATTCTTAGAGGAGATAGTTAGCTTGAACGCAGTCTCAGCACACGGAAAATCTGCATAGAATGAGTTTTGCACTTGCATTTTTATTTTGGACTTTAAGTCTTTGTCAGCTGTTGTTATAATTAACTTAACCAAAAAAGCTCTTAGGGCTCTACTCACTTAATTCTTAACACAGAATCAGGACCTTTGCAGCAGCAAATAATTTTTATTCTTGTTGATTTTCAGCCTGGCTAGTGGGAGCCGGGAAATTTTAGCATATGTAACTTGAATTATTTCATGAAACATTTAACAAGAACCTATTTCATTCTTCACTAAGGCAAGTTGATATAAGAAGGATGATGTTATGGTTAATGTAAATCATAATTATTACCAGGTGCATCACTGAACTGGGAAATTGTGCTAAAAATGTAAGTTTTGCTCCATTTCATATTGAAAAATTACTCTGCAGCCTGACAGCCATTAATCTCTGTTACAGGAATGTTATTCTTTATTTTTATAAATTACAGAGCTAAGGTATAACAAGGCATAAATTATCAGGCCACAGGAGTCCACTTCGCTGAGCCGAGCTGGGCTCAAACAACCCCTGTTTGTGAGAAGGACCAAGGTATCCACACCCCATGCCCCCAGCCCCGTGCTGCCCACGCTGGGGACACCCAGCTCCACACACAACCAAGCCTTCAGCACCTCTGTTCCCCAAAACTTTTCTTTTGGCCATATCTAAAATGCTTTGTCAGGGCAGCACTCCATCTTTGTAGCTCCCACAAGGCTGTGCCCCGGAGAGATTTGTGGGCTGGGTGCTCTTCATCTGTTGGCATTGCTAAATCTTCTCTAAAAATAGGTTTGCTCATAAGGCAGGGCTCCAGGAAGAGTTATTTTTTAACCCACCAGCTTCATTCTCAAAAGCAGGATGGGCTATCTGTGTTCGGTATCCAACTCTGAATGGGGGATGCAAAACTGTGTTGCCTTCTTTACCCCCAGGGGATGAATTGGCTATTCCATGGTAGAAGCTCGAAGTACATTCTAACTTGTAATAAAAATGCTTTTTTTCCAGAAGTGATTAGCTCTGTGTTGGGCTTGGTGGATGGGGAAGCACCATGGGAAGTAGGCTCTAACAGCACTAGGTGTAGCAAGGTCTCCTCTACTAACAGGGAGAGCACTTGTTCAAAGGAATATTTACTAGGAAATACCTGAACTTCCTCAGAGCAGATGCTGCTCATCTCAGTTTATGCTGTAACATCAGAAGTAGAGAGTCCTAGTAGTTTGTGCTTTATAAGTGGAAGAAACAACAAAACACGAGTTTCCAAGCCCTGAATTATTCAATAGGAGTGTGTAGGTTTTTGAGATGATTCTCCACAAGGCTTTTCATCTGCTCCCACTGAAGTAGTTTTGGTTGACCCTGCTCTATTTACTGTGAATCCAGTTTCCAGGCTACTGACTCCATGGATGCTATGAAATTCAGAATAGCCTTTATTTTTGATAGATATGTCTTTCTGCATATAAATGATACCTCTTCCTTTCCTCTTACTTTTGGTACCTATTCCAGATCAGTGTAATCATTGTCACTCTTCACAACAGTGTTTTGAAAAACAGCACAGGGTTGTCCATCAGCACATCATCACCTGCCATGCAACACTTAAGCCTGAGGAGGTGAATCTCTGCTATCTCTGAAATACCTGTATCTCCCATTTTGTTGGAGCTCAGCTCCTTATATACAAATCATTGTCCAAAAACCCTAAGGACCCCTCCAGAGTTTTTTATTGATTGTGCAAGCAATATTTCTCAGAAGACCCTTTATTAAATCCACCCTCACATTTGTTCTGCACACTTCATCTTTGACAACTTCCCAAGACAGGATGAGCAGTTTTGAAAACATAACTGAGGGATAGACCAGAAAAAAGTCTGCCTGCCTTTAGTGACCATTTGTAATTTCCATTATGTCATCCTCAAGCTGCCAGGGAAAGGGGCTGGAGTGGACACGTCGGCGTCCTGGAGTCTCTGGTCTCTTCACTTGCAAAAAGCAATATTGAAAGTGTTAGAAGTGCACAGCAAAGCTGAAGTGCAGCCTGTGAAAATGATGATAACAGCAAATGGGAAACCATTTAATACTAGATGTGCTGGTCAGCCTGACAGCACTGTGAGAGTTTTGCCAAACCTTAAATACGTGTCTTGACAGTGCAGAGTCAGCAGGAAAGTCCTGAGCCAGTTGAATCACCGTGCTTTGTGTTCAAAGAAATGGCTCAACAGATGCAGGTCGTGTTGCATTCAGGGTTTGCTAGAAACACATGAGAGCAACATGGAGCTGCCCTTTACCTAAGCAAAGCAGGAAGTAAAATTAAATACATTTCTCTAAAGTTGGTGCTCAGCCCAAATGGTGCTCACAGGCCCATTAGTAACTAACCTGACCAAATTTGGTTTGCATAGCAATGCAATTCTGGGCAGCTCCCTTCAAATGATTGCTAAAATATTATTGGCATTTTCCATACTTTAGCATCTGGTATATTGTTATACAGAGGGCTTATTTCTCCTGGAAAATGCTGAAGTGAAAGTGGTTTCAGTAGACCCGTTGCCATTTGATAGCAGGGAATAGTGCACCACAAACATTTCTCTATGTGCCATTTTCTGGGCTCTTAGAAGAAATGTAGTGTCTCAGCCAGAAAGAACAGATGTGAGAAAATTGCAAAATGGTTGCCAAGCATCATGAATTAACTCTGCTGCTCAGATGTTCAACACCCCCAGTTGATTGTGCACTAATCTGAGAGTAGAGTAAATCAATCATTATCCAGGGTCAGGATATCTAGGTAGACCATAGGAAGCCTCTTGATTAATATGCACATCCTCACCTAGATGATGGTTAGCTCTGCAATTCATGGTTAAACTGAAGGCAGAAAGAATTGCTTTTTAATAACCTTGATAATAACCCTTCTGATAGCTCCATTTAGGCATCATTATTGAATAATGGCCTGTGCATGTCATCAAGTCACTGTGACATTAGAACAGAAAATACACAAATATCCTGGTCATGCCACTGATCAAAACAAGAGACAAATCCTCTTCTGGGGCAAATTAACATAGTTCCCTTGATATTAACAGAATGGAGTAGAATTTCTAAACAGACACCAAACCAAAATTATGCTTAAAATTTTGGTGCAGTATGTAAAAGATTTTATGCATTTAAGATTCTTTTAAAAAGCTTTAACTGCGTCTCTGCTGTCATTCTGGCACTGTGCAGCATCGAAACTCGTGCTTAGTGGGTTTGTGAAGGACTTGAAGCTGCAGGATGGAGCAGATGGATGAGCATCAGAACCAGGGGGACCTGAGCCACTGCAGACCACAGAGTGTGGGGAGATGATCAGGGATGTTACAGGGCGGTGAACCAAAACTGCAGGTCCCAAAGGTTTCCAGAGCCATTTATCACAGCTGCTGTTGTGGCAAAGGAAGGCAACACTGGAGAGACTTGGTAAACACAGACAGGAAAAGGAAAGGTGGGATAAGGTGGGATATGCCTGCAGCTCTCAGAACACCTTTCAGAGGGAGACGTGCTCATTACCAGAATTTGCTGCCGTCAGCTCAGCAGTGCCAACATCAGTAAAACCACAGTGAATTACATCAGCTGCTCGTTATCTGCTCCATGACATACTTCATCTGAGCCTGCTCCCACACTGCAATATCTCTGCTGATTCAAGTGGGAACAAGACTGTGTGCAGCACAAAGTACTGATCCTCTGTGCAGTTAGCACGACTTCAGCCATGCATGGCATGTGAAATACCCATTTCATGGAGGCTTTTGTTTATTTTTTCCTCCATTAAACCAATTACTAGCTAATCATTTTGTATAAAACAACACAACATGACATTAATAGATCTGATACATGCAAGCCTTTTATGTATAACAGCCTTGGTTTAATTTCATTTGTGGGATTAAAAGCAAACAAACCTAACAGCAAAATTTGCATTAATGAAAACAAAAGTGAAGGCAAATAATTTTCATCCGTGTTCAAGCAGTGTTGAGTGATATAAGTTTTGTTTAAATTTTCAGCTCTGATGACATGAAGCTAAAAGGAATCTTCATGCCAGATAGTCAGCAAAGAGGACTAAAATGATTCAGTTACAAAAATGGTCTCAATCAATCTCCTTTCCCTTTCATTTTTGTGGTAATAGTGCATTTCTTATGGTACCAGCCTTGTGTGTGCACCCACTCCCCTGGATGGCCCCAGCATGAAGCATTTACTGGCTGGGCAGAGAGGTGAGACCACTCTGAACAAAGTAAACGAGGTGGTGATGGAAAGGGACAGTGTTCAAATCACTTTACCTCTTCCAGGTGTTTAACTAGGACAATAGGTATTTTTCTTGATGTAGGAAATGAAAGACATATTTGCTCTAAGTTGTTCCTTACAGACAAGCTGTAAGGCTAATATGGCAAAGCAATACCGTGGAAGAACCAGATTTTTTGCAGGAGCATTTGAAAAAGCATTTGCAGAGTAAACATTTCTTATTGTCCTCTTTCAGAGCACTCTGATTCTGTAGTTATGTACAGTAACAATTGTTCCTGAGCTGCTAAGTCCTTCACAAATTGCTGTGGCCTGGTGCTTTGCAAATGCCAGTGAAAAACTCCCCAAAGAATCAAATCCCAGCCTAGCTAAATCAGAGGTATAAACTGAAAGGTGCCTATAAATCACAGCCTGCTTTCATAACTCTGTTCATATGTGAACAATATGTAAGAGCCCCCGTATTAACAACAGAGCTGTGGTGAACAGCTCTGTGGAAAATTCTGTATTAGCTGCCAAGAAAATATGATTTATCTGAAAACTTTGCATACAGAAAAACTGATATGCTCTCCCAGGTGGCTTTTTTCCCCATCCCTACTACTTATGGCAGAAAGTAGAGCTTGAGCTGACAAGCCAATTAACTGTCAATTAGCTGGTAGATGTGCCCAGCACTAAGCAATGTGCAGCTGGACACACTGTCACAGGCCTGGAACCACAAGTTCAGTTTTAGCACAGACCTTCCTGCCCTGCTGCTGTCTAAGTGTGTGTCAGGATTCATCCAGGAGTAGAAACAAATTTTAGTAAAGAAGCCCCCTGGTTTTGCCCTTGCATTGACCCCTCAGCCTTGCCTTTGGGTGGATTTAGAAGGCTTTTTTCCTTCACTAAATTTTACTTTGCCAGAGTCAGAACCCCTCGTAGCAAGAGTGATGAGGATTTCAGCATAAACCCACAACTGCTTACTGGGCTGGGGGGTTTTGTTCTATTTACACTACTGCTAGTAATCCTTAGTTACAGTTACATTTATTCCCAACACTTCTGTGAAAAACTAACACAGTTTGCTGTAAAAAAATAAGGAAGGGGTTTTTTTCAAATAGAGTATCTCGAGTTCTTTATTTACATTCTCCTGTGAATACACAGTCAGAATTCCTTCTTATTCATTGGCTATTATACATTACAAATTTCTTATTCCCTGTATCAGTGGCTGTTTATTCAGTTACACTGTGGAAGGAAAAGTGATGCAAACCTGCTAATGTTAGTATCATAGGACCTAAATATATTCCTTTCTTTCTCTCTCTGTCTCAATAGAAGCTGACTTCTAATTTCCAAGCTTCGTGCCTTCAGAAAACCAGATGATACCTATTTGTCTGCATGTTACCATTGTTCAGTAGCTGAAATAATTTTTTCTCCTTTTCTAGGACTTGTTTTTCTTGTATAATGAGCTTTAACATTTTCCAGTGGTTTAAATCAGTACCTGCTGCAGTAATTTTTTTTTCACATTTTCCTAAAGTTTCTCTTTAAAAGTGAAGACAAAAACTAATCCTTCTCAACAGTGCATGAATCTCTTCTCTCACTTATTAGTGTGATGGTTTTAGGGTGCTGACAGAGGACAGTTAATCCTTAAGGACAAGGGAGAGAGGAATTCTTATTCCACAGCTGTGTTCCCCTTGCACGTCCCTGGGTCTGTGCCTCACTTTTCCCTCTCTTTTTGCAGTGTTTGATGGGGCTGTTTTGCAGAGCAGTTGTGTAGTGCCAACAGTAACTGTGTGTCCTGACAGGGAGTTTGGGGTAATATCCTGAATTTCTCTTTCTGATGGATGCTTGTAAGCACTTCTTGGATATCACTGCAAGACAGCAGAAAGAACTGCCTGTTGGTCTAGGAGGGAGTTGTTAAGAGGAGTCTTTGACATTGTTCAAGTGGAATGTTTTCCACTGAAGTGCAATTTTTATGTGACGAGTGATACAGGTTGGAGAGCAGCTGAAGTAAGAGATTGATTTCTTGGGTTGATCAAAATCCACAATGTAATCATTCCCTTCTGCAACTATCTGTGTATGAACCTGCCCAATTCTTTCCACCATAGTGAGTCAGGTATGAAATTCTTCTGTTTGAGAAGGTAGAGAGACCCCAAACCTGCAGCAGTGGTGCCACAGGGCAGCAAGCAAGGTAGGAAATGTGCCACACCTGGAGGGTGAA
Source organism: Corapipo altera (assembly GCF_003945725.1). Lineage (NCBI taxonomy): Eukaryota > Metazoa > Chordata > Aves > Passeriformes > Pipridae > Corapipo > Corapipo altera. Next base: position 12,147,668 of record NW_020884882.1, on the reverse strand, counting down.
AGCAGGGGCAAAGGGAGCTACTGTACAGACAGTATGCCTTCCTTGTTTTCCAGCTGTGACATGATGTAAAGAAAACATAAAGGATGCTCAGGATGAATAATTTAGGGAGAAATAGAGGGTATAAAATTAGTGAGCTCTGAATATGCAGCCAAGAAAACAACTTGTAGCTGTGTCTGTCTCATTTTCAAGGCAATATTGGATTTTAAACTCTTATCTCCAGATGTTAATCCTTAACGGGAGCAAAGCAGGATCTTGGCTTCCATAACTCAATTTGTAAAATAGCAGCCACATGTTCCCTTCATCCCCCCATGGTTTTTATCACATAAAATGCAAAATTGCAATTCCCATGCTTAATTTTTCTCCTGTACAGTCTTCCCATTTAAAAGAGTTATCAGCCAAAAACCCATTAAGTAATGTTTTTGTCTCTTATTACAGGAATATGAAGTCTTACTGCAAAGGGTTACAACTTTCAGAGACCTGAGCTAACCTTTGACTCTGCACAGGTTCACTGTGAGTCCTAATTGTTGACCCTCTGACTTCTAGACGCCAGATCCTTACCTGGCAGAGACCAGATCAGCTTTTACACACACTGAGACTGTCATGGTATTTGCTGGCCATCCATAAGCTCTGCTCTGCTGCTATGGGCAGCAGAAGATCACTTGTAATCCTACTTGTAGTCATTACAACTGACTTTGCACTTAGTCAGATGCACAAAGAGAGAATCCCTTCTTTTTCCCCTATGCTTTCATTTTCGAGGATTTTCAGTTAGTTTGTGCAATGAGAGATGAGCACCAATGAATATGCAGGTGTCTGGTTTAGCCCTACAAGGAGGAATACCTAAAGTTCAGCCCCTCATTTATTTGTGTGTACCTGGGAGAAAATTGCTTCTCTGCCCCAGTGGCAGCTGTTGAATTCGAGGGAAAGAGGATTAATAAGAAACGGTCAGCAAGAAATTTGGAGAGGATGGACAAAGCCATGCATCATTCAAGGGGAAATGATTCAGAATCAATCCAGTCTTCAGCTTTGGGGCTGCAGGAAGAGCAGCTGGATGAAGCTGGTGAATAGTTAATACCTTTTCCCTCTGTGGGGCTGACAATATCAGTGGCAGGATAACGGGAGCGTGACGGGAGCTGTGCCATCCGTGAGCGCCGCTCGCCACGTGCCAGACGGGACATCTGCTCTGGTTGGAGGGGAGGCAGAAACCTCTCGCTCCCATCCTCTGTGCGTGGGTTTCCTTTAGGTCAGAGCTGCCTTTCCCACAGTTCCTCCAGGGCCTGAGGAAACTACAGGGAAAGCAGAGCGAGGCACATCTGGAGCAGTGCAGCAGCTGGGAAATGCCTGATGCTGCAGGGGATGGTGATATCGTGTGAATGGCTGTGACCTTTTCAGTATTCCAGATTTTGATTGATTGGCCATTTCCCCTCTTTCCCAGGCTGTAAACAGGGGAGCTGTGAAATAGGTGGCCAAAATAAACATGAAGTTACGTAGGCTAAGACAAATTTATTTTGAATTTATGAGAGATAAAATTTTGCTACCTCATTCCACCCATAAAAATTATAAAGAGGAAAGAAAGTGACATAAAATCAATCCATTTCCATGACAAAGCTCATTATGAGAAGAGAAAATATAGACCCATACTAACTTGTTCTCATTACAGTTCTAAGATTTATCATGTCAGGTGCAATGTGCAAGGGAGGAAAGGAAAACCTTCCTTGCCCTTACCTTAAAAAAAATCAAGCAGACAAAATAAGCCAAATTATCCTCATCATGTTCAGTGAGCATATATTTTGCCAAGGCTCAGAAGGGGCATGATTAACTCAAAGGTGTGACTTTGAGGAGCCCTTCCAGGCTGGATGCTCTGGAGCAGGACAGGTCTCCCCGTCCTACCAAATCAGCTCTTCCCTCAGTGTCAGTGAAAATTGGCACTCTGGAAGGAAGGTGCTGCTTGAGGGCTTGACGAGATGAAGGAAACCACTTTGAGTCCATAACATCTTCTAGAGGGTGGCAGGAAGTGTGTCACAGCTGTTAAAATCCAAGTTTTTTAATATTAATGAACAAGTAACCCTTTTTTTCTGCTACTGTGTTTATTCTGAAATGCTCATTGAATGTAGCAGTTGTCTGGTTTTTAGCAATTCACTGTGAATGTAGTAGTTGGGAATCTATAAAGGGTAAAATGATACCTGAATTTCTGTGCCAGATAACTGTTCAGGTTGGACATCAGGAAGAATTTCTTCACTGAAAGGGTGGTCAGGGAGGTGGTGGAATCACTGTCCCTGGAAGAGTTCAATAAATGACTGGACATGGCACTCAGTCCTCCAGTGTAGTTGACAAGGTCATGATCAGCAAAATGTTGGACTTAATGATCTTGAGTTACTTTTCCAGCCTTTATTATTCAAAGGTGCCAATTATTTGGCTTGCAAATATACTAGAAAATTTTTAATTGGAGGAGTTTCTTGGCAATGCACAGAGCTTTGTAGCTCCAGCTCAAACCCTGGCCCTGCTTCCATCCATGTAGTTGCAGTCAGGTCAGATCTTGATTGAAACAGCCATGAAATGATGTGTAAACAAGGTTCTTTATACTGTGAAACACACCCCCGACTCTAACACACGAGGAACAAGGTAGCCCAAGTGCCCCTTTAGCTGGCTGACTCCAAATACACCACAGACCTAGACCCTCTGGATTGTTTATCAGTGGTGGATGAGTTAGGACTGATCCTCCCAGTGTGTTTCCAGTAGCCTGTCAGGAAAGAGTCATCTTCCTTCTGGAAAAGTGGGACTATGGGGATGAGAATCTGAACTGGAAAGGTCAGTGCACACCACGCCTGAACTTCAGCTGACCTTGAGCACCCACTGACGTGACATCAGGCACCAGTGCAATAGGCTGGAAATTTGGGTAGGAAAGCTCCTCTTGTCCTTAAACCCTAGCAAGGAAGTCATCTGCTCCAGCCAACAGAGCAAAGGGCTGCTGTAGATTTAATGTGGGTTTTATTTTAAAACCCCTTAGCTGTTGGGAGCAGGATTTGGAGTGAGAAAGAGCTGATGGAAAAATAAGAGCAGACCTGAGTCGCTCAGAGCCAGGAAAGGGAATTGCCAAGCTCATGGCAGCCCCAAGGTCAGTTATTTGTCTGACTGCTGTATTTTACCTGCAATTCTCATTCTCAACTCAGCTTAAGCAGAGCAACAAGTCCTAGGAGAGAAGTCCAAACCTGCCTTTGCTGCATTTGCAATGCAAGCCCACAGCCCTGACTCTGAGGGGCCATTCCAGAGTCTGGACTCATCCTCACATGCGTTGCTCCTCGTGTACAGCTGAACAGATGCAGCTCATTTTGGAGCTGACATCTGGTGCTGTCAGAGCACATAACTGGTGCTGATTTGCAATGCAAGCTGAATACTCTGACCTTTCTGGTGCATTCATAAGAGATGATAGTCTGTGTTCACTATATGGATACACTACTCAGTGTGTGGTGTGTGTGTTTGTTTGCAAGGGTGACAAGGAAGAAATAAATACCCAAAACAGAGCCTGCCAAACCTGGCCAGTGTAAAACCTCATTGGCCAGCTGAAGAAGGGAAGAGATGACAGACAAATGGAGGCTGTAATGCCCTGATAAACACAGGCATTTCCTCAAATCAGGATTACAAATGTTGCTTCTCAATTCCATCAGTCTCCTCCTTAGCCATGCAAATAACATTCCCAGCCTTCTCCCTTCACCTGTGGAGGTGCACAGTGCAGGAGTACTGTGGTGCTGTAATAGGATTGCCTTCATCCTTCCAAAATCTGGGAGAACAATATGAAGTATCACTGAGGCTGGGACGAAGAGAACCATGCCAGGGATAGCTGTACTTCCTGATCTGTCCAGGAAACCTAACCTAGCACTGACTTGAGTGGGAACTTTTACATGGTGCAATGTAATACCCTGTAGCAAGGGTAGCTCCAGTCTTGAAGTAGGGGCTCTCAGGGCAGGCTAGGCTTGCTTTCCCATGCATAGTTCTGGGACGTATACTGTTGTATGGCTATAGTTTCTTAAGGTCTTTGTTTTGCCTATTTTATCTCAGTTTTGTGGTGTGGGCTTTGAAACCATCACCTTTCATGCATTTAACCCCCTATGTCAGACTGGGACCTGAGGAATGGAGAGAGAAGCTCTTTAGGGAGAGGCTTTGCTTTACTTGGCTGTCAGCATCCAACTCTCACACACCCCAAAGACTGTTGGCATGGGCAGATGTGGGGTCACACAGGGGAGACCCTCAGCCATCACCTGCAGAGGGCACTTGGTGCACTTGTGAAGTGTCAAATGAGAAGGGATAGTCAGAGCTTCCAACCTTGCCCATTCTGTGAGAGAAGGGGAGAGAGGCCAGGACCCCTCCTTTGCAAACCCTCACAGTGTCACACCCTGCTGGGAAGGAGCTGGGCATCGAATGGTGGAAAGCTGAGTGATCACAGGGTTGGGCTATAATGGCAGAGCAGCTTCAATAGTGTCAGTGTAGATAAAAGTGAGATACAAATGTTTATCTGCAAAGAGGCCTGAGCACTAAGTGACTTGTTTAAGGTAGAATTGAATACAGCTATCCAAAGCCACAAGTTAGAGAATCCTTTCTCCATACAAAACCATACCTATCTGAAACCAACACATCTCCAAGAAGAGCAAGGTTTCACAACCTGCACCTCTCCTATTGTGTCCCCTGCAGATCTGGCTTTCAGCGACAAGGAGCCTCACAGATTACTGCAGTGGCCTTGATATGTGTATGAAAGTCAGACATAAAAAGCTTTCTCCTTACAAAACTTGCTCTGAAAAGTTGACTTTTAAATGAGGCACTCCTTCAGCTGTGGAACTAATAAAAGCTGATTTCTTAGAGTTGTACTCTGTAGTTTGATTTTCAGGAAGGTACAGCCTCCAGGTGAACATTTTCCTGCATTTAGGGTGCTGCTAAAATCTTTCCCTGTGTGGACTCTTCCATGTCTGAGTCAGGATGAGGTCTGGTTGCAGCCTTTCCACCAGCAGGAATAGTAGCCCTTCTTTTCCTGACAGCCACAGGATCTCTGTTGCTTTGAAACTGCTGTTCCTTTTCAAACTTGGTGCAGACAGCCCCATGGATTCAAAAATTACTCAGGAGGAACAGGCATAGACACACAGAGGTACATGGAGTACGAATGTGTGAACGTCTCTTGCTTGGGAAAATAGGCTAAAAATAATAAAATGCAGGAGCCTTGTTATTATCTTGGCTGAACAGTCCTTTCTGACATATTCTATTAAGTCACTTCTGTTTCACTCAGGTTTTGCATTACTGGCTCTCCTTTCCACAAATGACCTTTTCCACGCCAGCCTTTGTAAAACTATTGTCATTCTTCATTTAGAAATTTGCTAAAGTGTGCTTGCAGAAACAATAGATTTATTTTTTTTTCTGATGAATCATCCATTTTTGGGGAAAGGAACAGAGAATTATGCTGCTGACCTTTCTTTACATTTAACAGAACCCTTTTGCAAGTTGGAAATTGTGCCATCGACTCTAAGCAGGAACAGCTCTTCCTATTCTGCATCAGTGTGTTTATTCAGTCATTTCTCAAGTACATCTGTAATGGTATTTATAGCACAAGATGTTTTGTGGGAAAACCTCACTTTCTCATTCCACATGAAACATATTTGAGAAACTGAAAGAATATTATTAAAACATGTAAGGACATGGGGTATGTTAAATAGAGTGAAGCACTTGGTGTCCTGTATTTTGATGAGAGAGAACAAAATCTGTCCTTTATTAAGCCACATGGCAGTTGTTTTGCAGGTTTTGAGGTACACTCAGGTTTACTATCTCATGCACAGCACCATCATCTCTCCACAGGGCAGGGAAGGAGCAGGACTGTGATGGCCAGTGGTGATGAATTAATTGAATGTCTTGCTACTTTATTGCATTGTGCCCTGAGAGGTACCCACCCCACCATGGCCATAGGAGAGAACAGGAGGGAAACAAGATTTAGCTTGACATCCCTGGTTGTCTGGAAGCTTGGTCTGATGGCTGCATGCACACAAAACGCTTGTTACGTGCAATCTTATTGCCTGCCCCAGTAGTGTTACTTGTTGCTTAGGTCGTGGGGACTTTGTTGGTGTAGGATTTTATTTGCTGCATGAAAAAGCTGCTAAACTTTTACCTTTACCACTAAAATAGTTTTTCCAGCCACTCTGTCACTTACCTGGAACATGTTACCCTTGCAATGTGGTGCCAACCGTCTCCACGGATTCACCACTCCTGATGGTTGTGCTTGGAGTTTGGAAACATCACTGATCATCCCTGTAACTCCCCACTGACCATCCTGCCTGGCTGTGTCCCTAATGGGTTTTCTTTCCCTCAGCATCTGGCTCATGCCTCACAGCACTGAGCAGGTATCTGAGCCAGGGGACCCTGGGGCACTTGTTTCAGCTCTTCAACCTCATATTCTGCTGTTAAATGTGTTCAGAAGAGGAATACCTCGTGCTGCAGCCCTCTCCCATGTCCCAAATCCCACCAATTGCCAGGGCTGACTTGCAGTGCTACCACAGTTGGTCCTACAATTAACTGAGGACTTCATCTCAGCCCAGGAGCAGGGCAGTGGCACCAAGAAGTCCCATTAAGTTCAGCAGCACGTAGGTGAACAGAAGGACTGGCTCAGCCTGGGCTGCCAAGCCCCTCAGCTGATTCAAAACAAATCTCTTTTGTTCTCCCTCTTTGTTTCATGCAGTAAAAAAAATGAATCCCCCAAGGACCAGAGCATTTAGGCTTAGCAGATTCCTGTTTGTTCAGAGCATATCAGTCTGTTGTTCTTCCTGGCTAATCAGATAGAGCGGAAACTAAAACAATCTAAATTTGTTGTTCCATTTTATTCTATACATAATCACTGCTTCTCGTTTGCTTCTAAATGGCTGCATAAATACACATTAAATGCTGTGACATCTCTTTTGGGACTCACTCCAGTGTTTCCTGGTTATTTTCTCACTTTGAAAGAGATTGGGTTCTCAGATATTGTCATGTTTCTTGTAAAATCCTCTGTACTGTGCACATGCAGGAACGGAAATTATAATACTGGGCTCATTCTTGTGCTCTGCAGGCACAACGGGTTTAGTGACACTAAATGAATGTGTAAGAATAACGTGCCCACATCCCACGTATGAAAACAGAAAAGAGCTCTCAGTCTGGGTAGCTATGGTATTTTGGACTGACACTTTTTGCAGTGTTCTGTTTTCTCTCAGCCTTCTCTCCTGCCACTCCATCTCTGACTCTCAGGCTCCCATCCCAGTTTGCAGGGATCACTTTTTGTTAGTGGCTCTTGGTTCCTGAAGAATGTCTGGCTCCTCTGTTGGTCTGGTTTCCATTACCAGGACATGTGCTGTCGCTTTTCACTTTTCAAAGAACCATCACAAGTCTCCTGTGTGGATATTGGCACTTCAGGCTTTCAAGACTGAGGTGGATACTGGTGTCAGAATCCGAATTTTTTGGCTGGTCAATAACTGTCCTTCCAGTACAAGAAGAGACTTTTGATACTGTATACACTAGCTGCCAGCTCAAGAAAATCGTGAGCACTGCAATCTCTGTAGAATTCATAAATTAATTTTTACCATCTTCTTGCTCTTTCTGATTTTGTTTCCCAGAGATGTGCAGGAGGAGGAATGGTCCCAGCACCTGAAGAAAGTGGCTTTCGAATTCCCCCATTCAGACAGTTGCACAGCATCATTCCCAGAGCAGCAGTGACATCAGGGAGGCACATCCCTTGGGGGCTGCCACATCTGACCATCTTAGAGCAGGAGGAGACTGAACCCACATCTGTTCTCAGCATAGCACACAGTCACCTTGTTCATTTTAGATTCCATTTTCAGTTTGTTCATTTTAGCTGGAGGATCAGGAGAGCAGCCTCCTCAGTTTAAGCCAACCCATGGGTTGGTTTTTGCTGTGTGGCATAATGAGAACTGCTGTATATTTTTCCCAAAAAGGCTGCACTTAACTGAAAATATTTATTGAAGATTAACTATTTCATTCTAACAGTGAGGCATAAATATGTGCACACACAGGTATGCATGTTAAATCTGGAGCTCTGCATTCAGAAGATGATATTTTGGTAAAGAACTGGGACAAATCCTAAGGGTGAAAAGAGTTCTGCCTGAGACAAGCATATAGCTGAGGTCCTGTAACACAAATGAAGCTGAAGCCCAGTTTCTGGCATTTCCCATCCTTTGGTGTGCCATGTGCTTCCCACATCTACACAACAATTTGTCACAGCTGGTTACATCAGCACATCATGTTCAATACATTTCCAAGGCGCAAAATGAGAGATGATCAGAGAAGTTCTGAAATACCTGACACGGGGAAACGAGGAGATTAATTGCAGCATTAAGGCTGAGTGGGGCACAAAGTGGGAGCTGGAAGAGCTCTGCTCCAGGGGAAGCACCTGTGGAGTTGCTCTTCATGGAGGACCACTGTGCACTGCTTTGCCACTTTGGTTGTTGAGCAGTGTGAGATCACTGTCTCCAGTATCCCCAGTGTGTGAGGGAACTGGTGTGGGCACAGGATGGAAGATGGATGCACACCAGCCCTGCCCTGAGCACATAAGGTAGTGTTGGGCTTGTCCTGCTGCCCACTGTCCCCAGTCTCAGAGAGCAGACAGCAGAGTGGGATGGGAGAACCCTTGTAGAAAAGCAAAATATCCTTTTTCCTTTGTCTGTTTTTATCCTCCCTCCCAGATTTGTGTGTCTTAGAACGGAGAATGTCAGGCATGGCACTAAGACAGTCATCTGACAGCAGAGAGGAATCGAGGGGGAAACAAAACTCTAAAAGTTTACAGCAGAGTATAGTATAAAAAAGCAGCTAAAACAAAGCAAACAGCCTGGGGACAGAGGGAGTTCGGCATCTCTGCTGCAGAGAGATGCACACAACCTCTCTGCAGGAAGATGTATCTCTCGTGCCGTGGGCTAATTAATGACAGCCGAGCTGAAAGTGAGGGGGGAAAGCACAAGGGAATCTCCAAATGCACAGGGAAGAGCGTGCACATTCCAAAGAAAAAAAAAAAAGCAGGGTGTGAAAAGCCGAGGGTCGGGCGGGACCGAGCAAGGAGAAGGCGAGGGAAGGGTGTTGGTGAGGCGGCAAGAGCGGGGCAAGGCTGATCTCTAGCGGCTGCTGCTCCCGCACCTCCGCCTTCTGCAGCTGAGCGGCAGCTTTCGGGGGCTTCACTGCAGCACCGCCACCCACAGCAGAGTGGAAATTTGTCCAGATAATTTTTTCCCCACCTTTAAGTACGCGGCAGAATGTATTTTCGCTCGCTAAAGCCGTTTCTGTAGCAGCACTACCCTGTGCCTGTTAGAGCAGAGCTCTTCTCCAGTACTGGGCTTCTTGACAAGAGTTGTTTGGATAAGAAAGGAAAACAGCAATTTTTGATCTTTCTAGAATTGTTTAGATTATGGTTTAAAACAATTGTTTCTTTTTATTCTCTGTTGAATACTTGGTTTCTATTTACTTCTCTGTGTTGTCCAATCCAGTTCCTCCCATGACTGATGGAAGGAGCAAAAGTGGAGAAAAGAGAAGTGAAAACGAGACTTGAAGTATTTTTCATTTGTTTAAAATAGTTTTCCTCCTAGTTCTACACATAAAATAAAAAAAAAAAAAAAGTGTTGGCCCTTCATGCATAATATTTTCAGGGCCATTAAAAAGAAGAAAAGGGGGAAAAAAAACCCAAGACATTATTTCTTTAGAATAAAAAGGATGGTTTTTATCCAGTAGCAAAATGCAACTCCTTGCTAAGCAAAGTGCACATTTATGCCATCAGCCAGTCAGCACCAATGAATGTGCAACAGTGAATGCCTGATTCATGTTTTCTTGTTTCTCAGTCAGAGTCTCTGAAAGGGCAACTGGGAAAATCAGGTGCCTTTGAGGCACCACTCACAGGAATCAGGAGGAAAAAAGGAATCCAAAATACATTTCAAAATAGACAAAAATTGTGACCACTCTGTACTTTGAAGGGTTATAAAATATGAGATTTGTCAGGCAAGTCATGTTCCTCTGGGCTGTGCTGTACCACCTAAAACCACTAATTTGTTCTCAAGCTGCAAGACTAATAGTGACAATACTATTGCTTTTGCAGTTCTTGTACATCTTTGTGTTCTACATAAGGCTGACAAGTCACTGAGACAGAAACCACACATTGAGAGCATTACTTACATGATTCTGTTTTCTCACACCCTCTTAATCTAAGAGTTTCTTTTATGAGCTGTTAAAACACGTAACCCTGTTGTATATTCTGCATATTCCATTAGCAATTGTTAATCAATAACGTTTACTGATGAACATTGTGTAAGTCTAGAGAGAAAAGCCTACAAACTTCCAAAAATTATTTCACCTATCACTGTCCTTTGAAACAGGCCATTTTTCCCCAGATAAAATATTACCTTCCTGTAATTACAGAATATATGATTAAGAATACCCTAAATTGATTTAGCACAGTTCATTCAAGGGGCTTTGCCTATTGCATCCTTCTCATCCTGAGTGGCCTCTGTTCTGCCTGTACAGCAGCTGCACTCCATGATCTATTTTGTGGCTGGGCATCTCACAACAACAGCTAATAATTTTGTCACCAAAACCACAGCCACTTCAGGGAAAGACAGAAACACCTAATCAGCACATAACAGTAATGTAGTGGGAAGGAGCCAAGCTGAGGGATATGGGAACTTATAGAAAGGGTAGATTTGGTTTCATTTTTAAGTGTCCAAAACTGATCTAATTCTCCTCCCACCAACCACACCAGTAAAATCCCCTTTCTTAGGCAAGTAAATTCTCTCTGATGTTCCTCACATTTGAAGATCTGGGTGATTAGCATGTCTTAGGGCATCTCTTAATAGTGGAGCTGGGGAAAGCAGCTTGCCCTGTGCTCCTCATTGACCTCTGTGCTGCCACAGCCAATGTCCTTTTTTTTCCTGGACATAGAGCTATACTCCTCAGACTGTGCTTTTAACTCAAGGAAGCTTTTCTTTTTTTCTGCCTCTTGCTAAAATATTTCCTTTTTGGCAAAAGCAGAGCTGTCTCCTGCAGTGATGCCTCACTAGTGACAAGTGCTTATGGGAAAAGGGAGACCTTGCTCCTCAAGAAAGGGGTTGCCAGTGCCATCCGTCCCTGAACCACGGCAGGTTTCAGTCGTTCCATGTAATGTCTGTGTCCTGAAATTTCCTTAATGACTGTAATGAAAGGATTTACTACAGGGCATTTCTGGTTTTAATGTCACTTTGGCATTTAAGGGAGGAAAGTGTTCAGGTCTTGCACAAAGTTCATGCCATGAGTTGGTCAGGGCTGGGCTGGGCAGGAGCCTCTAGCATGGCAGTAAGTCATATGCATGGCAGTATAAACTGGAAGCACAAACTCTGCAGAGGAAGTTCCTAAATTTTGTCACCTTTTCTGTAGGTGCCTGGTTTGGGGTTTGGTTTGGGTTTTGGTGGGGCAGACGCTTTCCCAGGCTCCTGCCATGGGGACAGCAGCTGTTCAGGGCTCACACCCCAGCATTTCAAAGCAGCCCTGAACACTTTCTGCTGGCTTCAGACCTATTTTTCCCATTTTCCCTCTGGCTGTCCCTCTCATGGCCCAGCAACCAGCCCTGACAGCATTTGCTGCCCTGTGATGAGGAGCTGCGTGACAGCCAATGGGTAATAAAAGTCCTGCAGCAACCTGCTGCTGTCTGTATGGCTGCTTAGGCTGATTCATGCCTCTCTCTCAGGCAGAATGGGTCTGACACATCCTGCTCCTCCTGGCGTTAAGGAGAAGCCAGTCAGCAGCTTTGTGTTTGGAGGAAGCAGCAGGTAGAAAATGCCTCTTGCTGAGTGTTGCTGAGGAATCCTCCTCGTTTGACTATACTCACAACGATCAACCCCAGCTACAGAGGCCAAGGGTCTGTTCAGTGGGCTCTCAGGCACAGGTAGGTGTAGGGGAAGGAAAGATTTGCCCTACTTTCCTGCTCTTTGGGGCTCTTCCATAGGAGGAGTGATGTTTGCTGTGCAGGGTTTGCAGTGCAGGCAGGACAGGCTGTGCTTCACCTTGAAAGGGGGCACCAAAATGGCCTGTGGCTCTTCTTCCTCTGGTCCCCATCCATGTAAAGCTACTGTACTCCCCCATTTGGAGGTCTCAGTGGTGGGAGACACACTTAAAATCCTTCCTACTTATTTATATACATATTTACATGTCTGCTACAGAGCATTCTTTGTTATGTGTTCCTACTTTTCTAGATTTTTCCAGCTCACATTGAAGTCATAATGTCATCACCTGCATTTTAAAGTAGGGTCTCTGGGAAGTGCAGATCACAGCCTGTAGATAAGTGTATGGCAGTTCCAAGTGTTTCTTTGCAGCTCTAGGGAACATAGAGACCAGCAGCCCAGCTGAGCGTAGGGCTCGTGGATGTGCAGAAAAGCCAGGGCTGGTGAGGTGATTATGGCTCACAGACAAGGACCCAGCAACCCCAGGATGATTTTAAGCCACAAGGAAGCCCTAGAAACAGCCTGTATCAGGCAACATGTGCAGTGCCCAGAGTGCCCATACAAATCTACACATCTGTATGTTCTACACACTGGTCAGAGTTGTCCTTCCCACAGAATGCCAGGCTCCTGGACTCATGGATTGAAACGGCACTGAAGTAAGAGCCACGAGCTGGTGCAGTTCATGTCCCGGCTGCACCTCCAGCTGTCCAGCAGCTTTGTCCCCCCATGCAAAGTCTTTTTGAGCCCACACTCAAGTTTCTGTTCACGTTGTGCAAAACAGGAGCAAAGGCTGCTGCTCTCAGCAGTGCTCACAAACTGTGTGTGCTGAGGGGAAAGCCCTGCTCAGCTCCTGTGCTCATTTCTCACAGGTAATGGTTCCTGCTAAATCAGCCCCCAAACGGTTCTCCAAACAGTGCTTAACTGCTTACATGCTTAGGAGTAAACCACATTTAGCTGCCCTTAACGCATTTCCATCTCTATTCTTGTGCATTAAGATCAATTTCATGAACTTTCATGGGTAAGGTGATTGCCATCGGCAGGAAGAATGTAGTAAATTAATTATAGATGTATGTTAAATTACTTTCATTACCACTCTCAGTTCTGGGAGGGAGTTGTGTGAGCAGGATGACTGATGAAACAGTGATTTTTACATATTCCCCCGGTAATGGATATTTTTATTTGGCTGCCAGTGTTGTTTCTCGGCTCAAAGAAGCTGGAATTACACATTTCAGAAAACGGAGGTTCAGTCTAAAATTAACCTCCAAACATTGCCAGACAACTGTGGCTAAGACAGACTTGCCGGAACACAGACTGTCTGCTCAGGGTCTTTTACTGGAAGCCTCAGTGATGTACAAAGGTGAACTGAGGGAGGATTCATCCTCTAAACATCAGGCACACCCAAACCCAAGGGACTCACTTGCATTTTGGGGTGTTGTTTCTACACACTGACAAAGACGTAACAGCCAAGACAGAAGGCAACACGAGTGGAAAGTTATTTTCCATATTCACCTTAAAACAACCTTGGTGCATGATATTTTCTAGGGATTAATGACCAGGCCAGTTTAATGGCTCTCTGCTGAACTTCAGGCTATCAACTTTTCACAGCCTATCATTAATCCCTGGAAAATATCTGGGTTGGTGGTAGATACGAGTGAAAAATAATGCACAGTGCGAAGGTAAGTGTATTAATATATATACTGGTATTGGTGAAGGTAATTGTTTAATCACGGACTGGTCCTAACTACTAACTTCAGATGCACTTCAGAATACAAGTAAATGAGGTACAGCTTAATTACACTGTAATTACAAAGTGGCTTCACTGCACTTCTGTTTATATGGTGTGTAATTGCTATCTGCTCTGGCTGAAAGCTTAATCCATGATATTATTGTCCCTCATGTTTCTTACTGGAATTTGCTACACAATACTGTATTTTGAAGGATATTTGTAACAGGTAAGCCAGAGTTCAAATACCTAGTGAGTAAATTAATTCAATATATTTCTAGGCACTGCAGCC